>NC_092497.1:46282712-46594281 GCF_047495875.1 Pithys albifrons albifrons
AAGCCTGTGGAGAAGATGTGTGCAAGCAGAAGTACAGCAACATGTAGTGCAGGGTGATTGTAGCCCTAGGATGCTTCTGGGCACTGTGTACTTTCTGTGAGGCAAATGATTCAAAAGGGCTGTTCAGCATGTCGGCTGATGCAAGAGTGAGGTCAAATACTTGCATCATCCCAAATAGGAGAAGTGAGAATCTACTGCTAGGATGTTACTTAAACTTCTGCCTTTGGATGCTGAGAGGTCTTTTGGCAGATGCTTCTTCATTGCCAAGGAAAGTAAAGAGAACACCACTGTCATGTTTGTGGCCTTTTCAACTGTGTGGTTCTCAGAATGCCTTGCTCCAGCTGTCAGGAGCTTTACAACACACAAGGGCTGTGTTTGTCTATTCACCCATGCTCCTTGTATTGCTGAAGATAAGGGAGAATTCCTGATCTGACAAACAAGTTGGGAGTGACAATATCAGTGAGAGCCATGCTTGTTTCTGCAGGTTAATGAACTGCTTTGGAATGCAGATTCTACTGTCCTGGCTATCTGGCTGGAAGATTTGAGGGTGGAAAACTCCAGTGCAAACAGTTACGGTGAGAGCACTATTTGAGGCTCTGTCTCTTACACTTGCCTGCAAATATGGTCAGCAGAAGGTACTTATGTGCAAGTTGAGACACTATGGAAGCTTACCAGTTGCTTTGAGACCACTGTGCTGGTGTCATGGTTTAACCCCATCTGGCAGCCAACCCTCTGTGTTGTTCACCTACTTCCCCACCAGCACCAGCAGAATCTGGGGGAAAATCAGAAGGGTTAAAGCTAGAAAGCTCATGGGTTGAGATAAAGACAGTTCAATAGAGAAAGCAAAAGCTGTGCGTGCCAAAAAAAGCAAAGCAAGGAATTAATCCACAGCTTCCCATGGGCAGGCAGGTGTTCAACCATCTCCAGGAGAGCAGGACCCCATCACATGTAATGGTTACTTAGGAAAACAAACACCATCACTTTAAATATCCCCCTTTCCTCCTTCTTCCCCCCACTTTACATACCGAGCATGATGTCATATAGTATGGAATATCCCTTTGGTCACTTGGGGTCCTGACTGTCTCCTCACAACCTCCCATGCACCCCCAACTTCCTTACCAGTGTGGCAGTACTAAAAGCAGAAGAACCTTGGCCCTGTTAAGCGCTGCTGAGCAATAACAAAAACATCTCTATAGTATTAACCCTGTGTTCAGCACAAATCTAAAACAAAGTACCCTACTAGCCAATGTGAAGAAAATTCCCACAGTTAAAACCAGCACAGCTGGTCAGGAAGAACGGGTAGTTCAGCGTGAGCTAAAAGCATCTTGCAGGCTGCTGTAGCTGGAAGTGGTATGAATGGAATGCTAAAGGTCTGAGACATTCATAAAACAAGGGTATCTTCTCTCACAAGAGTAGCTCAATAAATTCTGGAATTGAATTTTCTGCATAATGTCTGTTAAGCTTTCTTGTGCTGGGTGTTATGTGATACAACTTATGGACTGAAGGCCAGAACTATTGTTTTCATTGCACATAAACCACCCCTAGAAGAGCAGTGGGTGGTGAGGAAGAGTTTGAGCTGGGTCTCAAGTACTAGTCTGTAGTAACTTTGTTTTTCTTACAGTTCAGCTGTGGACCACAGGGAACTATCACTGGTACCTGAAGCAAAGTCTGCATTTTGGTAGCTTGGAGGAAGATTGGTTGGTGTCACTGCTGTGGGACCGAGAGAACCCATATAGACTACATATACTCTGCCAGGGCTGGCATTACCTCTCCTATGACTGGCACTGGACCACAGACTGTGGGATGGGAGAGAACAGTCAACATGGGGCAAATGTGGCTGTAATAGATGGAGGTAAGCAGTAAAACAGCTTTGCAGCAATTTGGTTAGAAGATGTGGCACAGCCTTTTGTGTCCAGGTTGTATGGGATTATGTTCTTTTAGCTCTTGTTTTAAAGGTTAACTGCTAAGAGCACAGCAACAATTTTCCTGTAACATTATTCCTACTACCAGTAAAGAACCCAGCAAGAGTCTCACTAACATTTGGAGTGGGATACAGCTTGGATTTTCTTCTTTTTTTTCCACAGATAAGGTGCTTGTCACAGTGTTCCAGCATGCTGTGGTGCCTCCACCCATGTGTACCTATGAGCTCCAGCTCCAACAGGCAGTTAATCAGGTTGCATTTCACACAGACCCTAAACATAGTGGGGACATGGCTGTCCTGGATGCTGATAACAGGATCTCTTTATACAGATATGGTAAGAACATTTTGCACAGCCTTATTAAAAGAAACCCTATGTTCCTGAGTGCAATACTCTGGGGACTAATAGGGTAGTGGTCACTCAAACCTTTAGTAGTTACGAAAAAGGTATGTTTGGTTTAATTGTGAGTTCAAGCTCTACTCTCATTTCCAGTACTTTGGGTGACCCAGAAGCATTTTGGTGGTGCACTGACTTTGTTCAACATTTGAGTGTATATGTTTGCTGGTATTATACCCCTGACTAGCTTCAGCTTGAGTGCAGTACATGGTATCTTGTGTAAATTGTTCTGATACTATGTTGCTGATTGGCACTGGAAGTGTCTGATAATCTATCTGGGGCACCCAGCAGTTCCAAAAGCAGTTCCACGTACAGTGTGTTGGGAGGAAACAAGCTATTACTCCTGTCTCTGTTTTGTAGTGTAACATTGCAAGATAGGTGCCTCAAGGTGAGTATTATTGGGAATTATGTGTTAGATGTACATGTAGGTATGGCATTTTCTGACTTTTTTAATAGTTTCATGTAGCATTTTTTTATAAGATTGAAGACTGAATGGGCTCTGTTGGGAGAATCTCTAAACTCTGCTTTATTCTGCTTTGTGTTTACTAGGACATAGTACAGTGAATGACCCTACTGTCAAGTTAGGAGCTGTGGGTGGAAATGGGTTTAAAGCAACTGTGGAAACACCATACCTGGATAAAGCCTACAGGTAATACAGAACTAGTACAATTATAGTGGGGGGAAGAGGGTTGTGCCTGGTTGGATGCTTTAGCGGTCACAGCACTGACCACTTGTCTCAAGATTTTTAAGAGGTTGTCAGATAATGTGGTTTCATTTTGTTGACACTCTGGCTGCAGCTAGTGCTGAGGAGTGCCCTTGACTAAGGTCCCTGTCCGGTGGAAGCAATGACTGTCAGTGACAGCCCTGAGGTGGCCTTTCCTGTGCCCTGTGCTGCATTTAGTCTCTGGGAGCAGGAGCACAGAGGAATTGCTGTGCAGTGCCCAGGCCCATGATCACAGCACACTGAGCAGCTGAGTTGCTTGCATGGCAGAGACAGTGACAAAGGTTAAAAATCCCACGTGCTCTCCCTTTGTTCCTATATGCAGTTGGCATGGAAGCAGTACTGCCTAGGGAAAGCAAATGGGGCTGCCAGGTTTTCATCCTTTATCTCCAGCCCAGCCTGTGGCAGGATTTATGCTTTGGGTGCCTGTGTGTTTTTGCACTGAAGCCCTCCCAGCCATGCTACGTGTCTGAACAGCCAGGCTATACCTAAGAAGACCTTTGCCTCTCCAGTAAGATGGCCCACTGAAATCCAAGTTCTAGTTGCTTCCCAGTCTCTCTTATTTTGTGACAGAGTTCATGTGCACAGTGACAGCAATGAAGTGATGAATCCTCTGGGGCTGCGATTTCTCACCTGGCTACCAGATGGCAGCTTCCTGGTGATTGGTCAAGGTCATCATGCTGCTCAGTCTGTCCTTCACCATCTGACTGCAGTGCCTCAAGTGGCTGGACCTGAAGAGCAGTGCCTGAATTTACGGTACTAGAGATCTGTCAGCTGTGACTGAAGTCTGAGAACACCTCTAGACTGTGCCTAGAAGGAATTAATTCCCTTGTTAGACATGCAGCCTGGAAGCTGTGGGTTGGGGAGTTTGGCTCTCTTCCTGCAGGGGAACCAAACAGTTCGTTAAACTGCCTACTGGTCACCACCTGTCTGTGTAATCCTAATGCCTTTACCCAGCCTAGCAAAAGCATGCACACCAACAGGCCTGTGTCATTACAGCATAGCTCTGTTCCCTTGAATTTGTGGCCCTTGGGGGAGGAGGAGGGGACGTGATACTGAATTCCTCCATTCTACCCTTTGCCCACCATTACCAAGGTCCAGGAGGGGACTAGTAGCCCTTGTAACTGCTCTGCCCTCTCCTCTTCACCTGCCTGGTCTTTGTGTAGCCAATGTAATTAAAACAAGATCACAGAAAGAAACCACGTGGAGTACAGAAATACTCTTTCCAAAGATATCTGGAGACTTGCTTTCTGCAGCACTCACATGGCAAAGACAGACTGATTCACATATGAACTGCAGAACAGAACAAAAGAGGTGTGGCTATGCAGAGTGCTGCAGGCATGCAGACAGTGTCCTGTACAGTTAGGCAGATCCCTGTTGGCTGGAGTTTCTGGTGCTCTGTGGTCCCAATGTCAACTGACAGTGTGAAAAGACTGCAAAAGATCTTTATATGATCTGGCTGTGCTGGAAACGTGCATCTTTCCATCTGGCATGAGAAAGGCAGGATCTGGGTTTTAAGTGTATCTGCTCTTGACCAATGTTCTGTATTTCCCTCTGTCTCGCTTTAGGTTGTCTGTGCCTGTAGATGGAGAAGTGATCAGCCTGTACTGCAGCCCACTGACCAAAACTGTAGCTCTGCAGCTGGCTGATGGACAGATCCTAAAATACCTGTGGGGTAAGCTTGTTAAAGTACCTGGACTTTACAGATTTCTTAAAAGGTTTATGAGATGATTTGTCTTTCAGGGACTTGAATGACTCTTGCTGAGTAGTTGGTGTTGTCTTTCATGCTCCCTCTGCTCCCAGAAATGTGCTGAAATTCGTAATTTGTGTCAGAAAGCAGTTAAAGTTGTTAACTTTATGTGTATATATATATTTATATATGTGTATTTGCACACACATATGTTTACACACACACAAAGTTCAATGCTGACTGACTGTCACATCCTTAGTACTTCTCTCTCATTCCACAGTGGAATAAAGGTGCTACTGAGCTGCAGAAGTTTATACCTTCTTGTTCACTGAGGCCTGGACTTCTGTGTCAGCATTCCACTCCTCTGTCAGATAGCGTAACTTATTCATAGCTCTGGTTTTCTTGAGATAATGTGTCACATGGTTTTAATGTGTGAATTTTTGGTTGGCTGGAAAACAATTTGATCTTCTTCGCTCCTTAGAGGCTTCCACTCCAGTCCTTGAGCCCTGGTGGACTAGCATTGGCTCTCCTGTTCAGTTCCCCTACCCTTGTGTGCAGACTTCTATCACAAGGATCAATGGTGAAGTAAGTGAGACTGTGAGCAGATTAAATTCCCTACACAATTGTTCTCTGCGTCAAAAGTGCAGTGTGATCCTCTGCCCAGGGTCCATTGATACTTATTTATGGCATTATTCATGAGGCCCTGTGCAGAGCTAAGAGCGTATCTTTCCTTGCCTTCCAAAACACCCAGTCATCCCAATCTATGATGAAAATGAATAATGTCATTAAAGAATGAGAAATTTTGGATTGAAAATTTTCATGCTTTTTTCAGAGTGTTTTGCTCTGTTTTACACGAACGTGTTAGCAAATTAGGCTGCACTGAGTTGTTGCAGATCTCCTGCTACTGTTGTTCCTACTGGTGGCAGTTTCTTCATAGCTACAACAGTTTTAAGAATGAATACATGTTTTGCTAATAGTTTCAGGGTTTCTTGCCTTCAGCATGCATCCAGGTGAATGCTGTATGCAGTTGCTTTACTCTGCTCTGTACTGCCGCTTTTCCTGTGGTATTTTAGACCAAATGCTGCCGAATGGAGAAACCTAAATTTATGGTGTAGTTTCTGCTGTTTTGTGACTGTGCAGTTACAGGGTAGGCCAAGCTAGATTTCCAGCCAACAGTATTTAAAGATGTTTAAGTTTAAGCCCTTCTGGAATAGAGGTTGCATGACTTCCTGTCCCAGCTTCTGTAAGTAATTCACATGAGGTACTTGTTACATAAGGTGCATCAGTCCAGTGCTTGTCAGTGTTGTTGATAGTTGTCATCCTTTTTATTTACAGGAGATGATCCTGGGCCTCACGGATCGATGCCGTTTTTTTGTTAATGATGTTGAGGTACCAAAGTTTTTGCCCCTTATTGCATCCCCTTTTCCTCTGCCAAAGGCACCTTTCGTTTTGTGGTCTATACAGTGATAAACTCCATTTTTCTACAGGTTGCTTCCAACATCACCTCATTCACAACATACAATGAGTTTTTGTTGGTGACAACCAACTCCCACACCTGTCAGTGCTTCTGCTTGAAGAACTTATCAGTGAAAGGTAAATGTCAGCACTGTCTGAGTGCTGCTGGTAGCTCAGGACCATTGTCTTGGAAGCACAATATGTCTCCATTTTTCGCATTCAGATCTGCTGTGTTTGCCTCCCTCAAAGGAACTGTTTAAGAGATGAGAGTAGGACAGCTGCTTTCAGAAATGTATCAGAGTGCAAGGAGTGCAAGAAACTGACTTTGTATGTCACATGCTTCTCACAGGGAGCAGTATTTGTCCTGTAGTTGTAGTGTTTTCACCGTTTTCAGCAGCTTGGCTCTGCATGCTCTCCCTCCTCTCCATGTCCGAAAAAAGAACCATCTATGATATTTGTGGGTGTGTGGTGAAGAAGGGAACACTCTAGAAGGAATTTCTGGTGGTGTCTGGCTATGAGAAGTATGATGACCTTGGTAAAGGCAGGATGGCAACTTCCTAGTGCCTTACACCTTCCAGTGCTCCTCTCGTCTGCTCTGTTGAGCTTTATGATCCTGTTATATAGAGGACATATCTGCTTTGTGTACAGGTACAGCAGTGATTAGCACTGTGGGGTTCTTATCCTGTCAGGAATTGTTAAAGATCAGTGGGTTTTGACCCAGTTGGTCCAGTACAAACTCAAAGGGCTTTACTAGGGCACTGTGCTGTAGTGTGCCATGTGTGCTGATAAATGCATTTTCTTCAGCCCTTCAGGCTGGCCTGAGCAGTGCTGCTGCATCCAACAGTGACACCCTGCGCAAGGTGGAGCGAGGTTCACGAATCGTCACTGTTGTTTCCCAGGACACAAAGGTTGTGCTGCAGGTCAGTGCTCTGCCTAGGTCTGGTGAGGTCTGTTACGAGGGTGTGTAGGAGGCTGTCTCAATGGGCACCTAGCCAACTTGCAAACAATGTGTGCAGTGCTACAAAGCTGCTGCCCTCTAGTCCTGCAGCATAGGCAGCTGCCTATGTACAGAATTGGGAAGGACAATTCGTAATGGCTGAGATAGCATAGTGCTACATACTGTGGCCTCTCACCATGGATCTCAGACTCTGTTCCTAGCACTTGCTAGCGGCCCTCCATTAGCCTTGGCCCTAAGTTTGTCTGAAGTGCTGAGCTCACTGTTCAGAAGCAGCAGAGATTCACAGAATGGTGAAGGGTGTCATTTGAGAGACAGCACTGGAGGTGAGGAGCCCAACAGCCTCCCCAGAGCAGAGCTAACCTGAATAACTTGCTCAGATTGCTCTGGGTCTTGCCTGTTTGAATGGAGTCCAGCCTCCTAAGGAAGGAATGTTTCTGAACTGAGAAAAATTCTCAGATATTTTCCCACAGCCATGGAAATTACATGTCCTTTGAAGTGAACGAACAGGCCCATGCACCTGCAAGTAGCAGACAGGCTTAGAAAACTGGCCAGTCCTCACTTTGCCTACAACGTAGGCAGAGGAACTACAAATAAATAATTGTATGGGTCTTATGTTGTAGATGCCAAGAGGAAATCTGGAGACTGTTCACCACCGAGCTCTGGTTCTTGCCCAGATTCGGAAGTGGTTAGACAGGTAAATGGCACTGGTGTATTCTGCTCCTCCCTTCCCGAGTCTGAGCTGTTGCAGGCTAACTGACCTGGAAAAGAGAGGGAAGCTGAAATCAGGGGAATTGACCTTGTTAGAGGGAACAAAACTGTTTCTGGGGCTACCAGCAAGAAGTCCATCTTTCAGCAGTGTCAGGTCCTTCTGACTTCACCACCAACGGGCTTATTACATGTGCTGAGATTGTGTAGGTGGGAGAAATCATCTCCTTCATTCTGCGGACATCTCAGATCACTTCATGATGAAGCCAGATGTTTTCCATTTTTTACTTAATTAATTTACATTGAAATTTTCTGAAACGGAAATTGATCCATTAGGTTAAAATGTAGCACTCACTTTTTACAAGTTAAAAATACTGCAAGTTCTGTATTGCTTCATTAACCTGTCATGGTGATGTGTCCCCCAGCAAGGGCTGATAATAAACAGTACTGACCTTGCACATTTTTTCTGGAAGGCAATCTACAGAGCTTATGGTATGGGCTGTTTTCTTCCGATTGGTTCTGTGCTTAGCTCCAGTCAGTTGCCTTTATTTGTGGATATTGCATCTTATCCACTATCTGAACTGTCCAACTTGACTCATTTCTCCAGGCTTATGTTCAGGGAAGCTTTTCAGTGTATGAGGAAGCTACGAATCAACCTCAATCTTCTCTATGACCACAATCCCAAGGCAAGTATGTCCGGTTGTATTGTGTTGTTTGCCATGCTAATCCACCGTGGAATCCATCACAATTGAACATTGGGCTCAAACGAGTAGATGGTGCTGTCATTTCTGCTTTCAGCAGAGATGACTTCCCTGCACTACAACATCATCATGCAGGGAGATTAGATTTAGCATTGCCTTTACCTTGTACTTTCCGAGAAAGCATCTGACTTTGTTCTTGTGCTTAATGTGCTATCAATATTCAGAATAACAGTGGTATTACTCTTGTTCATTTCAGGTATTTCTGGAAAACACAGAAACCTTTATCAGGCAGATAGATTCTGTGAACTATATCAACTTGTTTTTCACAGAACTGAAGTGAGTATAATTCTGCAAATGGAAGCATGCACATAGTCAGTGGTGGTACATTACTTTTGTCAAAATTTTGGCAGCTCTTCAGTGTGAGTGCAAAGAGTCAGTCAGAAATCTGGCATGATGAGTCATAAAGGCTCAAATAAACTCAGTAGTTTCAGGGACAATATGGCTTTTGGGGAGTTCAGCTTGCAGGCAGCCATTAGATTTTTGCAGCAAGGAATTAGTACGTTGTCCGACTGCTTTGACTTGTCTTCTGATTTGCTGTACAGTGGTAAATGAGAACAGAGAAAGTTTTGTTCCCACATAAAGAGGAGCAAGATGGCACGGCTTATCTAGAGCCTGAGGCCAAGATACTTGCTTCGTTTCCCTAATTAGTTCCCTTGACTTCTTTCTTGAAGGCTGAATGATGGAACTTTAAGGTATTGGTAGCTTCAGGACTTCTGAAGCTTGCTGACATAAGTAATTGTTTAGGAGCTAGAGCTACCACTTAGCTGTTCTGTTTTATTTTCAGGTTTTGACCTGACCAGAAATTATAGCAAATGGCTTATTTTTCAGATGTTCTCAGTGGATAAAACCATAGTGGATTTAGTAGAAGACAGATGTGTCTTGTAAATCTTACTTTCTGATTTTTTTGTGCAACTGAAGTTGTTCTAATCATTTGTTGGGGGTTTTTTTAATGCCTCTTTTGGCTGACAATCAATTGGGACTGATGAGAGATTTTGGAGAGCTTTCTGGTAGCGTGGCAGAATGCGTGTCAGTACTGCATGACATAGCTGTTTTGTTGCGTAGTTATTTTCTACGTGCATTTGTGTTTCTTAACATTATTGTCTTTGTTCTGGGCTGTGTGATGGATGGTGCTGTTACTGATGTCATCTGTTTTTGTTTAGAGAAGAAGATTTCACAAAGAGTATATACCCGTCTCTGAATGGTAGCTGTAATACCCAAGCACTCCAGCATCCTGGCCAGAAAAAAGTTAACCTCATATGTGATGTGATGAGGGTTGCGATGGAACACATTGACCCTCAAAAGTGAGCACTTTCTTGTTGTAGGTGAAGGGAACCATTAGAGAGATTTCTAGTCAGGGATTGGGAGAAGGCAGCTATCTTTGACATCAGTTAGTTTGCTTGAGGTTCTCTGAGGTGAGCTTGTGCTCCACAAAACTTAGGTATACCATACCTTCCATCTGCTGAGGATGTTGTCCTGGAAACCACAACATCTAGTAATTCCACAGATGACAAAATAGCTTTTTACTATCGGAATTAACATAATAGATGCAGGATGCTTGTAAGGGTTAAAGAAATACACTCAGTTTAGGATCAGTCTGTGTGTTATGGGGATGGAGACATGAGCAAGATTCTCATCTCAGTGAGTTTTTGACTCTTTGAAGCAGCTGGCCTTTTGGAGAGGTCTCAGCTGTTCCATTTGAGACTCAATTGTTTTGTGAATTATGAACTGCATGTTTCTCAATGATTACCTTTTTGGTAGCTATCCTCCTTGTGTCAGTCAGCACCAGACATGGATAAGGGTGAGATAACAGCAGTAGTTAGTGAAATAATGTTAAACCATTGAGAGCTTAAGTGTTACATAGGGGATAGAGAAGCAACAGGTGGTGAGTTGCTGCTGAGCCCTGAGAATTATGACACACTTCAGCAAACTGTTTCAGAAATAAAGCATCTCCTTAGCTGGTAAAGCTATTTTGAAATAGTAACTGTGAAATATATGAGAGTATAAATAATGTCCTGGAGAGCTTTAATTTTATAAAAAACCCTATTTTCATGTCAGATTTTCTTTTGAAAACTGTCCAGCTATGTGAACTTTCAGAGTGTTCTCTTCATTATACTGGCTGGCATGATAAGGAAGTTCATTCTGCTCAAAACACACCTCCAGCTTTGTGACATGTTTGAGGAGTCATGCAGAATAGAAAAACCTTTCTTGTATATTCTGTTCTTTTCCCATATTTCCTGCCTTCCTTTAGAAAGATCAAAGTGAATGGGAAGTTGGTTTTTGGGTTTTTGTTTTGGGGGGTGTTTTGCTAAGATGTAAACTAGAACTTGCACAAACTGTGTTAAAAATGAATAAGCAATGTTTGCCTTCTCCCTTTTTCATTGACTACTTCTGTTTCTCCAGGTATTGCCTATCAATACTGACAGCACATGTAAAGAAAAGTCCTCCAGAACTCGACATTGCTCTCCAGAAGGTTCATGATCTCCGAGGTTTTGTATCATGAACTAAAAGTTTTGAAAATGAGTGATTTGCTGGAACTTTCTGTTAAGGAAACTTCCCTGTCCAGCCATCCCAAGAGCCACTGTGGCAGTCACACTTGCATAACCTGAGTTGGGACCAAAGACCCACCCGCAGCTGCAAACCCCACACTAACACAGTCAGACCAGGTTTCCTTACCAGCTCAATCCCAGGTTTCCCATAGCAGAGTCTCAGACATGCAGATCCTTAAAATATTATTATCTTGGTGCAATAACTAAATTACAAAATGACAGGTTGAGCTGGTACCTCTGAGAAGGGACTCAGAACAAAGGAATCCCTGGCCCTTTGTGGGCTTTTATACCCTCACAGTCTATCCCTGCGGAAGTCTGGTTGTCCTTGGCTCCTGCTGTTTCTCCCAAGTGTCAGGTCTCCTGGCTGGGCCAGAGGTCCCTGGGCTCAAAGGATTGGCAGTTCATGGCCTCTTATCTTGAGCTCCTGCCCCCTGAGAGCTCAGACTGAAGCTCCTACTGCAGCTGGACACTGAGCTGCATTCAGTGAATGTGTTCCTCAAGGGTTTCATTTGTTAATGTGGCTTACCCAGACAATTATTTTAAGGTGAGGGCAGTCCCGTGGTGTAATGGTGGGCACTCTGGACTCTGGATCACAGGGTCATGAGTTCGAGTCTCACTGGAGACCGTACCGGGCAGTTCGATGCCTCCCTGCCATCCGATCCCGTCAGATCTCGGATGCTCAGCAGGGTCAGCCCCGGTTAGTACCGGGTGCTGTGACAGTCCTGAGGACTTCCCTGTCACTGTGCAAGGTCGCTCGGCCGTGGCAGATGGACCTCAGGACTTAAATGGTGGGTCCAGTTCTGCGCATGCTGTGCCTCACCTAAAAAATCCACTGTGCAGGCTGGAAGGGCACACCCACATGGGGAGAGCCCTTCCCAAATCTTCATCCACGAAGTTTGGCCATATATATTTTAAGGTGACTGTTTATGGAGTCAGACAGAAAACAAATGTAATTAAAACTTTCTGTGTGTTTAGGTACAGTGGCATATCAGCTGAGATATGCTCCTCTACATGCCCTCAGCTATCTGTTTATCTAGTTTTGTCAGCAGATACCCCAGGGTTGGACTTGTTCTTGGTTTCCAGTCAGAACTCTAGTTCTCCAGACATGGGATAAGAAGTTCCTGTTCTGAGGCTTGGTGTCTCAAACTGGCAAACTTTTATTTTGTGCTGATGCTCCTAACTTGTCACTGTTGCATAATTAAAAAATTACTATGCTTGGGATGGTTCTTGAAGTTGCCCAGGAAAGGCAAAGTAACCCCTTCTTCAAGACAGACCAAGCTGTTCGTTTGAGGGTCCCTGTCTGATGTCAGGGTTGTCCTTGATGATGCCTCCTTTCCTCACATCAGGCTTCCACTGCTGGTGGTGAAATAAATCATATCATAGCTTCTTTATCTTGTTACAGAAAGCGTTACTCCAGATGTCAAAGCTGTGAGTGCAGAAGAAGCACTGAAGTACCTGCTTTTCCTTGTGGATGTCAATGAATTGTATGATTATTCCTTGGGGACATACGACTTTGATTTAGTCATCATGGTGGCAGAAAAATCTCAAAAGGTCTTTGCTTGTAGTTCCAGCCAAGGAAATATTTTGTTGCTTTCTCAAGTGTTCATTGGAGTCTGTGGATCAGCCCACATGTTCTTTTAGTAATAGCTCTCCACCCAGGCAGGATTCCAGTTGCCCAGAAGTACTGTGTGTGCTTGGATGATTCTGGAAAGGTGTCGTGTCTCTGCATCCCTTAGTACTTCTTGAGCACAGCTCTGGGAACTTTGTTGTGCTTAAGATGAAATGGTGCTCTTCTAGAGCAGTAGAGCAAAGTAGCTCTGAGGAACAGAGGGACTGGTGTCTGGAAGTGTTGTGGCTGCATGCCCTACATTCCCAGTTCTATACTCTTTTGATTCTTGCTTATTTAGTGGTGCCCATGATAGTAGAGTTTATCTTCACACAGATTTAATGAGAAATCTCTGAATGGAAATGCCCATCAGGATCTTCAGGGATTCCTAATGTTACAATAAAGCCTGCTGTCCATCACTTAGAACACCCCATTCATGTTAATGGATTTTATGACGTTTGGTGTGGAGGAAGTTGATCAGCTTTATGACTGAAAATTTATGCATGATGATAGCTAATAGAAAATAATATTTGATATGACATACAGCCTTGAAATTTAAATGTCACCAGCTCTTAGATACTGCTGAAGTCCTTGTTGGAGCCTGGTAATTTAAGTTAGTAATTCCTGGCAAGAGTACATACACAGAATGGATCTTTGAGATGGCTTACATTTGGAAAGAAAAAAATAGCCTTTTTAGGGTATTATATTTTAAATATGGGACTGTCTGTTGGTGAAGATGGGGGCAAATAAGAATTTTAGCAGATTAGCTCAACTGTAGTTTTTACTATCCTTTGCAGGACCCAAAAGAATACTTGCCCTTCTTAAATAGCCTCCGGAAAATGGAAACCAATTATCAGCGCTATACAATAGACAGACACTTGAAGAGATACACAAAAGCTCTTGGGCACCTCAGCAAATGTGGTAGGTGTCCTAAGGACAATTTCTGCAGTGTAACATTTCCACTTTGGAGAGCCTTTGGGGTAAAATAGCTGAATAAAGAGAAGGATTGCACAATATCATCTTCCTTCCTGGTAGAGCATGGTTAACTTCTGCTACATGTTTTTGTAGTGTAGCTTGGTGCACGGAGTGATCATGAAGCAAGTTTTGGTTTGTTCCTTTTAAGTGACTTGTGCCCAGTTAATACTCTCTGGCAAAGGCAGAGCAAGCCTCAAGGAATTGAACACCTTCATTTTACAGTAGTTGAATAGATGCGTGCTTTTTTGCTCTTCCACCCAAGTACCTCTAGTTGCTTCTTGATGCAGTGAACCCAGACTGTCTGGGAGCTGTGAGGGCCATGTGCTTTCTCTTTTAATTTTTACAAAAAGAAAATTATTTCTGCAGGTCCTGAACATTTCTCTGAACTTCTGAACTTGGTGAAGGATCAGAATCTGTATTGTGAGGCCTTGAAGCTGTACCCCTCCAGCTCTCAGGAGTACAGGGTGTGTAAGCATGTGACACTGCAGCATCCAAGCGTCTTACTCTTATGCATATGTTTGCGTGAGGGCAGGAATGAAACAGCAGCTGCTTGTGTTCAAGTTCTGCAGCTCATTGCTATTCCAGTGTTTTCTGAGACCTTCCTCTGGAATGACTTTTAGGACTAACCCTGTGGGGCCTGGTCATTGAAGGACTGGCTGTTATTTCTTTGAACCCATGACCCAGAGAGCAACTGGAATTCTGTTTCTTGTGCTGCACTATGTTGTGGTGTGCTGAAGAACTCTCGTTGCCACAGGAAGACTTCTTCCTGTCTTGACCTCTGTCTGGCTTGCAGATTGTGTGGAGACACTTCTGTTTTCCCTAAACTAATCTGAAAAGTGCTGTAGAGCTTGATACACTGGTAGCTGTGCTGTTTCCTAGTATATTGTGGCCCTTGTTGGTTTTGGTATTACTGAAGAACATTAGCTTGCCTGAGGCTGAGGTAAAATGTAAATGCATTTAATAAAATTTAATTTAGATATTGTAAATACATAACACATGAGCCTTTGTAAAAGAACTAGGTGAATAAGAGGGGAAATAGAGAAACTTGGTCTATTTGCAATACAGTGAAAGCAGAAAGGACTGTATTCATGAGGGAGATCTGTTCCTGAATGATGCATTGGGAGTCTTCTGTTATTCCTTTCATGTCCTTCCAGTCAAATCCACCTGCCCATTCTTCATGGAGGTAGTGAGCTTTAATTGCCTATGCCTAAAATTGCAAGGCTTGCTTGTTTGCTTGTGCTAGTGTTTGCCTCATGAAGTAGGTTAGTTCAGACAGACATTCAACAAAAACTGCTCCTGTGAGTGGGGAAAAAGGGTCTGATTTCCTGCAATATATAGTTTACCCAGGCTTCGGTTTAGAGAGTCAGGTACCTCCCTGTGGCACTTCCTCTGGCTCTGTGAAATGTCTTCATGTGCTGATCATCAGCCTTTGGCTTTATAAAATGTTTGAAATGTGGTAGAAACACTGTGCCTGGAAACTCATTGGAGGAGGGGGTAACTGGCTTTTGTTGATGGGCCCTTAATATTTACTAGTGGAGGACTGCTACTGGCTTTACAGCTAATTTTTTGTATTTCTTCTTGCAGGATATCAGTGATGCTTATGGGGAGTACTTGATTCAGAAGCAGTTGTGTGAAGAGGCTGCATTGGTATTTGCTCGTGCTGGCATCTTTGCAAAAGCACTTGATGCTTTTGAGAGCAGCGGCAGCTGGCAGCAAGCCCTGTGCATGGCATCACAGCTTGGTTACACGAAGGATAAGCTGTCTAGTCTGGCACAGAGCATGGCAGGTAGGCTTTCAGGAGATGGAAGTGTGCAGCGCAGAAGTGGCTGCTGTTACTTATGGTTCATTTTGGTTTTTGCTAAAATTCATTGAAAACATCAGTATTCAGCAGCATTTTTCTTACATGAGAGCAAAGATCTCATGTTTCCCAAGAGTTTGTGCAATTTCATGTCACCTTTGTTTCTCAAAGGACAGGAGTTGCTGAGCTAGCTGTGACCTTGGCTAGCTTGTGGCCCCAAGCTTACTGCTTCATGCATTGATTCCTTGCAACCTAAACTGCTTCTTCAAATTGCCTCTTTGGTTAACCTCAGGGAATGGACATGCTCTGAAGTGTCTGACATTAGTAAGGTCTCTAAACACCATGGATGCAAGTACTGTGCCTAGTAACAGACCTTAAAAGTTGTTGGGTACTTTGAAGCTGCTTCTTAATGTTTTTTTCCTTTAAGCCTGCTAGCAGTTAGAAACACCTGGTACATGTAAAGCTATGTGCTGTCCTAAAGCAAGGGGAAAAGGGTAGCTGGTCTCAGAATTCATACTTACTAGTGTGCATCAGACTGCATGTGTGAGATGTGTGGACCTGGCATATTACTGCAGCAAGAGAAATGGAGCATCATCCTGACTTCAGCCTTGCTCAGAGGTAGAGTTTATGAAGGGCCTGCTTTACACAGGAAGAGTATGGTTTCTGGAAGTATATTCTTTGTGTCTTGCATTTAATACTTTCTTCTGGTGCCCCTCTTAAGTTACAGCTGTAATTCAGCAATTGAGTATGTGTGTGAGGAGATAGAAAGTGCCTCGGTGAGTGGCATTTTCCTCTGCTTTGTAGTTTTGTGAAACAATCCAGCTGTTTCTGAAAAGCTCAAACTCCACTTTTACTTGTAGGAAAACTAGTTGAACAGAGAAGGCACGCAGAGGCAGCCCTACTCCTGGAACAGTACACTCAGGTAACACGTCACCCTCATATCTGTGCTCCAGTAATACCCTCTGTCAGACAGATACACCATCTGTGTTTTCTCTGTTCTCCTGCACCATGTGTGACTTTATGCATGCTGACAGCAAAAAAGTCTGTGCCGTGGGCTTCCCTGGGGAGGGCAAAGCAGGTTCACTGAGACAGTGAGCAGGGTGGGGTTAAATGCTGTATCCCTGAGTTTTTGCACTCCTGAAGCTGCCCATGCTTTGGTGTGAAAAGCTTTTGTCACAGAAAGCTGAAGCATGAGGACTGGAGTAAGGAGGACAGAGTTCCAGAGGGATGTCCCCTTAAGCGTGGGAGAAATAACTTTGCTGGGGTTTTCTGGTGTTTTTTGATTGTTTGTTTGGTTTTTTTATGTCAACTCTTCCAAGTACCTGGCATAGTAGTGTTTTCCTGTCTTGGCTGTGATACTGCTGCATAGAAATATGCATCTGAATAGCTGCTACCCCAGTGTGTATTACTAGCATCAGTAGCAGTCCATGGTTGCTCTTTCTTTCTAGGACTATGAAGAGGCTGTTCTCCTGCTCTTAGAAGGGGCTCTTTGGGAAGATGCTTTAAGACTGGTAAGAAATTTCAGAGCACAAGAAAAATTTCCTTTCTTGTGACAAGGAAGTGCTTCTTTAGAGTTCAAGAATGAAGGGATGTGACTTGGGTTAGATCCTTAAATAATACCTACTTTCCTTTCCGTAATCCAGATTCACAAGTATGGTAGACTGGATATCTTGGAGACCAACCTGAAACCTGCTATTCTGGAAGGTGAATCTGTGCAAGAATCTGAGATTTCTCTGTGCGGTAGAGGCTAAAGAAGGTCGTTACTAGGTCACAACACTCCAGTACTGGAAGCTGTATGGAAAGATGCTGTTCTTCCACCTAACTGATGCAGCTCATTTGGCTGTAGTCAATGCATCTCAAAGCCCGACAGTGTCATGGGCTCTTTTTAGCTTAGTTAGGGCCCTTTTGGGTTTTTCCAGACCTCAACAGTCACAAATTGCAAAGGTGTCTGTGTCTGCATGTCCATGAGCAAGCAGGACAGTTGTTGTTCCAGAGCACATATTGCAGCAGGGCTATGGACTAGGGAAATTGCTAGCTGTCCTATAAGCTTTTATGATTAGTTATTGGGGGGAAAAAAGCGCCATAATCTCCAACTCAGGAAGGATATTTTGTTACTATTCATTGTTCTTCCTTTTCATGCTCTAAACATTAGGCCTTATGAGTTAAGGTATATTTTTCTTAATTTAAACCTAATTAATGGAAAGAAACTTCCTACAGAACTTTCTGCATTTCCATCTAGAACAAGACTCTTGTTCTAGAAAGCACTTGTCTTGCATGTTAATTCATTCCACATCCAAGTGTATCTTGTTTGATGGCCTCCTGTGTTACAAGCTTTGAACTTTCTTCTACTTGAGTCCTTTTGTGTGCTTTGCACCTGACTTCGGAGTTTGTTGAGGACTGTGCTTGTGTAAAGAAATGCTTTTCCATTTCTCTTGCACAAATCATGTTTGGATTGTCTTAATGAGCAGCTCAGAAAAGTCAGCTGATCTTCCTGGATTCTCAGAAAACAGCATTTCTTCACTATAAGAGTCGCCTGCAAGTGGTCCGAGAGCTGAAGAAGGCCTGTGAGAGCCTGCAGGGTTGGTATTGTAGTGCATATGACTTTATCCTGCATGAGTAACTGTGGTAATCTTTTCCTTTGTGGTTTCCTTCTGCTCTGGTGGAGCAGCTCCAATGGCATCTACAACAGTAGAATAGCACTCTTCTCACAACATACACAATCATACTTGGAGTGTGATTGTTTTACCTTGCTTACACCGTATTTTCAGCGCTGTCTTCTGTTAAGCTTTCTTTGGATCAAAATGCACCTGAAAGCTTTTCAAAATGACACAGCATTGTCTCCATGGTGCCATCTTGGCTGGGTGAGACAGTGCTCAGCATGTCCTTTGAGTTGAGTACCTGTAGGTGTGTTCACCTGCCAGCTCACACAGGCTCAGGGAATTTTTCTGAGGCAGAATTCTTTGTCCTAGTCCAGATCTGCTGCACTGGGATTGTCATCTCTTTATGCTTTTCAATATCACCATCCCCACCTAAGACAGAGAAGCAGTTTTCTTTTCACAATTGCTGTTTCTTTCTGTGTGCCGGCTGAGTGGGATCGAGAGCTATAATGGTCCGTAACACCAGCAGGTAGATGAATTTGCCCAGCAAACTACATGGGTCACCCAGAGAGAAAGCTTGAAATAACTTTTCTATACTGTGACAGTTGTTATCTACCATTTTTTGCAGATTATGAAATGCCAAATTGCCCAGAATTGGAGCTTTTCTCTGAAACCAGCAGTGTTGTGACATCCAGTGACATGAACAGCAAATATTCACACAGCAATTCAAGAATATCAGTGTAGGTATCTGCCTCCAGATTAGGTAGTGAGTGTTCTGGGATCAGCATTTGGGAGGCCAGCTTGCTCATGGTTAGCATACTTCTTGCAACTGGTGTGCCTTGAAGCTGCTTTAATTACGAGCATTTCGTACTGTGATGGTTTGATCCAGGCTTTCCCTGGTAACCAGATGTAACTAGGGAGGGGATAGAAACGAAAGCAAGACACCTAGTTATTTTAACTCTTCCTGGAAGGGAAAAAGCAGAAAATGCTAGAAGCCTCTAATGCAACAGGAACTGAGTGCCCAGCAGAGGAGCTGTGAACACAGACTCTGGGCAGGATCTGGCTCTGTGGGTGTTGGGCATGTTGCTAGAATAGCTGGCTGTAGAAAGCTTGACACACAATACAGGGAGAGCCTCTCAAACATTAACAGCTTGTGCGCATGACTTGTGTTCTTTGTCCCTGGTTTTGCACTTGGTGTGTGAGGGTTGCTGCTAACTCTCATACTGAAGTCTTTCCACAATGGGCATCTGCCTGGTTTTTGAGTGCTCTTAAGAATATGAGCTGAAGTGTGGGGTGGTGTGTGTTATAGATTGGTGTATCCTGTGGGACCAGTTCTGAATTCCCAGCTGAATTGTGGAAAAATAAAATTGTGAGAAAATTGTGGGCGTTTTAGGACACTTTTTTGTTGTGAACCAGATATAAAAAGAAAGAGAATGCAGCCTTAGTGTTCAGCATACCTGTGCCAGATTGTGCTGATCACTTGAAAACATCATGCAGCTAGGTCTGGCTTATGAATTAAGTTGGTTTCATGTGATGGTGGGTAAGAGCTGAGCAAGCTCTGGGGATAGCAAAAATTAAAATGTGTGTACAAAAGTGCAGACCCTGGCAGCAGTGTTTTAAGTGGAGCTCATCTTTGTCTGATAGTGTTTATTGCTTTGTGCATAGAGATGCTCCTGTTTTGTGCTTAGAGCCATGCTTTAACCTTGCTGAAACACAGAGCAGTCTTTTTTGTAGTAGAGAAACAGCCTGACTCCTGTCTGGTATTCCAGACCCCAGAGGATATTGGTTGAGTAGCACTGAAAACATGGTCACACTGCATAAGTTTACACACAGTCCTCTGTCACTGGAGAGAGTAAGGACTTGAGTAACAAGTTTCATGCACGCTGCCGATGTTCCTTCAGTCTTAACCCTGTTAACAGCTGATACTGTTGTGCAGACTGTAATTAAGCACACTCCTCCTCAGGCGATCCTCAAAGAACCGGCGCAAGGCTGAGCGTAAGAGATACAGCTTGAAGGAGGGGAGTCCTTTTGAAGATGTTGCCCTTTTGGAAGTCCTGGGAGAAAATGTTCGTGCTGTTGAGACTGTGAAGGGTAGGACATTTGGTGGTCTTAATCCACTCTGCAGCTTGTGAATACAGCTGAGGCAGTGTGCCCTCTCTTGTTTTTGTGTGTGCTGAGAGGAAAAGCTGTCCGGTCCTTACAACCATCTGTGTTGGAATTTGGTTAAGTTCATCTGCCTCTCTGGTTGGAGTAATATGTAATAATGTGTGAGCTTTCTGCATTTGAAATTTGAGAACAGAGAAGTGAGGCCTTGTCAGTGGTCCTACAGGTTTGTCATGCTTTTGTACTTGGGCACTGGCGGGGCTGGATAGGGACAGAAGCAGTTCTTGGTTGCTGCTCTCCTTCCTATGCACTGATAGCAAAGAAATATAGCTGTTTATTTAGCCTACCTGTGTTAATTGCTATTGCTTGTACTTCTGTTCCCCACTGCAGGAGATGCACACATCCTTCTGAAGCAGCTTGTGCTATTTGGTTATGATGAACAAGCTGGGACACTGCAGCAAGTCCTGGAAGAGGTTTTGCAGTTGATGGAGACCTCAATCCCAGAAATATGGACTCCAGACCTGCAGCAGAGCTCTGTCAACCTGGTCTGTGCTCATCCACAATGCCTATCACACCTGCTATACAATGCCAAGTGTTAGCACTATTTCATATTAGCCAGCAAAGACCCCAGAATCTTCCCTTGGCTTTCAAAAGCTGGTTTGGTTTATTTTTATGTACAGGTTCAGTAGACATTCAGTGGCAGTACCTGCCAAGTCAGGACACTCTGGATGTGTACAACAGGTATAGCCTACTGTGTCCCTTCCACTGAATGCCACATTGGACATCCTGATGCTTGTGTTACCTTGTCCTAGTGGTGACTTCTTTTTGTAAGCTCTATCTTAAGCCATTTGTAGAACATAAGAACACTGTTTTCTCTTTTAGGCCTAATAGTAGAAGTGTTAGCATAGTTTTTTTGTACTAGGGTAGTGGTTCTCTAGCCTGGTGGTGTGAAGTGAAAAGCTTAGTCAGTTTAGTCTGAACCAGTATATCATAAGGAGTATATTGCAAAAAGAAGGCTTATGTCAGGTTTCCAAGCTTCAGTTTAATGCAGAATAAGGAAATCACTAGAACTGTAGTTAGCTCCTTTCCAGAGTAAAAGTCTTTATTTTTAAAAAGTGGTTTCTGAGCATTCATGGTGAACATAAGATGTTCCCCGGTATCTTCTCCCAAACTGCTAATTAGCAGGACTTGTAAGGACGCTCTTCTGTGTGACAGGGAACTGAGACTCCCAAAAGAATGTTAAATGTTAATGGTGCTGTAATGAAATTAGTACAAACAAATCACATTTACAGAGCTGTGAAGAAGTAAGTGTTGGGATAAGGGTTCTGTGTCCTGCAAAGCTGTGTGAAAGCAGTTTTTCTGCCTCTCTTGTTAACTTTTCTGGGACATTACTGGACTTGATCACACATTCCTGTCCACTCTGTGCTTGAGCTCTCCTTCAGGCAGCTGCTTCTGCCTTTGGACACCAAGAGCAGAGCTTCTTTTGAGGGTATGTCTGCCCTCAGCATTGCTTTGTTCAGGTTGAAACATGGCTGTTGCTTCTTACTGCAGGTCCTGGGACCCAATTCAACTGCAAACAGCATTACGGCTGCGTACCAGCAGAAAAGGATGATGCCTCCTGTTGTTCAAGGTTAGTTGAGTCTCCAATTTAGGTGTGGATATGAAATGTCAGTGAGGGTAGCAGGCTTTGAGGCTCTCCAAACATTGCTACTTGCCAACAGTTGTACCAGTTATTCAGCTTGTAGGAGTTTCTTACTTTTCTTTATGGTGTACCATTCTGCCTCCTAGCAAGTGTACAGCCTTCTTATAAAGGTTTATCTACTCTGAATTCCTGTACTAAAACTGTCTCAGTTGTGCTCCTGGCTTCCTTTGTGTGTCATGTCAGTCTCTTGCAAGGGAATTGAAAAATCTGATTTCTTAAGGAATGTATTAAATAATTCTTGTCTGCTGAATTTTTCTGTCTGGCTTTGGCAGTCAGGGCAGGTTACAGTCTGTTGTGTTACTTTGCCATCTTGGAATCCTTGAGCAGCTGATGCCAACCTAGGGCTGAGAGACCTTGGAAGGGCTGGTCCCAACTTCCCTGTCTTCCCTCTTCCCATTAGTTCCTCAGTTTCTTCCCCTATTAGTCCCGGAATTGACTGGGGAAATCCTCTAATGAACCCTCTAGATGTGACCTGCCTATTGCCAGTTGACAGGGCTGGCTCCAGGAAAAGCCTTGTGCCTTCTATTAACAGCTGGCTGTTGTGTATGATTGCCCAGTGACAGGTGAATGAATGAATTTCTGCTTTGTGCTAGTGATTGTTGCATGCTCTTTCTGATCCATAACAATAATTGAGAGGAGACTTGATGTACTGCAGAGATTTTCTTGTGTAAGCAGGTCTGCTAGGGATACTCCTCTGTACAGGCTGGTGATCAGTCACTAAAGGGAATGACAGATGTCAAGAGATTTCTCAGCATCCTTTGATGTAAAGAAAAGTGAACTAAGTAGTTGATAACTTGAAAAAACTATATTGCTGTTACCCCCTGTTCTGACACTTGTTCTATTTTCCTTTCAGGTGCAGAATTAATTACTCCACCAAAATTCAATAAAAATCTGCAGTGGAAACTGCATCTTCTGCAGTAACTAAAAGCTAAGGTATCCCTGTGGACTCTGAACTGTACCTTTTCATATAATTTCATTATATCTTTACAGAAACTGTTGTTGTCCTGGTGTTTCTGATACGCTGTTCTTACAGCTGTGCAAATGAAGGGTCCCTCCACCTGATGCAGCTGTGACTATGAGCTTTATGGTGTCACACTCATGGGGGCAACCACTCACATCCCACTGCAGAGGTGGCTTGTGAGGCTGGGAAGCAGAAGGGTGTGTAGCTCTGAATGCTGCTGGCTGACACCAGCATCTCCTACCACTGTTCCCTCCCTTCTGGATGAAGCAATCCCACCAGTATTGGATGGGCTATTTTCTCTGCCATCGCACTCTCCCATGGATAGTACCTACAGTGATGACAGGCCACATTTTAAGCACTTCAGCCTGCTTTAGGTCTCACCAGTAAGTCTGTACCAGTAGCAAATTGTTGTAGTTGCTAAACAAATTAATTGTTTTATCTGCTGAAGTTGGATGTTGCTAATACCAGTTTTTCAAGTACTGCTTTGTTACATCAGAGTGAACTCTGCAGTGACAACAGCCATTGCTGTACTGAAACTGTGCCCATTCACACCAGGGAGATCTTGGCCAGAGGAAGACATGAATAAAAGCAGGGTAGAGAGTGTCAGTGTCATGCTCTGCTGGGCAACACCACCTGATAATTATCTGATTATTTGACTTTAAAGATAGACTAATGCTGCTATATGGCACTGATAGATCAACAGCTGCCCTCTGATAATGCTGTGCACTATTGCAGAACTGTGTCATTTGGTAACTGATCTCATACCTGAGAATTAAGTTTCATCCCAGAATACTTCTGCATTATGATGCAAGAAGTAAAAGCAGCAGTTCTAGGAGCAGAGGAAGAGGGCAAGGCTGGAAACCCTTTCAGTGGAAGCAGCCCCCTCAGAGTTAATTCTGTTCTGGCAGCTGCTGTGTTCAATTCAGGCTATTTCAGTTCAGTGCTGTGAAAAAATGCCAGCAAAAACAAGGCACTTCTTACCTGTTGGAGGTATTCAATGACACAGCAGTGAGCTGTGTTCTTACTGCATGGTATTAGCATGTCCAGTGCTGCAGACCATTGTTTTTGTGCCTCATACAAGGATGGCCATTTGGTCTTGCGTTGTGTGTGTTGGCTTGGGCTTGTTAGAGTGGAGAGGTAAGCAGTCCTTTTTCAGTGTGAAGCATCAGAATGCCTCTTGTTTCCAGCTGTTTCTGAGTTATGTGGCCTGTTCTGGGTGGTGTTTGTCAAGTGGTGTGACTACACTGGAAAGAGATTCTCCAAGAGTAAAACTTTTGAGATGGCGAAACACGTTAAAGACCTTACAGGGTAGGACTGTTGTACTGGATCTGGATCTTCAAAAGAGTAGCATAGCACAGTTCAGGATGAAATAAAGGAACCATTTGTCAGGTCTGGCAAAAGGGGTCATGGGGGAGTCTGTCGGCCTCTATAGAGGGCTCTGACCCTGCAATTGAAATGTGACACCAACTTTGGTAATTCCTGCATTCCTAAACCTGATGCCAGGAACTGCTATGGTCTCCCACAACACTACCTATTGCCTAGAACCAGATTCCCTCTTTAAAGAACACAAGGTGAAATTGCTGCTGGCTTACTGAGAATTCATGCTTATGCCTAAGTACAGCTATGAGTTCTTCTGCTTTTCCATCATGGTGATGATCAAAGGTGCCTTGGTCTTAGGCACACTTTCTTGTTCTCCCATCAAGGCAAAGCCCCTTTAAATCTGTCATCTAGGTGCAAGACCAGTCTTTTAAATCATTTATCACTGAACTCCATTGTCTTCCCCTAAGCTCTCCTTCATGGGTGAACTTCAACTAAGGAGCAGTACAGCTGGAAGCAGCACCTAGTGTGCATGAGCCTCCAGGAGGGATGTCCTGCCTCCTGCTTTCTAGTTCTGTATTTGCTGAACCTTAGCTTCTTAGCAGCAGCAGCTGGGAGTCTGCTTTCCCTTGATTTCTGCTGGGGTGTTCTTTTGCTTTCTTAGTGATGCACATAATCTTGAAATATGTTTTGCCTTAATTACGGTCTTTACAAACATGTTAAATGTACTCTTCTGAGTTCTGTGGAAGTTCCTACAAACAAATGGAGCTATCAGGAATTAACACAGAAATATGGAGTTAACTTTAAAAACATCCTGAACTCCGAGCAAATTTGGCTGTATGGAAGCCTGATTCTCTTGTTAGAGTAGAAATTTGTCACCTGTCTGCTGATTAGCTTCATTAAATACAAAACACAAAAGAAAAAAAACCAATGTCTAGTCAAGTACATTAAGAACTTTCACAAACACAGGTTCACAAATACTGCAGTTTATTAGAGCAACAGATTTTAGGTTCTTGTTAGATTGCCAGTAATAAATGCACTGGCCTGCAAAGTAATGTGTCTAGTGCTATGTGCAACTGTTCCTGGGTATCCTCCAATGCAGTTGGAGGCACAGATCTTACCAAAAAAGGCATCTCTGCTTTGGGGTGGAGAGAGGAGCAAGCCTGTGAACTTGTCTGCAAGGGGGAATCCTTTGCCTTGTAGGATTTTGAGGGATACTTCATATTTTTGGAGAGAAGTGGAGATGTTACTGCCATCATAAAGGCGGGGGTATGTACATTAGGGCTATAAAGAGTTACAAAGAGAACAATGACAAAGGCTGTGGTGTTTACACAGGGGTGAAACAAAACCATTGCACCACTCCCTTTTCCATCTGGATGGTGGCAGTGGTAAGAGTGATCTGGCCTCTTCCTGATTACCTGTCCCCTCCATTAGCCTGCCATCCTGCCCATGTTAATCTTTTTCCACGTATCTCATAGCACATCTCATGGAAATCCCTTCACCACATACCCCTTGGCTGTAGGCTTCATTCCTTTAAAAGTATCCCAAAATGTAATACAGCCAGGAGTGGAAGGGAAGTGCTTTTGAGTTGATTCAGGTACCCTTTGTCGTCTCTGGTCCTACTAAGGCATCCACTGTCTTCCTCAGAAGCACTTCTGTGAAGATGTAGGAATGACCATGTTCCCTATATTCACTCCTTGAAACCCAGAGCTCCTGGAAAGAGTGGAGTGAAGCTAGAAGAGACCCACCAATCCAGACAGATGACTATGAGGGGACCATGGCTGTGATGAGGCTGCCACTGGAGCAACTTTTTGTCCAGTTCTGTCTGGAAGCAGTTGGTAAAGCCTCCCTGTGTTGCTCCTGCACAGCACGATATTCCCCACCATTTTTTGTTGACATCAGCTTCATGTTTTTTAAGACAGGTGTCAGTTGCAGAAGCCCTTGCTCCTGTGAGCCAAGTAAGGCTGGCTTGAATAGTGCTTCAGCACAAAGGAATTCCCTTGTCCACAGCAACAAGGTGTCCATCCTGCAGATTATAATCCACATTTGTTGCTTCTGAACAGGTGAACTCCTGCATAAGGTTCAGGGAACTGTAACAGCACTTCTTTTTTGAGATCTTGTATGATATGTAGCTGTTGTTCTCTGAACATATTTCCACTCATTTAGTAATTTCATGTGGTAACATGATTTCCAAGCTAGCATACTCGCAGTGATGCTACGAATAACATAACCTTCATGGGAGCCACATGCCAAGTTGCCATGGCTCCTCTCCACGGCAAGAGTTGTTTTTCCATAAAAATACATGGATAAATGGGAGTGGTAGGCAACGTGGACAGCTGAAATTCTTGCAACTCTTTCCTTGTCAGTGACTGAACACAGGGGGGGCAGTGACACCAGAACAGCATGGTGTGGCCCTCTAGCTGAATATTCATCTCCATTTGGAAAATATGCTCCAAAGTAACTTGGGCAGAGTTTCAGTCTACCAATCTGCCATGTCTTACTGGGTTGATGAGTATTAAGGTTATGCTCCTACTCTGAAGCTCTCTTCCAACAAAGATGTCTCTTTGGTTGCTCCCAGTCTCTTGTATGGGCTTACCAGCTGTACATGAGAGGATTTAGGAAGACCACAGATCCCTTCAAAGCCACACTTGCAGTAACCTTTGGCCTTGAAACTGCCCTTAGTCACAGACTTGTGGCTTCAACTGCATTTAACTGTGAATCACTGGGGCTTTTCCCTGACCTGTCTGCCATGAGGAAGATCACAGTTCTCTAGCATTTCCAACTGGTCTGGGTCCAGAATAGTTCCTGTTGCAAAGTATCAACACTACTTCATCTCTGGGGCCAGTTGAAGCCCTAGTTTGTGTTGAGTGAATCCGCAGACTGGCTATGCTTTTGTCATTATTTCTTACTCTCCTAAGTTACGCTTTTGCTGACATTATTAATAATATGCCTTAATTTACAAAGCAAAAGTGTGACTGGCATTTGAAATTAGGCCAGAGCCAACCCTTCACCCTTAGGGTGTACCCCATTCTGGTGAAAGATGAATGGTTTAAGAAAAGATCTTGTGGGGTGAATCAGAAGAGAAAAATAAATATTCTCAAGACTCAGGAAAGTGGGAAACAGCAAAGTCTTGCAGAATAGTTTCAAAACAAGTAAAGAGGTGAGAAAGATCTTGAACCAGATACTGGTTACTGCATTTGGCAATGTGGAGTTGCCAGTAAGTTTTACTGAAGTTAGCTAAATCGGCTAAAAATGTGTCCTTTAAATGAACTTAGCCCATTATAACATGAAAACCACACCTCTCAAGCTTAGGTTACCTACCTCCAAGTGAAGATCCCTACCTACAGAACATGCACAATAAATTTGAAATGCTTTATACCTTTAAATTGAAGCAAGCAAAAGATTGTCCAAGAGCTATTGAGTAGGCATGTATGTAGAAATTGGGTAATTTCTGACTTGGGTATTTTGAAAATATAAACATGCTGCTTGGCTGTAACTGGCTGTGCTGGCTCTGTGGATTCACCACCCAGCACCCATCTCTGCGCCAGCATGAGATAAACTTGGCTCCTTGCACACCATATGAAAGAACCCATTTCTGGGGACAATTCCATGACAGGAACATCTTTGCTCTTTTCCAGTGGCAACAAGTTACTATTTGCCCATTTGGAGTGTGTGTAGCAACATAGAGCTGCACAGGGGGCAGAGGCACAACCTCTTCCCACAGCATGTTATCAAAAGTTAGGAGCAGCATTTTTCTTGTGTAGCAAAACATCTGTGTGCTGTTTTACTGAAAGTCATTTCACCCAGAGGGCATCTTATTTAAAAAGTCAAAGCTGGGCTTCGGATAAAATTGAACTGTACACACCAGTTCTGGACCCAGAAACAGATTTTTGTTAGTACTGCTCTGCTGCTTCTCTGGAAGTTCACATCTTGAAAACTATCAAATGATTAGAGGTTTACCAAAATCCTGATGTGGAGAAACAGGGCAGGATTTAACAACACTATTTCTGCACCAAACACAACATACGTAGACCAGCAACTGCAAACCTTGATAGTTCATTACTCTGGGGAGCAGTAAAGCTGATCATTGCATATTATGCATATATTTTTACATATAAATGCTTAAATACAGCCTTGTACATAAAAGAGATTGTCTACCCCACTTAGAACCTGAGCAGTGGCTATCTTGGCACCCTGGTGAGGGGCAAGGCCTGCTTCACAGCTGAGGGGAAGTTCAGCAGCACTGCAATGTCAAGCCATTCAGTGGCACACCAGAGTGTGGATGCTGTAGCAGATGCTCCTTCCCCTATGCTGACAGTACATTCTGTCAGCCACACCAGCACTTGCATGTTATCACTTAGGAGAAACTTCAGTGATAGGCAGAAGACATGAGGAGAAGGATCTCTAAATCATTCTTTGCTTTCTCAGTAGAAACCTAGATCTGGGCTCAGTTCAGCTTCTGAATTGAAAGAAATCCTTTCATCCAAGCAACACACTACTTACAGACTTTGGCTCACATACACATTAGTGTGGCTGTACACAGCAAAGTTGCAAACACACCTTCAATTTCAGAAGTCACTTTATTTTTTTTTGCTGAGGGGGATGTGGTTTTTTGTCTAAGCTATTACAAAGTTAGTATGCTGCTGCCTCTAGGCTACTTTTCTCAACATTACGTTTGTCATTCCACTTATATTTTGCAGTCTTTGTTTTGGCCTGAAATCTGAGGGCAGGCTGAGAGACAATTTTTTGCAAAGTCATTTTGGCCAGTGTTTCCTGAGATGTTCCTTTAACTCTGGGATTGTGGACAGCTGTTGTTTACAACGATGGCATCTCAGAGGCAGTTTGAGAAGTTCACAGACATGATCTTTTACCATCAATTTTCCCTTGCTTCTTACCATCTCTATCACATCTGGGGAAAAAAAAAGAAACCAGAGGTATTGAGACCACATAGCATCATGAAACACATGGCACTGCAAATCTCTGCACTATTTTGCATGCATAGCTTTCTAATTTAAATCAGCCACAAAATTCACTGACTATTACCCACTGCTACTCCCAAATATCTGCAATCAAATAAAACTTACTGCACCAAAATGTATGGCTTGCACATTTGTTTGGAAAAAAAGCCCAAGGCCAGAACCTGCAAGCAGGATTACATGTTTTATGAAATACATTTTCTGATATTACCTTGAGAGTTTAAGAAATAGTCAGTGGTAAAAGAGTTCCAGTGCTTCTTGGTTTTCAGGGCTGGAGAATCAAAATCCTGGCTGATTACATGCAAATGTAGCTGACTGAAAAAAAACACATAATGTAGATATGAGAGACGAATGTTAATGCTCCAAGTTCTTTTGCACTAGTATCAGTTGCAAGCTGATGATTCAGCAGAGTGCCAGTCTTGTGGGTCAATCTTGACAGGAAACACAGTCTTGTTCTGGAAGCACTGTCTCTTGCCAAGCATTTCACTCAAATAGTCAAGGTCATTAGCCTGCATATTCCATTGGCTCCTCACTACAGTACAATCCTGCTAGTTTCCTAAAAGGTAGACAGTGGTTTTAATAAACCAAGGGTTTCAAATCTGTAGAGTGACTGAATGGGACTTGATCAGTGACCAAAAGCTTTGTTCAAGAACCAGAGAACAACTTGGGAGCACTGACTGCAATAGCTGCAGGCATTTGGATGCTCTGGGACTGGACTTTACTTGCACACAAACTCTAATCCTTGCTTGGTATCAGTCAGGACTTGACAGGCCTGAGAGTCACTCTGTAACGTCACACTGGTGCCCTGGGATGTGGATGCCCCAGCACTGGGCAGTGGCAGCGCTGCCTCTTTTACTGGGGCTGGTCTGCTGGCATCACGCAGCCACAGTCACAGCCACAGCCACAGCCACATCCATCCGCAGCTGCAGCCGCAGCCGCAGCCACATCCGCAGATGCAGACGCAGCCGCAGCCACATCCATCCGCAGGTGCAGCCACATCCACAGCCGCAGCCACAGCCACATCCAGCCGCAGCCACATCCAGCCGCAGCCGCAGCCACATCCAGCCGCAGCCACAGCCGCAGTCACAGCCACAGCCGCAGTCACAGCCACATCCATCCGCAGCTGCAGCCACATCCACAGTCACAGCCACAGACGCAGTCACAGCCACAGACGCAGTCACAGCCGCAGCCGCAGTCACAGCCGCAGCCGCAGCCGCAGTCCCAGCCACAGCTGCAGTCACAGCCGCAGCCACAGTCGCAGCTGCAGTCACAGCCGCAGTCCCAGCCGCAGTCCCAGCCACAGCCGCAGTCCCAGCCACAGCCGCAGTCCCAGCCGCAGTCACAGCCGCAGCCGCAGTCACAGCCGCAGTCCCAGCCGCAGTCACAGCCGCAGTCCCAGCCGCAGTCCCAGCCACAGCCACAGTCGCAGCCGCAGTCACAGCCACAGCCGCAGTCCCAGCCACAGCCACAGCCGCAGTCCCAGCCACAGCCGCAGTCACAGCCGCAGCCACAGCCGCAGTCACAGCCACAGCCGCAGTCACAGCCGCAGCCACAGTCACAGCATCAGCCGCAGCCAGCAGAACCCAGCAGGCATTTCCCACAGGACCCAAGACACCTGTGTAGTCTACTCGCATCTACAGAGCAGTGTGCTACAGAAGACTTGGGCACTGAGCTGTCTGTCTCCAGTATTTATGAGGATTAGCTCTTCTTTAGCAATGCCAATCACCTCACGGATTTAGCCCCAAGTGTGTGTAACTGGAAGAACAGAGTCTGCACCTGATGACTCTTCCAGGCCTTACCTCATACTGGGGACAGCATGGTAACCCAGTCTGAACTCCAGGCTCTCTCTGGCAGGGCACTGCTCAATCATTTTTTGCCCAACTCCATGCATATGTTCCAGGAGTTCAAGATGGTCCTTGGTGACTGACTTCAGGCTTGAAATGGGGTCCCATGGTAAGATAAGCCAATGGTAACGTGCTTTGGGATATTTATCCTTGATAACTACAGTTTTTTCATCTTTGTAAACCTTACGAAAAAACCAAATAACTAGATTACTTTCTGATTGAAAGTTAATTATATTATTCCTGTAAGCACCATATTTAGTGGATTTTGAGATGTTATCCAAGGAGAACTTTTGCTGGAACTAACTTGTTCCAAGATAAGCACCCTCTTCCATAACATGAACCAGGCAGCTTTAGAGAAGTGTTCCAACCATCTCTCTTCATATATTTTATAAAAGCCAAAAACTGTCTATTCTTACATTTTATGCTTGTATTTTTGGTCAAGAAAACACTGTTTTAGTTAGTGCTATATGAAATTGTACTTCAGGGATGAGAAGTAAGCTTCATGTTTAAAAACAAGCAAAAATTTCTGTAATTTCATCAGGTTTTTTTAATCCTATGAGCAGAAAGTGCTGGCGATTCCAGGACAGTGGGCATCCAGTTCAACAATTTAGACTGGAATAAAAAATCAAGAATTAGGGACCTTCTGATTAGTTGTCAACTAAGTGAGCAACTAGCTCACAGGCTGGGCACAAAGACTTACAGTGAATGGGGTGACATCCGGCTGGTGACCTGTCTCTAGTGGGGTTCCACAGGGTCCCATCACAGGCCCTGTGCTCTTCAGCATCTTCATAAGTGACCTGGACACAGGACTTGAAGGAATTCTAAGCAAGTTTGCTAATGGCACTAAATTGGGAGGAACTGTTGAATCCCTTGAAGTCAAAAAGGGCCTGCAGAGACCTCGACAAATTTAGAGGACTGGGCAATCACCAACCATGTGAAGTTCAACAAGGGAATGTGCTGGATTCTGCTCCTGGTATAGGGCAACCTTGGTTGTGTGTATAGGTTAGGGAATGAGAGGCTGGAAAGCAATGCCATGGAAAGGGACCTGGGGGGCCTGGTTGACAGCAAGTTGAATGTGAGTCAGCAGTGCCCTGGCAGCCAGGAGGGCCAGCCGTGTCCTGGGGGGCATCAGGCACAGCATCACCAGCCAGTCGAGGGAGGGGATTGTCCTGCTCTGCTCTGCACTGGGGCAGCCTCACCTTGGATATTGTGTGCAGTTCTGGGCACCACAATATAAGAAAGATATCAAGCTATTACAAAGTGTCCAAAGGAGGGCAACAAAAACGGTGAAGGGCCTGGAGGGGAAGCTGTGAGAAGTTGCTGAGGTCACTTGGCGTGCTCAGCCTGGAGGAGACTGAGAGGAGACCTCACTGCAGTCTACAACTTCCTTGTGAGGGCAAGAGGAGGGGCACTCTTTTCTTTGGTGGCCAGTGACTGCACTGGAGGAAATGGCATGAAGCTGAGGCAGGAGAGGTTTAGGGTGGTCATCAGGAAAAGGATTTTTACCCAGAGGGTGGTTGGGCACTGGAAAGGCTCCCCAGGGAAGTGGTTACAGCACCAAGCCTGACAGAGTTGAAGAAGGGTTTGGACAACACTCTTGGGCACGTGATGTGACTCTTGGGAATGGTCCTGCGCAGGGCCAGGAGTTGCACTTGGATGATCCTTGTGGGTCCTTTCCAACTCAGCATATTCTACAATTCTATTATTCTAAATCATTTTCAACCTGAGGGGCTGAATTTATCAAAGGGGCCCAGTAAGGCTGTGGGATCTTCACCCTTGAAGATCATCTCAACTCAAATGGACAACGGTTGGGGCAATCGCACTGAGTGCAAGGAGTCAGACTGGGTGACTTTCAAAGGTCTTTTTCAACTAAAATTATGCAGTGATTTCAAGAACCAAGTATCACAGGTATCTGTGATACCCATCCCTCTGAAAGACGGGATGAGAAGCAGAAAGGGGAAAACACATCTCCAATGATAAGATGGCCAGGCAGTAGTCAGCCAGCCAAAATCCCAGCTCAGCAGTCCCAAGCTTCAGGCCAGACAATGGAATATTGATGGACAGCATTCTTCCTGTTTTGGAGTTCAAGAAAAAGCTAAAATATATCTAAATATTTTTTCATAACTTAAAAATGAAAGTAGGTTGTATAGATGAATGGGGAAGAATCTCTCAAGTTTCTCTCAGAACACAAGAATGAGAAAGTGTGTTTACACTGCAGCCACAAAAGACATTTATCAGATTTCTATGTCTTGAGTCTGACTTCCCTAAAACCAGGCAAAAGACAACAAAAAAAAAAGAGCTCAAGGAAAAGCATTATGCAGCTACAGGGGAAGCTGAGCAAAGGAGGTGCATCTGGAGCATCTGCAAAAAGGTTAGAAGAAATTACCCAGGCAAATCCTGTTGGCACAAATAAACCAGGTGGAGGAGGAGCCAGGGGTCAGATCTTGTGCCCTGGCACAAAGATGTCAACATTAAGTTTGCTGGAAACCAGGACACTGCACTAGCTTACAAACAAGGCAGTGCTAACTATAGGAAATGGGAACCTCCATGACTGACCTCAAACCACAGCCCTGTTTTAGTTGGTTTCCCTGAGGAAACAAAGCACAGCTCCCCGCTCTTCCCCCAACCTTTTGGAAATCTGTTGGCCAAATCTGACAGTACAGAGCGCTCAAAGAAAGTTAGGATAATGACACTCTGCAAAATCAGTACAGACTCCCAAATTAATGTTACTACAGAGAGAGATGCAAGTACATTTCAGCCCTTGATGCAGCACTCCATTGGTTAACCAGAAAAATGAACTGCAGGAGGAAAGAAAGCAAGCTCATTTAGCTTTGCTAGAACAGAAACTACTGTAAAATACAAGTGCACAGCTCTCACCTGCATCTTTGGATCTTGCATGGAGCTCTTTAGACCCTGACTCCAGTGTCCTAAATGTTCCTATAGCACAGAAGGAAAAAAATAAATTATTAGACAATTAAGCACGTGATTATGTATTTTAAAGGATTCAGTTAAAAACATCCATTAGTATATAAGAGTAAAATAACAGCTGAACAACAGCTTAATTATTTCCATTTTATAAAATGCCAACACACCTATTCCAATTGCCCTCAAAAAGCTACTTTTTTGAAAACTTTTAACAAGATACTGTGAAGATGAAAAGTTAAATCTTTCCAACGTTGGATATTTAACATCAGGGAGCTCTGATTCTGTTTTAATTTAATAATTTGCATGCACAAATCACGGACACAAGGTCCTCTGCTTAGGAGATCTCAAGGGCCAAAGGAAGTACAAAGAGCTCTATTAATTGTCCTATCCCATACTGCTCTGCCCAGAACAAGTAGTTGTGGTGTGTGGCCCCACTCTTAGATGTACTGATTTTTTTATATTGTGCAGTGGCTTGTAGAGAAAACAAGAGAGGCAGAGAAAGATCCAGCCAGCACTAGCAGCTCACTTCATTTGGCTACTCAGTGCCTAACAGGAGGGGTACCTTGAGTGTACCTTTTTCAAAACAGATGTTTGATCTGTTCAGATCACTTTACAAGCATTATCAATGATGACCTGCATCATTTTCATGTAGAGGAAAATGTTCAAACATTATTATAGTGCTGGCAGAGAAACAGTGTGAACTGTCCTGTCTGCCTGCTCATTCCACAACTTTGGCCCTGACATAACTAGCCCAAGTCCACAAATGGAGTGATTAAGCCACTGCAACTTGAGACTGAAATTTTGCCCTGAGGTGTTTACTTTCTGTGCATTTTCCCTCAGCAACTGCACTAGTTCCAAATGCATTAAGGAGTCTTTTATTTTGTCCACATTTGCAGGGCTAAAAACTCCCTTTCAAATGATTTTGGCTGGTTACATTCATTAACATAAACATGGTTTTACTGTACATAATGAACAAATATGGAGGCGAAAAAACCCTATGCAATTAAAAACAAACATGCAAAAAAATTCTTCCATTGTCTGTACATTTGCTTTTAGGCAACTCCGCAAAAGCCAGGACAATATCCTTTGGTGATTCCCATTAAACTGAGTTCATGTGGACTGTCCTTCTAGAACAAACTGCAACAGAAACCAAAGACTAAATCCTCACTAACTATAAGCAAGGCCCCTCGCACACACCCAACCCTCATCTCAGATTAGAATGGATCCCAAGTAACTTTCTCAGGGCCTGGGTGATGTCAGGAGCACAGTCTCTGCATCAGCACAGATCAGCTCACATGCTCTGTGTACTCTGAGGATCTGTGTTCACCCAAGACACCTCCCCAGCAGCAAAGTAAAACACCAAAGGAGGAGGAGACAACCACAGGACAATCAGAACTATGTAATCAGTACTAATACCAATACACTTGCCTTTTTGCTAGAGGTTCCTTTGTGTGGAGACACACTGGTATTGCTTCGCTTGGGATTTGCAGAACTGCCTTGTGCATCCACCACCTCCATCTTCATAGTTTTTCTGGGCACAAGCTCTGTATCCTCATGCTCACAGGAGTCCTCATATGGCATCTCATGGGTTTGTGTTCTCTCTTCTGCTTCTGTAACACTGTTCCCTGACCCTTCAGCAAATTGCACCGTGTAGGGATACAGGTTATTCACAATATGCAGAACTTGGCCTGGCTTCATTTTCACCACTTCATCCTTGCCAATATTCACAAGATCAACGCTACTTGGGTTGACTCCTATCTGGTAGACAGAAAAAGGAAAAATAGTAGCAAATGATGTTGTAAGTGGAATTGCCAACTTCAGCCCTGTTGTCCTGGAATACCATTATCCTGGAAAGCAAATGCATTTTGTATTCACTGTCCCCCTGTACACATCGACCTGCTTGAGAAGACCAGGAAGTGCCGTGCTGAGGACACCTGTCTATGGCCCCTCTTGCAATCACAGCTGTCAGCACACAGCCTCAGGCACGGAGCCTGCAGGTCTGCACAGCTGCCAACAGAGTTACAGCATAATTTCTGCCACAATTCCTGCAGTAGCTACTATTTCTGAGGAGTAACAGCTTTAATGAATCATTTTAGTCCAATCAGAGGTGGTGTGGGCAACTTACAGCGACTGCTTGATAGATGGATTTTGCCCCATCGTGAGGGTGACCCCAGAAAAATTAGGAGTCTTCAGCAAAATGCTTTAGGGTAAGGTTTATGCATGAAACAGGCTTTGGGAAACCAGATCTCTCCTGGGATTTTTAACTGTCACAAAGTGTTCCTTTAGCTTTGTCACTGAGGTGAGGGCTGCTTCACAAGGTGGTACCGTGCCTTCTCCCCTGGTATTCAGTGCAATGAAGCACATGCCTGAATTCAGCCAGGATGTCTTTAGTCTACAGGTCTGCAGTTTTGCTCAAGTCAAGGACACTTCACATTCCCTGGGCTAATAAACTATCTGATCACTGGAACCCTGTGCTGCACGCCTGTCACCTGGGAAGCAACTCTTCAGGCAGTGAAAACATGCTAGCACCCATCACCTGGAAATATTCCCAGCTCTGAGATTCCAGTAACACAATATTCAAATTGTGGCTGATTTATGCAAAAAACTGTCTGAGAGATCTCTGTCAGATTCACCAGATACTGGTGGGGTCTCTGTGCTTACTGAGCTCTGGAGGCATTTGGAGAGAAGACGTTCCTCAGCAGGCAGAATGTGCTGTCCACACATGCTGATGCTGTGGGTGCAGACACAGACCCCAGCACCTGAAACCAGAGATTTTTCCCTATGTATTATCTCAGGGATACTGGGTCTCGTAAGTGTGAGGGAGTGCACCTACATCCATCCTGCTGGTACCATGAAAATGTCTTCAGTGCTGTCTCACATCCCATCCCTTCCGAGAAGTAACCATATCTTTGGTTCTTATCAGCCATCTAAACAAAATCCTTGCACAACTGTGTAGTCCATGCACAACCTCAAATGAAGGGCTGCCTCAGCTTTAGAAGTTTAAGGCTCAGGAGGCAAATAAAAAAGTTTAGGGGAAGAACTCCAAAATCTCCCAAATGTGCCACCTAGAAGAACTGATTGAGGATTCACAGCAGCATTCCTGGATGCTGCAAGTCTGGCTCTCTTTAGTCTTCAGCCTATCTGGAAGGAACTGTGAAGTCTGTCACTGAGGTACACAGTCAAAAAAGACAACTTCTGAGGACCACTTGCAGTGCTCTCCTTTGATGATAAAACAGCTTCAGGTCCTTCTGACCCAGTGATCAGTGGTCAGAATCATCACCTGGGGCATTTGTGAACTTAAGTACAACAACCATCCCAGTAAATATCCAAAATACTGTACATCCATGCATAAAAACATACCTGCTTAACCGTGACATAGCCCTTGTTACAATCCGCTCTTAACTGAACTGGAAAGAAAGAACAAAGTGTCAAAAAACAGTGTAAATAAAAAGAACTCTGCTGAACCACCCAGCACAGAAAGCACTCCTCTCTTTGAAGGTCTGCTTCCTTCTGAAGCTGATTGCCGTGAACGTATGCAAAGAGTTCTTCTGCCTCTTCTTCCAGGAGCACAGGTAAAACAGAACCAGCCCACACACTGAGCCATGCCACACTCAGCAAAATTACTTCACAATAAAGTGGACTGTGTGAAGGTCTCCTACACGTTCTTACCAGTGCTCCATGACAATAAGGCATGAAACAGGACTGTGTCCAGAGAGCCAAAAGATATGGCAGGGAAGATGTGCAGTATTTCACAGCTCACAGGTATTTTCATATATTCTCAAAAAGCATGTTATTTCATGTATAGGATAACAAATCATACTAAAAATCAGTAGGTGAAATACTAGGAAGAAGTGCCACTCACAAAGCAAGAATGCAGGCCGTGGAACACAACTGTGGGCCTGGGAACTCACACTGAGGTTCACTGCTTTGGTTTACAAAGGGAAATGTCCTGTCTCAGACTTTTCAGGACCCAGAGTTCTCCCTAAATGCTTACTGAAAAAGCTTGATGACTTCAAGAACCAGGCAACACCATGGACCGCACAGAGGAAGGAGGTAAGTTGGGTTGCTGCTGCATGTGGAAAGCAGGATTTGGGCTAAGCCACCTTACCTTGCTGCCGTGAACACTTCTTATCCCTTATCCCAGTCTCTGGGCCACGCCCAATTACCACTGCTTCCAAGTGTGGCAGCTTCACTCGCTGACTGCATTTCTCTTTCCCCACGAGCCAGCACACACGCATCACTGTGCTATAGAGCAAGATAAACAGTGTGTTACCAACTCTCCACTTCCCTCTAGGCCACCTTCCCATGGAGTAGGGTCCAGGAATTTTGCTGCTGCCCCAATTCAAGGCAAAGCACAGCATTAACACTCACATAACGTACAAGAAGCTTCCTGTTGAAAGTGCAATCCCATCTTCCTTCCTACATTACCATATGTTCTCAAAATCATAGATCACATATAGGAAAAATCAACTGGATTGACAGCTCCATCTGACAGAAAAGCCTACCTACAAAAAAGTGTTGTTTCCCACTGAGAGTTAATCCTAGAGACTAACTTAACCACCATAACAAAAAGAGCAGTAGACAGAGAAGACGAGGGAGGATAGCCGCATCCAGTGACAGTCAGCACACGGATAATGCTATTAAACTCCCACGTTTAAACCAACTTGACCCTGGACAGAAAATATGCCTCCCCCTCCCCTGCCCGATGCTCGGCGCCGAGGGCTCCTCCTCCCAGCCCCGTCGTGAGCTCATGCCGGTGGAAAGCAAGGCCCCAGCGCAGCCGTAGCAGAGTTCCCATGCCCACGGCCCTCATCCCCTTGGCAACTTCAGGCCCCGTTTCCATGGGAACTCCGGAGTGCCCCCCCCCCCCCCCCCCCCCCCGCCGCCGCGCCGCCCCGCCCCGTCCTTTACCGCCGCCGGCGCAGCCAATCGCCTGCTTGCAGCGCCCCCCACGTGACCAGGCAGCTGTGGCCGCCGCGGCGCAGGCGCGCCGGGCCCCCGCGCTCCGGGGAGACGCCGGGGTTGGCGCAAGCGCAGTGGCGCGGAGTGAGGCGGCGGACGGCAGACCGGTGCGGCGGCGGGAGCAGGGGCGGGGAAGGGGCGCGGAGCGGGGCCGGGAGGCGGCGGCGGGGCCGGGGGCAGGGAAGGGGCGCGGAGCGGGGCCGGGAGGCGGCGGCGGGGCCGGCGCTGCGTACCCGGTGCCGCTCTGCGCTGTCGCTGGCGGGGGCGGGACGCGGCCGGCGCGCAGGCGCGAGGCCATCGGCGCGCGGGGTGGGGCGGGGCTCGCACGCGGTCATGGAGGAGAGAACGGGCGCTGATTGGCCAGCCACCCTCCCCAACGCAACAGCCATTGGCGGGCCCCTGGCCCGCGCCCGGCGCGCGCGCGGGCGGAACTTCCGGAGCGGGGCGGGGCGGAGCGGGGCGGGGCGGGGCGGGGCGGGGTCGGGTGAAAAGCGGCGGCGCTGCGGGACTGACCCGAACTTTCCAGAAGAGTCGGGAGCGGAGCCGCTGTGTGCGGGATCCTTGCCCGTAGCCCCAGGCGTCCCCCACCGCCACCGCCATCACCATCGCCATGGTGAAGGAGACCACTTACTACGACGTGTTGGGCGTGAAGCCCAACGCATCCGCCGAGGAACTGAAGAAGGCCTACCGCAAGCTCGCACTCAAGTACCACCCGGACAAGAACCCCAATGAGGGCGAGAAGGTCGGGGCGGGATGGGGCGGGAGCGGGACGGGGGTCCCGCCTGGGGGCTGCGGGTGTCTGAGTGCCGGTGTCTCTCCCGCAGTTCAAGCAGATCTCCCAAGCCTACGAGGTGCTGTCGGACCCGAAGAAGAGGGAGCTGTATGACAAAGGAGGCGAGCAGGCTATCAAGGAGGGCGGCTCCGGTGGCGGCTTCGGGTCACCCATGGATATATTCGATATGTTCTTCGGCGGAGGAGGGAGGATGCAGCGGGAGAGGCGGGGTAACGTGCCGGCTGTCCGACACTTTCTCAGCGTGTCCGCGGTGGTAGGCAGGGTCACATTCTCCCATGAGAATGCCTTAGATGTACGAATTTAAAGAGAAGTTACGGACTTAAGTCTCAAAATCAGAGTATGCTGTTGCCGTTCCTTATGCCTGAATCTACAGGAGAGAGAGCATGTTTCGTTCGTACGGTGGTAGTTTGGTCTCCTGAGCGTTGTCCTCTGTTAATCGCTAACCCGGTGCTGTGTTTGAATAACCTTTACCTTAGCGTAAGCCCAGCTTCCAATAGGCTGAATGGGAAACGGGAGGGTAACGTAGCTTAACTTGATTTGTTAACCCTGCTATTGTAAGCATAGTGCCTAAATGTGAATTCCATGTTTAATTGCAAGCAACTGTGCCTATAAATACCAGAATCAAATTCAGACTGTGAAACCTTTTGTTCTCCTGTACTGTTCAATGGAAGTAAGTTGAAGCCGCAGTAAAATGTTGCTCAGAAGTTATGCTCCAGATTAATCACGCTGGGAAAAACTATAAAGTGGTTAAGAGCAGTGCAGACCCCATCACTTCGTAGTGCAGATCTGGTGACAAAGTGAAGAAAAAAGGGTTTGTATCAAAGTACTCCTAGTAAGCCAGAGCTCAGCATCCTTCACAAAACTAAGCCTGCAGCAGCTAAAGTCCCAAGAAATTATTGAGTGCAAAAACATAATTGCTTAATTCTGTTTCCATAAAGTGCCCTGGGGAGACAAAAAAGGTTGAAGTGCATATTCTCGATAGTGTCTCCCACTTTCTTATAGGAGACATGTTCAGTGACCTTGTTAAAACAAGAGTCCGTTATTATATAACTTAAATGTTTGAGGTTCTGTATGTTTTGTTTCTATTACTGTTTTGGTTTCCAGAAAGTCCTTCATAACAACAAAGCCATTAGAATTGTTACCCAATTTGAAATCATGTGGGAAGGGGCTATTGACTAACGCCAGCAAAACAACACAGAGCTCTATTGAAACTAAACGTTAAAGCCCAAAGACTTGGTTTCCTGTCTTGAGCTTAGAGACATGGGAAGTTGGAGACCAGGCTCTCAGACAGAAGTAACCATTTTCTTTTACAGGTAAAAACGTGGTCCACCAGTTGTCAGTAAGCTTAGAAGATATGTACAATGGTGCGATGAGGAAACTTGCACTGCAGAAAAATGTTATCTGTGACAAATGTGAAGGTAACTGTGAAACTGAAACTAAACACAAGTTGCTCTTAAAGTTTTCAGGTTTTTTTTTCCTGCTGGCAGCACATAATGGCCATCTTCAAATTTCTTTCTCAGGTCGTGGTGGCAAGAAAGGTGCAGTAGAATGCTGCCCTAATTGCAGGGGGTCAGGCATGCAGATCAGAATTCACCAGATCGGACCAGGAATGGTGCAACAAGTCCAGTCTGTGTGCATGGAGTGTCAGGGGCATGGGGAGCGCATCAGCCCCAAGGACCGGTGTAAGAGCTGCAATGGCAGAAAAATCGTTAGAGAGAAGAAGATCCTAGAAGTTCACATTGACAAAGGTGAGGTGTCTTACTAAAGTAAGTATTGCACTGGGATGTACTGACTGACTTTGCAGCAATAAACCACAAGTTTTAGAATATACATAGTGTCAATGTGGTGAGTAACACTGCTGGATACACATACAGCAAAACTGCCTGTTGCTACATTTCTTAAAGTGGAAGACTTGTTTCTAGGGAAGGTTGACTGCTTCTGCGTTCAATTCTAAAACCTGAGCACATAAACGAAGAGTGAATTCTGGAACTTGCATTATTGTAAGAGGAGAATTATCTTTGAGTGCCCTCTAAGCACAATTCATGATCAGGTAGCCTAATCACTTTACATTGCTTGTAGGGAAATCTCACAGACACTGAGCACTTCTGCTGTGTTTTAGTGTGAAGGGGAACCTGATCTCTACAGTGACAGGGTGCCGAGACAGTGCTGAGCCTCTCATGCTTAAAGTTCTGTTGACTACACAACCCTGACACTGCTGCTTGGCACAGGTTCTCCTTCCTTGTCTGGCAAAATGCATCTCCACACACAAACTCAGTGAAGGGTGAACATGACAGGATTGCATGACAAATGCATCTCTTGAGGGAGGGCTGCTCAAAAGCTGGTGGGAGAAGTCTCTGGAGTAGCGCAGCTTGTAAGACAGCAAGCTTGCAAGCACATTGCCCCCAGTTATCACCTGTGACTGGTGTACATGTAAGCATGGCTTGTGCAATGCCTGAATTTGTTTTAACAGGGAAAATCATACAATAATAGTAAGTATGAGGACTAATAGGGATATATTACTGACGGTTTGAACAGGGAAATCTCTGAGAAGGGTTTCCTTTCCCTTTATAGAAAAACAGACAGATCTATCAAGAGGAAGCAAGAAATTCTGTTAGACAGACTTGTGTGTGGGTGGAAGAAGCATCTGACAGGGTTACAGCCCACTGGGAGTGCTTCTTGTGCTTGGCAGTCACAGAAATGATGTTTCATAAAGAAATTTGCCACATATTTATAAAACTGGGAAAACTTATTGGTCGCTTGCTCTCAAAATGTAGTTTGTACAGTGTTTCTGTGGTCTTCCTAGTATTTTTGTGTATAATTTAAGCTTTCTGTGGTCCCTTAAGGATTTTACCTCAGTGTCTATTTTCACAGTACAATGAAGCTGAGTGATCCTGAGGCATAAGATTGAGTTCAGGTTAGCACCACTAAGATCTGCTGGACATGTGAATGGGTTGAAAACAAAAACAATGCTTCAAGGGAAGGTCCTGATGTTTAAAGATCCAGAAGTTTCTTGATACTAGCTTGTGTCTATAAAAACATTTCTTTTTGGTGCCTGTCACTTAAAATAAGGAAAATGATTTTGTTTTCTGCAATAGGAATGAAGGATGGTCAGAAAATAACATTCCATGGTGAAGGGGACCAAGAGCCAGGTCTGGAGCCAGGGGACATTATTATTGTCTTGGATCAAAAAGACCACTCTGTATTTACAAGGTAAAAACTCTTGAATCTTCTTGAGTTAATTTCTGCAATACTTGTCCACATGCTTCCATGGTTACCTCTCACCTTGTACCTCCTGGAGTGTTGGTGAATATGATCATGTGTCTAGAACTCACCATGCGTTTGTTTGGTTGGCCAGAGGGGCACTGACATGCAGGAATTCTGTGCAACTACTCTCAGCCACTTGTGTTGTAGTAGAATGAGAGAATCATTTGTGGGCTTTGGCAGCAGAAGGGAATAGAAGGCAAACAAAACCAATTGCAGTTACTAAGAGTTGAAGTCTTTAAGACCTCAAATACCAAGATCTTGTTTAGTAATTTGAATATTTGTGACTGTTCCCTTGCTCTCTCTGGGAAAGCATTCTGTTACGTAGGTTCAGAAAATTACCATTTAGTGTATTGTTCACTTGGCCTCAAGGCATGGAGAACTTGGAGTGTGTTCCATTAGTTCAGGGATCTTACTCATGACAAACTCACTCAGTGTATGCACCCTTCTGATCAAAGGTGGTTTCCTGCTCTTCCTTCCTGCCTGAGTGCTGTGGGCAGGGTAGTTGGACCTTGTCTGTTTCTACTGTGAATGCAAAAGTGTCTTAAGCAGCATTGACCACATCTCAACTATTTTTTATGTTGCTGAACAGTCCTGTTCGGTGTTGCGCACGTCCCTGTTTCAAGTTGCTGTTTGTGGAATTGCTCTGTCCAGTACATTTTTGTCCAATTAAAAGAACTGCTGATCATCTCACAGAAATGTGTTGTACTTGGTGTCTCACTGCTTCTGCTCAGAGCAGTTAAAAGGCAATCAGTGGATTTAGACAAAGCATTTATTTGTTTCAACACCAGCCACTGACCTTGTACTTGTAAACAGAAACAGTGAGCCAAAGGTTCTTGTAAAAACTGGCTGGTCTGCCTGACTATTGTCTATGACACTGGGCTCTTGAAGCTGGTGCCAGAATTCTATGCCAAAGAGCACCGAGCTCACAGGTTAAGCATCAGTTCTGTTTCCTTTGGATAAGCTTACTCAGCTGATTTTTCTTAACTTCCAGTGAAACCAGACACTGAATCAGATATGCCAAAGTGTTCTCATGGTTTCCTGGGACTTGAAGTCACAATTCTGCTGTATTATTTTTGTCCATCTTTCTGCCCACTGCCTTCAGTTCTGATGTCCTTAGATAACCCTTGATATTACTGGTCTTGTGGGGTTATGCTGAGGTCATGCTTTCGCACAAGTGGGATGTTCCTCTCCTGTCAGTCTAAAATTAACTTTTCATGCAAGTCTCCTTCTAGTGACCTTTTAAAAACAGGGTGAGTGCTGTAAAGTTCTTTGAGTAGGCTGGATGATTTTGTAGCCCTTGGACATGTCAACATCACTAGCACTGCCACACTGAAGTCAGAATAGGCAGTTAAAGCAATTAACACTATCTATTCCAGATAGTTCTTGGTGCTTTCTAAAAGGGGCTTACACTGTTACCCAGAGTGGCCATCACCGATTCAAACTTCCTTAGCAGAGTGGGGGTAACAGATTAACGTAAAGCCAAGGTGGTGCACTTAAGAAAGTGAAGGGATTAATTGTCCAAGCTGCAGTGTTTATGAGGCTGAGAAATTATTTTTTCTTAGAATTAGACAGGAGCAGTGAAGTGAAAGTGGATGCAAGTGACCCTTGCTATATGTATTTCTTTTTAGCAAACACTTCTACACCTTTAGATAGCCAGATATGGTCAGTGATGGCTCTCAGTGTGTGTATCATTCCTCTAATTGCTGGCTTGAAATGCTACATCAGTGTTTGGTATTCTTTAATTGCCTGGGTTCTATTAGAATTACAGCTTATTGTCATTTCCAAGTTAAATAGTGAGGTTGGGTATGATCCTTTTACTGTTTATGCTTCTCTGTGACAGTTGTTTGATTTGTTCTGCCTTAGACGAGATGAAGATCTTCTTCTGTCTATGGATATTCAGCTGGTTGAAGCACTCTGTGGCTTTCAAAAGCCTATCACAACACTGGATAACAGGACTATTATTATTACCTCCCATCCTGGTAAGAGTTGCTTTGCTTTCCTTTGAAAGTTGTAGCATATGGTAAATGTAAGCTGGAAACTAAAGGAACAGAAACATCCAGTTTTGATGTGCAAGGGATGTGTGCTGGTATAAAGCTCTTTTTCCCAGTCTTCGCAGTACAAATTGCAAAATAAGGAAGGATTTTCAGAAGGCAGTCAACAGTAACTTTCTTTTCATATGACATAGTAAGAGACCTTACCTCATGGACATAGTTGCATCCTGAGGATGCCTCATGACAGTTGAAGGCTGTGAGTCTCTGAAAACTACTTTTTCAGTCTTGGAAGTGACGGAGCGCTTAAATTTTTAAATAAGCTTCCTTGGGGAAGCATAACAAGGTTCCAGGAGTGTAATTTAGTATCAACCTGCTTTCCTACTCAGGTGTTACCAGGCACCAATTCCCTGTTAGAGATCCACAGATTGGTGTAGGTGCCTAACCACAATGTAGAAACCTACATAAATATTGAAGGGACTTACAACTAAAACTGCTTCTGTTACCTGCATGGGTTCCTTCATTTTTATGTGTGATTTTTTTGTTGGTTTGGTTTGTTTTTTAGGCCAAGTTGTTGAGCATGGGGCTATTAAGTGTGTGTTGAATGAAGGTATGCCAATTTATCGCAGACCATATGAGAAAGGACGTCTGATCATAGAATTCAGGGTAAGTGGGTCAACTGACTTCGATAGCGTAGTTCAGGACTGAATGTCCATCCAAAATTTAACCTCTAAGCATTATTTCTATCTGGAAGAGATAGCAGTAATCAGATGTCTGGTTTTGGTATTTGTTTTTTACAATGGTTGAGAACATGTAATCCATCAAGCAGAATTACAGTTCAGAACTAAGAAAACCTCCTGAACACTATGTGCTGGGAGTACCAGACGAATTTCTTCAGTGGCCTTCTGAATTTCCTTTTGCTTGACATGCTCTTTAGTTTCTATCATCCTGTAGGAAGGATGAATGAGTAACTTAAGCTTCTCCTGTGCTGGAGCAGAAGAGTAGGCCGGAAAATGCTGATTTCTTCTCTGGGGAGAAGCTAATGCTGGGTGCTGTAGCAGCACGCTCTGTCTGCTATGGCTTAGAAGATATTTAACCATATCTGTAATGTTGACATTTTGTGTTTATATATACACAAATCTATAGTTTTATTATATGTGTTTTATATATGCCTTATTTCTAGGGTGATTCCAGAGGGCAGTCTGAGGCAGAAGAAATGTATGGGTTGAGTTGCCAGAGTTAGAAGGTAACTTCATGCAGGCATTAAAAAGTAGGTTAGGGACATCAGTAATTTTTTTAAGCTCTGGATTTAAGTCATTTGTGATGATAAAGCTGACTTTGGCAGATGTTTAACCTGTAAGCCTGATGGTAAGAGCCATTCAAACAGGCGTGAGTAACCCAGTTCTTCATGATTTCAGGTCAACTTCCCAGAGAGTGGCTTCCTCTCCTCAGATAAGCTGTCTCTGCTTGAAAAACTGCTACCTACAAGGCAGGAAATAGAAGAAACTGAGGAAATGGAACAAGTGGATTTAGTGGACTTTGATCCATCTCAAAAGAGAAAACACCACTATAATGGGGAAGTGTATGAAGATGATGAGCATCAGCCTAAAGGTGGTGTTCAATGCCAGACATCATAAATGGGCCAGTGAATAACTTGTGATGCTTGTTTTGTATGCAGTAGTGGATGAGTGAAGGACTACAGACAGTTTGCCCTCACCTCCTGCTATATGTTGTTCTATCCAGCCATAGTTATTTCTAAAAGCATAAAGAAATAAACTAAGTAATTAAACTGACTTTTTAATTTGTATAAAGCTCCAGGATACAAGCCTCAAATGAAGTTGATTGCACTTCACCCCTGCCTCTTGGTCCAGAAAACTCCCTTACCTGCTTTTCTTCCAAACCTTGTAATTCCTGTATGTGTGCGATTGCCCAGGCTTAAACTAAGATTCTGTAGTGTGCTTTTTAGGAATTCTAGATCTTATACTCTGTCAATAAGGTATGCACAAGTACTTACAATCCATGGTAAGATGTAGTTAAGTTTTGTGCCACTTAGGATAACAATGTTTTGGGCTTGTACTGGTGTTTGTTAAACAGGCTCTGACTCTACTGCAGCCACATGATATGTGAAGCTGACATGGATGTGGTCAATCTTTACAGCCCCACCCATTAAAGCCATGTGATCCACAAGCCCTCTGAACTATTGCACTTAAGGTCAGGTGGTCCTTTGTGTGCTAGCACTAGTCCTGACCCCAAAGCTCGATGCGGAGCTTGCTTTGCTTCACCAGTGACTCCTGTTTGGTGGCTGTCCTGCACCACACTGCCTCTAGAGCCAGTGCTTGCTTGGAGTTCCTTTGCTACCCTACCGCACATGAGTAGAAATCTCTAGGCTCTATCAGCACACCTGGGGCCTGGGATCTGTCAGACTGATGCTTGACTTCCACCTTGGTTACTGAAATCAGATACCTCTCAGTGGTGTGTTACGGAAAGACGTACTGGCCGTGTTGGTGGGTGCATGTGATCCTGCAGAGGAAAGAAGCTTAGTGAATACAACCAACCAATGCGTCTAGGATGTCCTGAAATTAATGTATTGTATGCATTACTTTTAAGCTGAGTCTTGAAAATTCTGTATGAATGTTCTAATTATTGTAGATGAAGCATTTCTGATATAATTACAAAATTGTTCATTGCGTCTTTTCTTAGACCAGATGTTGGTTTAAAGACACCACCCCCTTCTTTTTAGACAGCTTTTCACAGAAAACTCTTAGAAAGACCTTTCAGAAAATATGCTGAGAAGACAGGTCCAGATTTAACCTCTAGTGTAGTTGTAGTCTTGTTCAACCATCTGGCTTGGGACAGAGCTTATCCTTTTCATAATGCTTTGAAGCAAAAGAGTCACAAAGAACTCTTGTAAGTAGCCACTATGTGACAGTACATGTGTTGGAATTTGAATATCTGGAAACTCGTGGATGATAGCTCTAGCTGTTTTCCAAGTGTTACAAGTTTCTTTTTATAAAGACAGCTAGTGGGTTTTGTACGTCAGCCCTTTCAGGTATCCACAGAACAGTGATTGCCTGCATGTTTCCTCTATTTTTTTGTTTTCTTTCTTCATCTCAGCAGAAATAAAATTGTGTAGGCAAAGTATTTTTCCAAATTCTACATTGAATGAGCTCATCAGTGAGCTGTACAAATGTTACCAGCAGGTGCCTGTGCTCTCTCAGAAGGATGGTTTGCCTTGAGTCAAGGGGAGAAACGGAAAGTAATCCTACCTCTGTCTAGAGCTGACTTCTGCACAGCTGTAGACTTAACAGCAGTAAAATACGCTACTTGTTTTCAGTTCAGTAAGCACCCTTGTGTATTTTCTCCTAACGACAGGATTAAAACAGCAAGGGCATACAACACCTGTGCAGTGCCTTGAGGATATGGGGATGTTATTTTGCTTCAGATGACTGTGTATTACTAAAAGAGAAAGAAAATTCTATAGCCTTATTTTGCCAGGAACACTTTCCTTTTCCTTTCATCACACCCACAGCTGCATAGTTGAGGTATTGGTCTTGATGTAGTTTCCAAACCATGATCAATTCTGCTTTGTGCTTGGTGACCTGAAAGAGGGTGGGCTGAGTCTAGTTTCCAGGAGGATTCTTGGCCAAACAGAAGCTGCCCCCAGAAGCCTAGGCTTTTGGAGCCCTTCCAGTCAAAAAGCTCATCCAATTCAAAAACCACTGAATTTTAGTCTATTACTCAGCATTTGGGATCACACACTATCTTCATCCTAAATACAGTTTTGCAGGAAAGGCAGCAGAAACCACCAGTTTAGGATTCTGCTTTGAAATGAGCTGGTGGCTCATAAAATCTATGTCCCAAAAAGAAATTGTGGCAGCAGAGGAAGCACTAGTCGATGGCAAGAGCTAGCAAGAAGGCCTTAGACCTTCAAGTACAACATATAGCCTCTTCCAAGCCTCTTTGTTCTCATGATATTCTTGAGTATCATACAGTTAAAGTAAGCAGCTAAACGTTCTACACCACTGAAAAGACTTTTTTTTTCTGACTTCTTGTTGGTTAGTGTGGGGTATGGTTTCCCATTTTGGGAAATGAAACGAATGGGCAACTGGGGAAATTGAGGATACAGTAGCACAAAATAGCTGTTCCTGTAACTACCAGTGTAGTAAATCTGACTTGATGCTTGCAGCGACTTCAGTGTTCTGACACCACTAAATTCGTATCATCAAGTTGGTTAGTCTGCACACCAGGCTTCTAGGACTTTTTTTTCCCAGAAATCCAGCAGTTCCTTTATTGTGTAGGTTTGCTGTGAAACACCCACTGCAGACTCATTTAAGGGTTTCTGCTTTCAGAGGCCTTAAACTACAGGTCCTTTCCTTCCCATAGATTTGAATACCTGCTACCCAGCAGCAGTGCAAGAAGTTTGCTCAGTCCAGGGGAGTAAACTGAATCATCCCAAATCTGCTCTGAACTTGTACTGTGATCCAAGGTCAAACAAGAAAGCAACTTTGCCCTGACTTTTTCAGTGGCAACTTCATCTGCGAAGACATGTTCGTGATTGATTACTACTCAGAGCATTAGTGAGACACACTGAGAGAAGTGAGGTTTAATTTAAGCTGTGTTTTTCCAAGACGACTCTATCAAGAAATGCCAGGCTCAATGTTTTCTTAGGAGGCAAGATAAACACTGCTATAGTGCCCAGACAAAGGGGGACTTAACTACCAGTCAGGAAAACACAGCAGGATGTAATTATTCAAGTGGATCCACACCTCAGGTAAGTGTGAAGTGCTCTCTGCCATGATGGTGGGCACTCCACTGGTGAGGCTGATGATCTATCTATCTGTTGTGGTAGGTGGCTGAATTACAACAGACATTAATGGGATGTGCAATGTTAGAGGGGCAAAGCAAAAGTAGATAGATGGGTTCAGAACCACACACCTACAGTGGATACCACTGAGCCTGAGGCACTTCTGACACTGGTGACCCACAAAAGCAAGGCTCCAATTCAACCTCCAAGATCCAGTCCAAAACTAGACATGATATACCTGTTAAAGGCTCTAGATTGTCAGTGAGCAAGACCAAGAAGGGAGAACCTGGACCAGCAGTGCATGGTGGTTACTGTAAAAAATGTTGAGTGATCATGATGGGCAACTTTCTGTTAAGGAACACTGGGGCACCCACCTGCCAGGCTGATAGACAGTCACGAGAAGTTTGCTGCTGCCTCCTGGGGGCTGAGATTGTGGTGTTGTCAAGAGGGTACCCCAACCCACTATTAGTTTTTCATGTGGGTACAAATGACACCACAACACAAAAAATAGGTAGAATCAGGAAAGACAATTCAGGCCTGCCAAGGTAGATGAAAAACGCTGGTGCCTGTCATCTTCTCATTTATCCTCCTCGTCACAGAAATCAGGCCAGCCAGAATGTCTTTGTGGCTGGTGCCATTGAGAGGTTTTGGCTTTTATAATGATGAGTTGTGCTTTAATGATTGTAGCCTGTTAGCGAGATATGGGATCCACCAATCTAAAAAGGACAAGAGAGTCTTTGGCAGTAGGCTGGCCAGTTTGATGAGATGGGCTTTAAACTGAAGCACTCAAGGGTGGGGTCTGAACTGGCAATGTTTGTGCCACTGCTTCCCTCGGAGAGTAGGTCATACCAACCAGTGCACTGACAGATGTTCCTTGGCTGCCTCTCAACTTGGGGATCTAAGGACTAATCACAGCGAGGCTGTCTATGGCTATGGTGAATCCTCTTACACCCCTTCTAGGGAACCCCATTGCTTGATTTACCTCTGTGAAGTACCTGTATACAAATACATGAAGCATAGGGAATAAACAAGAACTGAAAATCCATGTGTAGTCGCAGGGCCATGATCTCATTGCTGTTACTGAGATATGGAACAGATCACAACTGGAATATTGTCATGGATGGCTATGTACTTTTTAGAAAGGACAGGTCAGCAAGGTGAGGTGGTGGAGTTGCTCTTTATCTGAGAGAGCAATTGGAATGTATCAAGCTCTACCCAGGGACAGATGAACAAAATGAGAGTTTATGGGTGAGAACTGCCCAGTGGGTCCTGGCATCCAGGAGGGTGAATCATGTCCTAGGGGGCATCAGGCAAAGCATCACCAGCTGGTCAAGAGGATTGTCCCACTCTGCTCTGCTCTGGGGTGGCCTCACCTTCAATATTGTGGGCAGTTTTGGGCATAGCAATATAAGAAAGATACAAATCTATTAGAGAATGTCAAGGGAAGCAAGGATGGTGAATGGCCTGGAGGGTAAGCTGTATGAGAGCCACTGAGGTCTCCTCAACACGAGGAAGAACTTTATGTTGAGTGGCAGAGCACTGCAACAGGCTGCCCAGGGAGGTCATGGAGTCTCTCTCTCTCTCTCTGGGGACATTAAAAATCCACCTGCTGTACATGACCCTGCCTTGGTAGGGGGTGGGCAAACACTAGATGATCTCCAGAGGTCCCTTCTAACCCTAAGAACTCTGTGATAATCAATCCAGGAGGTTCATGGAGTGCATCAATGAGAAATTCCTGACCCAACTGACAGAGGAACCAACAAGAAGTCCTCTGCTGGACCTCATACTGAAGAACAAAGGGCTTGTTGGGACTGTCAGGATAAAAAATAGCCTGAATACCTTCATTGTCTGTTTTATTGATGACATGGGCTCTCAGAGAATCCCAGGTTGCAGAGACCAAGGGAAAAATCTGGAGGAAGAATTACGTACCCTTGGTGGAAGAGGATCAGGTCCGGGAAGACTTAAGGAAACTGGACTTACACATACCCACAGGCCCCAATGGGATGCATCTACAAGTGTTGTGGGAGCTGGCAGATGTCATTGGGAGGATCTTCTTGATAGTCGGTGTCTGGGAGAAGTACTCAATGACTGTTGGAAAGGAAATGGCTCATCTGTCTTTTGAGAAGGGCAAGATAGAGGACCCAAGGAACTAAATAAAGGTCTGTTAGCCTCACCTTGATCCCTTGGAAAGTAACAGAGCAGCTAACCCTGGAAACCATTTCCAGGCACATCAAGAGCAAAACTATCAGTTGTCAATGTGGCTTCACCAAGGTGAAGTCACACGTAACCAACCAGAGGTAAATTTTTGTGATGAAATGACTGAATTGGTGCATGACAAAAAGAGCAGTGCTTGCTGTCTGCCTGGACTTCTGTAAGGCCTATCACACTGTCCCATAAGACCCACATGGAGTAACTGTTGATGAATGGAATGGATGAACAGTGAGGTAAATTGAAAACTGGCTGAATGTCCAGGCCCGCAGGGTGGTGATCAGTGTAACAAAGTCTAGTTGGAGGGCAGTGACTAGCAGTATATCCCAGGGGCAGCACTGGCACCAGTCCTGTCTGTCATCCTCATTAATGATAGATAGTTGGATGGACAACTGGACAACATATACCTTCAGCAAGTTTGCAGATGACACAAAACTATGGAGAAGTAGTAGTTTAGGCCTTAGTTTTAGTAGGCCCTGAAAGGCGCTATGTAGATAAGAAGGGACACACGTTGTCAGCTGACTTAAACAACCAAAGTCATATCTCATACCATATGATGCAAACCGGGGTATAAAACCAGTGTGGGAGGTATTTCTCTTTCTTCTTCCCATGGCTGCAGTCCCGGGAATATTGCTGGAGATGTTCTGGGAGAGGCAAGTCTCACTGCCGTCTCATCGCTACTCTATCTCAGTGAAATAAACATTTCATTGTAGCTTTTCTCTTTCTCTGTCACAGTATCTCTCTCTCGGGAACTGAGCGTTATTTGGGGCTGCTGGAGGGGTGGGATCTGCGCTTTGGTGGAGTGGAAAGTTATATTTTACTCTTGTGTGTATGTGTTATATTGCATTTTGCTTTTAATTTTCCCTTTTCTGTGTAAATACATAAGCCTTTCTAGTTGCAGTTTCAGGGGGTTTTCCCCTCCCTTTTCCCTTGGAATGGGGAGGAGGCTACATTGCTGTAGTGAATACTTGGCATTTTGCCAAGGTCAAACCACAATATAGCTGTTACAAAGTGAGGTGTTCTGTTGCCATCCAGAGCTACCTGGAAAGGCTGGAGAAAGGGGCTGACAAGAACCTCGTGAAGGGGAAGTGCAAAGTGCATCTGGGGAGGAACAACTCAACGCAACAGGACATGCGGGGGACCACTGAGCTGGAAATTAGCAGAGAAGGAACCTGAGGATCCTGATGGACACCAAGGTTAACATGAGCCAGTAATGTGCCCTTTCTGGAAAGAAGGCTAATGCCATCCTTGTTGCCAGCAGGCAGAGGGAAGTGATTCCCCCCCCCCCCCCATCTACTCAGCATCAGTTACCCCACACCTGGAATGCTATGTCTGGTTTTGTCTCGGAACTGGGATGGGGGACAGCTCCCAGAATAATCCAGACACAGGTAGGGGTCGTGAACACACCAAAAGCCTTTATTTCTGGTCAGATCAGTGTCTTAAGGGTTTGGATAGGGTTGGGGTTTAGAGGGGATTGGACAGTACATCTGAGGGCAGGGCTAGGCTCAAAGGCAAGGACAGGGGAGGTTCAGGTACTGGGAGGAACCACATGGGGACTTCCAGGGCAGGGGAAGGAACCTTGGGGAATACAGACTGTGAACAGAGGGCAGTTGGGCTTCAGGAACATCTACCACTCTGTGCCACCTCAGGAGTAGTGGGTTCTGCTGCAGGAGGGCAGGGAAGGGGTGCTGCACCAGCTCAGGCTCAGGGAAACCATCAATGTACCTTCACAGCATGGAAAAACCTCAGGGAAAAAACACACAGAAGGTGAAGGAACATGGAGGGTGTGAGTTTTGGGTGTTGTGCCCAACAGTTTTGGGTTCCCCAATACAAGAGGAACAGGGTTGTACTGGAGAGAGCCCAGCAAAGGGTCACAAAGATGCTGAAGGGACCAGAGCATCTCTCCTATTGGGAAAAGCTAAGAGGGTTGGGACTGTTCAGCCTGGAGAAGACTCAAGGAGAATCTCACTGATGTGTAGAAATACGAGAAGGGAGGGTGCAAAGAATCATCCAGGCTCTATCTGGCAGTGCCCAGGACCAGAGACAATGGGAACAAACTGAAATACAGAAGGTTCCCTCTGAATATGTTGGAATTCTTTTTACTGGGGGTGACCAAGCACTAGTACAGGCTGCCCAGAGAGGTGGCGGAGTCTTCATTCTTCCAACATCAGACATCCTGTCATTCTATGAATAAAACTTGGAAGAACATTTACTTCTAATTTTGGAATACAGGAAAGTCTTGACTAGCTCACAACAGCACATGACTGCTCCCAGACAAGCAAACGCCACTTCCTGCCCAACAAAGACTGTTATCAAAAGAATTTGTTACTATATAGGGAGAAGTTTTATGCACCAAGGGAAATAAAGAAATTGAAGAGATCTAAATTACTATGTTTTATGATACAAGTGCCTGTTAAAGTAAAATTGTTATGCCTCCATCTCTTGCTCCATGGCGAGACAAAGAATTCCCACAACTCATATTCTGTCCCCAAAACCAAAGCATTTAGCTACCTTTCTCCTTCAGATTCACCCAGAGCCTATGCTTTTTCCCCTGATACTGTCCAGGTCATAGGATTTATTTACAATTATCCAGTGAACACATGGAAGCCAATATCATCAACAGGAACTGGAGATGAACTAACCACCCCAAAACCCTCAGAGACTCTAGGCAGAACAGGAAGAAAAGTTGTATCCCAAAGCATTTATAGCTGACTTCTGGCATCATCTTCCTGATAAATGTATGTAACAACTTTCTTTTCTCACTAGTCCTGTCAAGGTGATCCACATCAGAGGCAGGCCCTCACTGAGGCTTATGGTTCAAACCCTCTGCAAATGCAGAATCGTAGACTCATGTGGCTTGACAGGCAGCCCTGGAGGCCATCTATTTTCCCAGGCCTCATGAGAATTTAGCTGCTTTACAAGACATTCACAAAGAATCCACTGTTGTTGAGATCAATCTTCAGTTTTCGGGTAGTATCTCTAAATTTTACAAGGGAAGGTTTTTGAGGATGTCAAGCTGGTAGCAGTATCAAAGCACAACTACAGGAAATATGTTCCTGTAACATTAAAAAAAAGATTACACCACAACTTGAATAACTATTCAGGAAACTAAACTAATTTTTTTCTGATAGCAGTAGCTCTATTATAAACATTTTGCAAGCACATAAAGGCAGCTCAGTTTCACCTGAGCCAGGCTGAAATTCATTGATCTCCAGTTTAGAAACAGGAAGATGAACTGATCTCAAACTTCACTACAAGGTACACCCGGCACAAAACATTTTCCAGTCTACGTATGACAGAACTTGACAGCTCCAAACAAAATAATTCAAGAAGAAAGCAAGGCCCATAGGTGAACAAAGTTTTTTTTAATATGAGTTAAAGCACTAGATGTCACCTTGTTCCAGTCTTACAGAGAGGAAAGTGGCGTAACACCTGGCTGGTTGCCCAGAGAGAAAATGTCTTCCTAGATTTAAAAAATTAACATTTACATTAAAACAACTGCATATTACATTAAAAAAATTTAACATTTCCAAGATTAACACTGCATTTTTGTGCCAAGTGCCAGCTATTTTATAAATTACAGCTGCAGTCCCAGAAGTAAGTTTTAACACTGCCCTTTCATACTTACTGATAAATTTCGCTTTTTTGTCTTGAGTATTTAATGCAATAAACTGACTCTTCTAAGAAAAGCATAAGAAATGCCAGAGTTTCTGCTATTTGTAAGATAGAGAATGTATTTCAATCTTTAACAAATGAAACTGTCAGAATTGAGTGTTTACAACTATTTTTCTCTTAGAAAATAATTAAGATATAGTTCACATTGAGAATTAATTCTGTGTAATCTGAAGACAAAATGAGCCACAAGTTAGGTAGTACTAAAATACTTTGTCAAAATCTTCTTCTGTATCAAAAATACTAATGGCCAACTGAGCTTGTCAGATGTGCCACTTTCAGATATTTCTGTAGTTTCAGGCAGGAAAAATAATCTCTTTTTGCTATGTAAAAAAACCCTCTTGATTGATATATCTAAGGAACTAAAAAACAACTTGGAAATTAAAATGTAACAGCTAAACAGAAAAGTAAACACTACATTTGTAGTGAATAAACAATGCTATGTGAGAATTCCAGCTGAACTTTTTATGTATTTCCCTGGATCAGTATAGACACAGACAAAATATTTGACTCAGAACAATTTATTAAATCAAAGAGAGGTTACTACTGTTTGAAAGATTATTGTGGTAGGAAAGCATTGTACAAGAGATGTGGACAGATTCAAATCTACAAGCATTTGACTCATCATTACAGGAAAAACCTCATTTTTCTGCTTCCTAGAAAAGACATGCTCAGATTCTGATGTACACTCACAACAGTGTGCATTAGATAGGATCTCAAATCATAAACTAATGTCCTCCACACTGAAGAGCCTGGAAGTGTCTTTTTATCTGTGGGATGTAAGTATCACCTTAACTAGGCCCACAGGCATATGAAATTAAAAGAGAAAAACTTTAAATATAGTTATGTAAAGCATTAATTATCACAGCACTAGAGGCTCAGCCTATGTGAATCAACTTTTGCACATTGTAAAATACTGATCCCCTAAAGCCTCTTTCAGTTACAACTGGTCTGAAGATATTTTGCACTTACAGGAAGAGAGCTTCAGTAATATTCTTTTTACTCTGGAAGCAGAGTAAAACAATAGAAAAAAAAAGAACTGTATGTCAGTGCCACATCAGCAAACTAGGAAGTGCTGGCTTCAGAGAAAGCTACTGTGACACTATTTTCCAACACAATTCAAAAAATTATACTGAAACTTGAACAGAGGAAAACCCAATGGACAAGAAATGGCCCTGTATTCAAGCTGAAATACAGTCTCACCTGCATTCCTAGGAAAACTATGTTAATGTCTCAGCAGTGGCCAAGAGACAGCTTTCCCATTCCACATTGCTTCATTATTATTGCTTCCACATTTTGTTTTATTCCAGGAATATATATATATATATACACGCTCATACGTGTACATACCTCCTGGCTCATTCAACTTTTACAAACACTGTAGGAAGAGTACAGACTTCAGGAGACACAAAAAGCACTCTCAGCAAAGTTGCTTTGACTATTCTAGTAAAAACAAAAGTCTATGAAATTAACTGATGCTATATTTATGCATCACTCTGCTCTAGGTGGGTAAAATTGAAATTCTCTGGAAACCTGAACTAAAAATTGAGCAAGCGTCGTACTCTGTACTTTTAGATCTTGTTAAAGTACAAACACGAATAACCTGCAACTAACAGGCACACTTCAGAGCTCATGTAACATCCATCTATGGCTTCCAGAGCTTGAGGAGGCCATCTTCACTGTAGGTGGCAATCAGGTTCTGGTGGGGGTGATGAGCAATGCCAATGACATCTTTTTCATGAACCTAGAGAATAAGTAGAAAGATGCATCAGAAGAGTCTTCCTTTAGCAGATTTGAGACAAATACTCTCTTCAGACAAGAGCTAGAGGAAAGCTGGACTGAGTTTTAACATGCTTTGTGCATATAGCAAAAGCAGAGGTACATACCATCCCCCAATATTAAATTCCAGTCACAATAACTTTTGTGACATGGCAGTTACTTTTTGTTGGGCAAGGGAAAGTTTAGTCAAAGTATATTTCCATAAATATCCACGAAATTTAAGAGTTCCTTGTTAAATTAGACATTTAATCTGGTACTCCTTTTAGTTCAATCCAAGGCAAATTTAAGCCAGACAGCTTTAAATCTCACAGCTTGAACTGATTCTCCACCTGCTGGAGTCCAGCCTAAGACATGCTCTGTTAACGTAAGTTTGAATCGATTCACTCTTGACTTAGTGAGTATTTTCCTAATTTTGACAAACAAATGCTTCTGAAAAACCAAAAATATTCTATAGCCAAATGTTTTGCAATATGTTTGTTACCAATCACAGCTACTAAACGTGAAAGATTCCTTGGTCTGAGATTGCTCCTTATGGACGTTATGGTGAATATTTACATCATATTTGTGTTCAATCTCTACAAAAGTTCAAAGCTAAAAACTCACCGTCAGAGTTCTCTCCAGCTTGCCAGTCACTGTGCTGAAGCAGTAAAGCACAAAATCTTCACCAACACAGTAGATCCATTCACCACGAGGTGAAAGCGCACAGCAGACAAAGTCACCACCTTCCCTCTTACCAGAGCTAAAGCTTCTTACAATCTGTAAAGACACCCCCCGAAAATAATTGCCAGGATTAAACATCAGCATATCATTACTCTGTTGAGGGCAAAATATTTGAGCAGTACTAGGTCTGTTTAGAACACATGATGTCTCCTATGCATAGCTAAACATGCTTTCTGCATTCTATAAACTGAGCACAGGATGGTTTGTCATGAAAGCAAACCAGAGAAACCAGGTTTAACCCAAGACTAGGTTATTAACTAGGTATTTATGCATTCTGGAAATGACAGAGAAACGTGAAAGGATGCCAGTAAGATCACATACTTGTCCTTGCATATTCATAATGACAACTGTGTTCGATCTGTTGCAAACAACAAAGTGTTCTGGGTTTTTAGGCAGCAGAATGACACTGTTCACAGTGATGTCTGTCCCAGCAGTGCTGCCAAGAGACTTGAAGGTGTTTGAGCACTCTGTCGTCTTCACATTCCAAACCTAGTAATAAAAATAAATATTAAACTAATGAGCTTTAAAAAATTAAAACAAGAACAAGCTGATAGAAGATTCAGATTTTTTAAGGCTCCTGGAGGGAAATATGTTGTAGCTTAATACAGATTTTGAAAAAGAAAGTTATCACATCTATTCTGAAGTGTGAACAGTTTCACTACAACTGAACTGCAGGTGAACTTCCATTATCTGAATTCAGTCTGCCTCCCTTACCTTAAGCATATTCCCTGAGGGGTGAGTCCAGGCTTGTTTTCTGGATTTACCTGGTATCTGTGAATGTACGTGGAGCCACCACACATGCAATTTACCTTACACAAGACATGAAAACTGCAAAGCAAAGCCTCACTGCTTTTAGTGGGATATCCCAGCCTACAGCTACCTCAGGCTCAACACCAGGCTATTTGCTACTTGTTTAATATTAAAATAAGATGTCATTCATCATCTGTGGAATATTTTTGTGGTGTACCTACTCGTACAACCAAAAGAAACCACCTTCTTACGCTATTCCCATGATTGGGGCAGTCAAGCAAAGGATACAAGTCTGAAGTAACATCCCATTTGATAGGAGCAAATCTATCATAGTTTCCCGGGCACATCTATGAACAAAATCTATTTACCCATCCTCAATGCACTCCATCAATGCTCTACTTATAAATTAATACAGAAACAGATATATTAAAAAAATTAGTCAGTAGTGCCCTTTATGTAATAATGCTTTGCACCTCTTAAATACTACAAACTGTACAGTTCCACACTTTGCTGAGACTAAAAGCTGAACCTACTCATTCTACCATGAGCTCCACTAAAGTCAGATTATCCAGTTTACATGGCAAGGGATTCTTAAGCACAAAGAAGTAAGTGAGCGACCAACACAGGAAAATGCAAATATTCCAGAGAAGGTAATGCCCTCGTCCTAGGACAAGAGATGTCATGATCAACATTATGTCCAGAAGAAAGAACAGGCAGGGAAGTACTGCACCTATGCCCCTCTGTCCTAGTTCAGCAAGCCGGGACCAGTTTATCACCGGGTGGGTGGGACCAAAGCTGTGCATTCTAAACTCTGTATGCCATTTCCCAAGAACTGTTAACAATGGACCATTTGCAGCAGCTGTCCAGGGCACACCTGAGCCCTCATGATCTGAGCTGGGTGTTAGACACCTGTGAGATAAGAGCTGTGATAACTCCTTCACACGCAGCCCAAGGGGTCACGGTTTGCTAATGGGCCATCAATGATTCCGAGTACTCCATGACTCACAGAGTGAGACCACCCATTGTGTATCCCTGCCCTGAGGGGGTACTGGGCAGTCCCACCTGGACCTGAGGGGTTACCTTTAAACCAGCACACCCTCTTTTACAAATACAGCAGAGACAGGCTCTGAAAGAGACTGTAAGAACAGTATGAAATTTCATCAGTTCTCACACCAACCTACAGTAAAGGCCACAGGCAGACTCATTAATGCAGATAACCCGAAGTCCTTCTCCAAAGACTGCAACTACTATACCAAATGAGCTACAAGACAGCAAGAGTCTGAATGAGTTATTTACAAATGATAAATGGCATCTTACCTTCACTGTGCCATCAGAAGAGGCACTGATAATGTAGTGGCCATCCTGGGTAAAAGTAGCTTCATTGACAAAGGAAGAATGACCACGGAATTCCTTTAAAGTTTTCCCAGATTTTAAACCATGAATCCTGTCAGATAACACAAGTGCAAATGCATGAGTAAATTCAATTCAGTAACAAGACACCAAGCAGGTGCATGATCAGAATTACTGCATTACACCAACATTAAGCAACATCTTCCAGGTGTTAAAAGCTGCAGGAAAAAGGGTTTGATGAGGTTGTTGCTGTCTGTTAGCTTAAGATTAGAACAGAGGTTGAGTATTTTTATTCTTACTTTTAACCCACCCTGCAATGAATCTGAAAAAAAATAAAGAGGAAGAATATCTGAGTCCTTACTGAAGACCTGAAAACTTGTAACTATTTGGTCAAACATCCCTACCCACCATGTTTTTATAGAATAAAGGGAGTCAAGTTCTTCTCAAAGGCTCACAGATGAAGTACAAAAGGCAAAGGATACAAGTTAAAAGGGGAAAAAAACAGGCAGTATCAAACCAACCCAAAATGCCTCTCCCTATGTCCAAACAGGATTTTCCCCAAGAGAGCTGTAGAGCCCCAGGACAGATGGCAAGAGAAGCAGCAGGGTCTTCAACCACAGAGATGTTGAAAACTCAGCTGGACAAGGCCCTGAGCAAGCTGTTCTAACTGAAAGGTTCACTGTGCTTTGAGAAGCACAGTGGACTAAGGACCTCTACAGGTACTGTCTAAATTAAACTATTTTACAGTTTAGCTGCTTAATGTGAAAATTCTGTTTTTGTTTTCCCTCGCTGTAGCTTTCTCAGTTTATTTACCTGATTGTCTGATCAAAAGAAGCACTAAGAATTTGGCTGCTGTCTTTAGAGAAACTGAGGCACGTAACACCTTTACTGTGTGCTCTTTCAAATCTTCTCAGACACTGACCACTCTGGATTTTCCACACCTGAAAGAGAAAACAGCAGATGAAATAAAAGCTATTACCTCTGTTATGAGGTCACAGTTTAATCGTCAAAGCCAATACCTATCTGTTTCTGAGCCATGCTAAAATTAATTTATTTTAATATGGAATGGCAACATGCCTGCAATTGGCAAAGTAGTATTTTTCATCACTGCCTCTCCCAACACACTGTACTAAAAGATTTGTACCTTGATCTTTCCATCCTGTGCTCCAGTTGCTAGCATTTCTGTATCTCTACTGAAGCACATGCACAGCACTGCATCATCCATCATCATAAAGTTATCTTGTGCCTGGTACTTCAGATCCTAAACAAAAGCAGAAGATCCAGCAGTCAAAGCAGTGACATCAGTGAAATCTATTTTAGGGTAAAGTGCAAACATATTACAGCAGTTTTATCTTCAGTTGCATTTTACAACCTATCACCAAGCAGACTTCATAGCCTTATAATACAGAATTCTGCCACTGTCACCATTTCAAAGGCAACACCGATGCAGAAAGGTAAAAAAAGTTATCACAGAGGGAAATCCATGACAAACCAAACAATTAAACCTGTGTAAGTATTCCAGATCAATACCTGAATCTCCTAAGCAGACAACCTTCTCAGGTTCACATTCCCTGAGAAACTAAAATAATCTCACAGAATAAATCCAGGTGCTCTGGCAAATGAACCATCCATGTGAAATAAGGAGTAACTTACCTTCCTAATCTTTCCTGTAGTGAAGTTCCACACTTCAATGAAGCCATCGACTGAGCCAGTAACCAGATACTGTCCATCTGGAGAAAACCGAGCACATTCCACATGTGACTTCTGCCCAAACTGTTTTATGGAAAAATACAAGAAAATATTACTATGCAATTTAAAAGAAACAACTCATTAAAATAAAATTGTAATCTCATTTTAATGGTAAAAATATTTCCCAGAGGTATGCATTCACAAATTTGATGCATAGGTACAAACCCCCTGTATTGTGTGTATGTATGGCCAGGCTTCACTAATGAAGGTTTGGGAAGGGCTCTCCCCACGTGGGTGTGCCCTTCCAGCCTGCACAGTGGATTTTTTATGTGAGGCACAGCGTGCGCAGAACTGGCCCCACCGTTTCAGTCCTAAAGTTTATCTGCCATGGCTGAGTGAGCTTGGACAGTGACAGTGAAGTCCTCAGGACTAGAACCTACAGCACCCGGTATTCCCATGAGGTCTCCCATCCAAGTACTGACCAGGGTTGACCCTGCTAAGCTTCTGAGATCTGACAGGGTCGGGAGTCAGGGTGGCATTTAACTGCCTTAAAACTCCTGTCAATACACACATAATAGCATTTTAAAAAAATCAAAAGACAAAAACCCCTGCTATTGATCCGGTAATGTCTGTGAAACTTACATCCAACACTCAATGCTTACAGCACCAGCTGAGTTGGTTGTCATAGTTTCGTTTTTTGCAATGAATTGTGTGTTAACAAACACCTTTCCAACAACCAACATATATCTCTAGCAGACTTCAGAAATTTCTGAAGCAGTGTAAGTTGCTTCACTTGAAGTGATTTTTTTTAGTGTAACTTTCACAGGGAATGTTTGATAACTTTTAATATATTTAAAAATATAGGAATTTAAAAATTGGATAAGTCACCATGACAACTGAGTATAGACAAAAACATCTTCACTAGTCAAAACAAAAATGCAGTATCAGCACTGGTAAACAAAACAATTTCTAGCAAAGTATTTTTAGCAAGCTGTTACCCAACATCACAAAATCAGATCACAAGTTCCAACTCACAACTTCTAAAAACAGTTTAATACATTAGTATTTCCCTGCACAAGTAAAAAAGGGAATAAACTTCTGGAAGCTGATTGATTCTGAACTGTGAAGTGAAAGAAACAACACATTTATCTTAATCACAAATACATAAGCACTCAATATTGTTAAAAGACCTCATTTCAGACTCCCACGAAGAAGAGTCTCCTGATGAGAAAAGGAAGGTGTGTAAGGAGGGGAAAATGGAGGGAGGAGATGGCTTACAACAAAAGGGACAGAAGAATTCAGAATATTTACCCCATCCCCCCCCCAACATAAAGCATAGAAAGGAAAAACCAGCAGTAACACACAGAAGCAAACACATCACCTTAATATGCCTGCTCAGCTGCGTGGGGAACTTTTCTTCTTCTACATCTTTCACAGCTGCTTTGCCTCTGAACAAGTCAATTGTCATACCAGGAGGAAGCAGGCCCTGATGCTGTTGCCATTTCAGTGCCTTTAGAGGAGTTGAAAGCCACACCATTAGATATCAGTTAACACAGACCTATCGTACAGGAAATAATTGTCTGCACAGAATATCAATGAAAACATGCTGAGTATCAAAAAAGGGTTGAAAGTGCAACAGAAACAGCACGTTACAGAATGTAACTTTCAAAAAGCATACTATGTGCTGAGTGTTTCTTCTGTTGGAAGAAATCTACCACTGGAGTGATGACTTCCTACAACAGCTAAGTCCTTGCCACATGGAAAAAAATTAATTTTTAAATTAACTATACCACATGTAAATGTGTAGTATTTGAACTTTACATTTACAGAGTTGGAGAATCAACTACACTATAGCTAGTTATCTGCAGCAAAGATGTAAAGGAGCTGACATGGCTATTAAAATACTTTTCCAAGACTTACCTGCCCCAACAAGGCCATAAGGCGAGATGGAGGTACCACACTGACCTCTCCAGCCAAAGCTTGTGCAATAGCAGCTCTCCGCTTCTCTTTGCTGCTCCCATCTGGGTATGCCTAGAGAGGGGTTAATTTTATGAGGTGATTATTCTGAAGCATAATAATCTTTTTCTATAAAAATCTCAGTTTCTCTGAATTGAAGCCCCTTCCATGTCCATTTTCTATTAGGCCTTCAAAATTCTCATAGTACCAACTCTTGAAGGTACAGTATCAGGGCTGGAAAAGACCTCTAAGATTAGTCCACTAACCACCTGTTATCCACTACCCTCACAGGCTTTCACCACAAATGTCAGACTAACATAAGCAGTCAGAAATAATGCCTTGCTATTATTGTTATTACACAGCAGTACTTTTATTTGCACAAGGTGCATTTTCATTTACTGTCTACATAAAACAGAAGAAGCAAGGTGCAGATGCTATCCTGGGGCACAACACAGGTATAAATCCCCAAATTCCCACCCCTCTGCTGCTGCCTTGTGATCAAGAGTCACACATCACTTCCCAAACACTTCGTAAGATGTGTAAAATCATCAGACTGGGAAACTGCACCATCTTGCACACAGATAAGGAAGATGCCACGAGCCATCAGCAGCTTGGACTGACGCTGGGGGTCGTGCAGGAGAGGTGCCTGAGAGAGAGAGCATAACATACCTCACGAGGATCAAAGTAGGATCTTGCCAGGAGGTTTTCCAGGTGGATGTAGCGCTCCGGCTGGGTTTGTTTCAGCATGATCATGGGATCTGTTTGTCTCAGCAGAGACCTGGCAGCCCCCAGTTCCCGGAGTTCAATCAACTCCAACACAACCTGCACGGAGAGACCAATGCCTTTACCACCAAAAAGCAAGTGGAAAACGCCACACAGAGGCTCCCACACGGACCACAGAGCCCGCACGCACCCCGCACTCGCTCACCTGCTCGTAGAGATCGATGAGGGTCTTGTCGGGCAGCTTGAGCGACTGTATGGCCTGCAGCACCGTGTCCCAGTGCCCGCTGTTGATGTCCGCCACGAAGCTCTCAATGCTGTCCACAGTGTTGAGAGACACGGTGGTCTCCTCCTGAAGGGTGGCAAGCGCCCGGTGGAGGCTGTTCTCCTTCAGGTATTGCATGATGAGCCGGATCACACTGCCGGGGGCCGGGAGAGCGTGCGGTAAGATCGGGCCCCGCATCCACCTGGCCGCCGGGGCCAGGGCCACCATCCCCTCACAACCACCCCCGCGCCGCCGCGCCCGCCCCCGGCCCCTGCCCCGGCCCTCTGTCCCGCGCCCGCCGCCGCCCGTAGTCTGAGGACTCGATTTCGATCGACATCTTGAGCCACCGCCGCCGCCATGCCTTCCGCCAGCTTTTCTGCCCCACCCCCCCCTCCGCGACTTCGGTCCGCCCTCCCACTCCCGCTCCCCGCGCAGGGACCCCGCGCCGCCGCGGTCGCCCCTCGCCCCGGCTCCAGCCCTCTGCCCCGCGCCCGCCGCCGAACGTACTCTGAGGACTCGATTTCGATCGACATCTTGAGTGGTCGCTGTCGCTGCTACCGCTACCGCTGCTGCTGCTGCCGCCACCACCAGACCTTCCGCCAGCTCCTCTGCCCGCTCTTCTGCGCGGCCTCCCCCGCGACTTCCGCCCGCCCTCCGACTTCCGCTTCCCCCGCTGGCGCGGTGACGTCATGGGCGCGCGGCGCTCCCGCGGGATTGGCTCCAGCGGAATGGATGGGCTGCGGCACCGCTGAGTGTGGAACGCGGAGGTGCCACTGGGTCCCTGCACAGCCGCCGTCCAGCTCCAGCTGCCTAAGCATGAGCCAGCATGTGCCCAGGTGGCCGGGAAGGCCAGTGCCATCCTGGCCTGTGTCTGCAACAGTGTGGGCAGCAGGGCCAGGGCAGGGACACCTCAGCACTGGTGAGGCCTCACCTCGAGTTTTGTGTCCAGTTCTGGGCCCCTCCGTTAATGAAGGGCACTGAGGTACTGGAGCGGGTCCAGAGAAGGAAAAGAGCTGGGGAACGGTATAGAGCACAGGTCCTATGAGGAGTGGCTGAGGGAGGTTGGAGAAAATGTCACTCAGGTGACCTTATCACTTTCTACAACTACCTGAAAGGAGGTTGTGGCCAGGTGGGGATCAGGCTCTTCTTCCAGGCAGTCAGTGACAGGATGAGAGGACATGGCCTCAAGCTGTGCCAGAGGAGGTTTAGGTTGGACATCAGGAGGAATGTCTTCACTGAAAGAGTAATTAGACATTGGAATGGGCTGCCCAGGGCGGTGGTGCAGTCACTGTTTCAGGAGGTGTTTAAGGAAAGACTGGACGTGGCACTCAGTGCCATGGTCTAGTTGACAAGGTAGTGTTCAGTCATAAGTTGGACTTGATGACCTCAGAGGTCTTCTCGAAACTACTCGATTCTGTGATTCCACCCGCTGTCTTTCATCCATTGGGATCTCCAGAAGATTCTCTGTGGTGACACAGACAGGTCTGGCTGCAGGTCACGCATCTGGGCATGGACATGGAACAGTTCCTTGGCCTTCTGCTTCTTTGCATGTGTCAGTTTGCAAGAGCAAGTCAGGAGTGTTTTTTGCAGCTTGCAAGCCTTAATAAGCTGTTGTGAGCTCTGCATTTCAAGAGTGTGGTCATGTATGAGAGAATGACAGTACACAAAGTAATGTCTCATGAGTAAGAAAATTAATTGGTTGCTTTATTTACAGACTAAGAAATCTGCTCTACTGTGCAGAGCCCTCCAGTAGTGCAGGGATGGGCATGAGAAGACAATGTCCTTTAGACACACAAAGCGTGGCTGTGGCAGTCCATCCTTGCTGCTTGAGACTCTGACCGAGGCCAAAAGTCTTGAAGCCCTGGTTAATGCAACAAGAGGTGTAAAACTGACTGTATCCCTCCTGGCTGTGTAGAAGGTGCCTGCCTACATGTTAGGTGCCCTTGTCAGGAAAGGAGCTCCTTGCTTCCTGGGCAGCACTGAGGATCTTGCTGCTCATGTCTTCCTGGCATTAGTTATTTGTCACCTGCCTGATGATTTTACTTATCAGTGAGTGCCTGATACCAGTGCTAGACTGCCAGTGCATAGGGGTGTGAAATCCACGGTACTCGGCCCCTCCTGGATGGACTTGTTTCTTGCTGTTTTTTTAGTCGTGTACATTTTGCTCAATGAGCCATGGAAAATAGAGCCATGTGTGAGAAACTGCCTCCCTTTGCCAAGGAAAGCTGTTCTTCGCTGTCTCTGTCCCTAGAGTGCTTTAAAAAGTAACCCAATAGCATGAAGCTGAAAAAATAGTGAGCGAGGCACATGGCTAACATTTTGTTTGCTGTTGTTTCTTCTGCATGATGCTTGTACAGAGGTGTACAGGGTATTACTGCAGGGAAGTATTGGCTAATTATTCCAGCAAATTCGTTTTCAATGACAGGTGTATTTATGTGGGTTGAAGGTTGTTCTGAAAACAACGCTGATCCAGACTGTAACAAAGCAAAGCCGTAAATTTCAAACATGGCAGCTATTTTTGTGCTGGCAGCACATAGGAATCTGGCTCAATTCCTCAGTAAATTCAGCTGGTGCCCTCTTGCCTGCTTTCCCTCCAGTGCTAACTGGCCTCCAGCAGGAAAAACCGAACAGTCAGGCTACCTGTTCCTGAACCTCCCAGTCCTCAGGATGGCATTTTTCTGAGAGGTGAAGATGCCAACTGATTGGACAGATGTTGGTTTTTATGCCGCCTCTGGCCTTCCTTCCCTGATACATGTGAAGGGAGGTGGACACCCCAGTAAACCTTCCTGTGCTCTCCATGAACTTCATCCAAGTGCTGTGCAAGCACATGAGAAGCAAACTTTGTGGCTAGACACAGCTACAGCCAATCTAATCTGGTGCTGGCAGCAGTCCAGTGTCTAGAGACCTCCAGAGATCCTTCCAGCCAACTCTCACAGGATGCCAGCTCTGGCAAAGCATTACATAAGGGAAGGAAATGTTTCCAATATATATTTCGGCTCCACTGGGAAATGGATGCAAAGGGAGAGAAGCAGTCTTGCTGCAGTTAGGCTGCACAGAGATCTGCAGTACACTGGAGCTGAACCCAGGCCTCATCAGTCCCAGACACACTCTTTAAAAGGAAGCTGAGCAAGAGCCTTGGAATCAAAATTGTTAAGGGAATAAGTTTACCTTTCTTTCTGACAGAAAATTTAATGAAATATTTTTCAGATTCCTCCTGATTCAAAAGTAGTCAATTTCTTGCACTCTCCTCCTACATGCCCCATGCTCTCTTGCTTCCCTGGGAGAGCAGTTGAGCACCAGGCTAGGAGCCCTACCTTAGGTTGACCAGGTCACCAATCTGCGGTGGCTGGGGAGCTGAATCCATGGAGCAGATGGGGTGAAGAATCACAGCCCACCCCACATCCAGGAGGACATAACATTTCCTTCCAGAGAGCCATATGGCTTCACATGCAACTGTCTGCTGCCTCAGAAGCTGCAAAACTTGTTTCCTATGCTCCAGAGCTGTGCTACAGAACCAGGAGACCATATAAGCTTACAGTGACAATTATGTCCTTTCCCTGCTCCAAATTACTCTAGTGACCTGCAGTGGTAGTTTTGCTTTTCTCAGCTTTCAGGCCACAAGGCCAGAAACAAGTCCTTCCATCAAAGTGCATTTACTGTAGTCTCAAAATGAGGTGCACCTCTCTGAGGTCAGCCTCTTGAGAGAGGCTGTGCAGGGGAAACAACCTGTGTGGTTTCTGTTTCTCTGTTGTTGAGAATATTTTTTGTGGGACACCAAAAAAAAAGGAAAAAACCCACCCCAAGAGTGGTGTCTTGCAGGGAGAGACCTGTGACTTGAAATTAGGGTGTGGTGCCCGAGAGCAGTTAAACCTGGGCAAAACCAAGCTTTGTTTGTCATTGCGGGTGAGGCAGACCACATGCTGGGCCATATGAGGAGACACAAAGGGATATTATTATCCCTTCTTATGGGTATCCGTCTGGGAAGGATGTGGAGAAGCTGGAGAGGGACAGCAAACAACTTCTAGGCACGAAAGAGCGTGGGGCACATGGCCTGCAGGCAGAGCTGGCAGGAGCTGAGCTTGGCTTGCTCAGATGAGGTGAGGCGAGAGGGGGCTTAACACCAGCCTAAAACTACGGAAGGGCAATTCCAAAAGGCTGAACCTCTTCGATAGCCTCAGCTGACGCAACGAGGGGCAGCAGCCACACAGTTGTGGGGGATGTTAGTTGGCTGCAGTTACCATCAGCCCTGGGACTACACGCTAGAGAGCTGAGGATGATCCCTGTCCTGGAGAAGGGGTTTTAGCTGTGGCCACAGAAGCCTGTAGGGACTCGAAAAACCTTGTCACAACTGGACTTGGGCTGAGACCTGCCACCCCCATGAGAGCTCTGGTGCTGCTGGGGCTCTGCAAACTGTGGACCACACTGTGGCTTTATCCAACCCTCAGCAGCACAGCAGGGAAGTTTGGCAATTTAGGCTAGTCTCTGAAAGATACTCAATAAAAGGTATCTTGGACTTATTAGGCATTAGGGCTCAGGAACACAGTTCCAGTTGCCTGGCCTCTGTTTTGACCTCTATTTTCTTTGAAGTTCATGGAGAAGAAGAGAAAGGAAATGAGAGGAGAGGCCCTGCTCTTCCTGTAAAATGCCTCATTCCTTATAAAATCGTTTTGCAGAAATCTGTTTCAGCTGGACAAGCTGAATACTTCAATACATGCCTGCAGTCATTTTCCATCCTGGTCTCATAGTCCTCTGACTGCTCAGCCACTGCTCTGCATTAGTAAAGCTGTAGAGGCCCAGGCACAAATACTTCTCAACGAGGTAGTAGAGGAGGTCTTCCAGAGCATGTTAGAGGGCTCTGAGTTGCAGCACCTGTATTAGTTCCTGAGCCAGCTGGAAGTGCACAGCATCATGCAATACAGTGGTGTCAGCTCCAGCTCACCGCTGTGTTTTCACACCTTTTTCCCAGGCCAGATTGCTGCAACACACACCTTCCAGCCTTTGCCAGGCCATGAAACTCCCATGTTAACATTGCACAAGGAGGAAAGCCCAGACACGATGAGGGAGAGGCACATAGTGCCTCAGATCTGTCGTGGACACCAGTGATGTTTCAGAGCAGGGGGAAACCAAAAGCCCCAAAGGAAGGCAGCTACATTCCTTCCCTCCCACTGTAACACCAGATTGCCAGGAGGTCTTGTTAGGAAGGCACCTTGCTAGGTCTCTAGTCCAACCCCCCAGTCTAAAGCTAGATCAGGTTGTGTTCGGACCTATTGAGTTCTGCATACATCCAAGGACAGACATCTGAGCTCTGAGTTGCACTACATTCAGTGCCGGGATTTTTTCATGCCCAGATGGGAAGTCCTGTCTTGCAGCATGTGTATGTTGTCCCATGTCCTGTCCTTGTCTGCCCCTCTGGCCCCATTTTTTTTCATGACCACCTGTGGGGTGATAGCTCTGATAAAGTCTTCATGAGTTGAGGGAAACACCTCAGCTCCCCGGAAGGGTGCTCCCAGAGCCTTTGTCAGAGGACAAAGACATCCCAGTGGCTTTCCAAAAGTGCTAAGGCCAGACTGTTAAGATTAACAAAGGATGGAGTGTTGTGGAGATGACATGGACCTCCTTTGCAATATCTTCTAGGAATACAGAGGGAGCCCTACTGGGCAGTCCTGTGGTGTAAAGGAGAGCACTCTGGACTCTGAATCCCAAGGACCTGAGTTCGAGTCTCAGTGGGGACCATCCCCTGGCAGTTCAATGCCTCCCTGCCATCCGACCCCATCAGATCTTGGATGCTCAGCAGGGTCAGCCCTGGTTAGTACCGGGTGCTGTGACAGTCCCAAGGACTTCACTGTCACTTTACATTAATGCAGGTGGGACTAGAAATCTTTGCATTTCTGCCCCTCTCCCTTTCACGTGACACTACCATTCAGAAAGTGGATTACTCCTGTGAGAACTCTCCCATGCTAGAGAATCTCAGTTCCCTCAATACACCCCGTGCCACAGCCTCATCACCACCTTGGTAGTCACTGCTGATTCTCTCAAGTTTGTCAGTGTCTTCTTTGTACTGGGTAGGTCAAAGCTGATTGCAGTACAAAGATGAGTTTTCAGCAGCACTAAGTGGTAAGCAAGAATCACGTCTTCTGTGCTCAACTTCATGAGGTGGCTTCTGGCCCATTCTTCCAGCCTGTTGAGGTCACCTCAGATGACAGGCCTCTCAAAACACAGTGACTGTTCCCAGTTGATATTAGCTAAGGGCTTTTTCTGATCCCTCCTTGGGATATGCTGAACCTCCTTTTCCACCAGACATATGTGCAGCAGGTTGGCAAGGGTCCTGAAAACTGTGCAGGGTTTCCTCCTCTCTGGGGAGGGGATCCAAGGCGAGCTGTAGAAACTACTAGCTCCCTGGAAGGTGGCCTTGCTGCTAAAGGTGGCTCACATGAGTGTAGTTGGAGCTGGAGGAATTCTCACTTCTCCTTTTGAGAGGTGAGAGGCTGGCCCAAGTGTGGTCAGAGATTTCCCACACCTACATTCAGTGGCCACCTGCAGTCCTTAGGCTGGAGGTTTCAAATCCTGTTTCAGACCAAGCCTACCCCACAGCTGTGAGGAAGAGAACCAAATCTGGCTGCTGCAGAGGCTGAGCTCTGTTTCGAGTAAACCACTGGTGACAGGGAGTCTGCAGCTTTTCTGGTGCTCCTCACAAGTGCATGCATGGGGTCTGTAGCAGCATGTAAAGGACCCATGCTCAGACTGCCCACCAACTTCTTCTCAGCCCTCTGACTTCTGGCTTAGGCACCTTGGAGGCACTGATGCCTGCCCCCAGCTGGGAGGAGCAGCTGACCGAAGGCTGGTTAGGGATGCTAGCACCACATTTTGCAGAGTGGTTTTCTGCTGTTTGCAGTGAGAAGCATGGGGGGAGATCAGCACAGCTTGCAGATGGAGGCAGTTGCTGGAGTCCCCAGAAAGGACTGCTTTCAGGTAGTATTTCCACATGCAATTAGCAGAACATGTCTGCAGAAGCCCCACATAGGCAGCTATGCTTTGGTGTAGGGGCACAGGATGCATTAAACCAATAGAGCCCCAGCACAGTTTTCACAGAGGTGCCTGCTATGCTTCTTATCTGCATGGCTTTTGAAGTCCTTAAACAACTTGTGATATGGGGACAACCAGGCATTGACTTGGGTGCATACAGAGCAGAGGAGGCCTCCTGAAAGGAAAATGTGACATGATGTATTTTGGCTGTGTCATCTTAGAGAGGGAGACCACGTTACAGGTTTATTTCACAAGCTGGACTTACCAACTCATTGAAACAATTTTCACATCTGACGTATCAAAACTACTTCAAGGTTAGAAGTGAAATTAAAAATTAGGCTGAAAAAGCTGGCAAAAATTGATTCAAGACCTTTTGCTCCTAAGGACTGCAGGCAAGGGAGAACTGTGAGAAGAGTAATTTCTATGTAACTGGGGACTAATGAATAACAAAACTTCCTGATGACGTTAGATAGGATTGAGTATATTTAACTTGCAGGCTGTGTTATTCTTCCAAGTCATAATCTTGGGCAGGGCTCTTGGATGCATTTACAAATGAGGCAAGATGCAATAACAGGATTGGTAGAAGTAAGGAAGTGACAGGGAATGGTGTTTGTGGCTTGGCAGGTGGCAGCCTTTCTTCAGGATTAGCCCTGGTCTCAGTCCCTGCCTTGTGATCATCAACACCAGCAAGACACTCAGTCTACTCTTCCACGAGCAGTGATCTTACTGCTCTGTAGCTGGTGTGAAATGCCTCTGCCCATGACTAAGGTTTGGCTCTGGAGAAAAACAGTTTGACAGCACAGCAAGGCTGAGTCTGTGCCCAGGTTGCAGACTTGGGGATTTGGGATTCGATACCACACACTGGCCACTACTCTTCCTCGTGCACCATGGCAAGAAAGCATCCAGATAGCTGGGATTTCAGACACCAGCTCTCTCTTCAGGCCATTCCTTCTGCTACTCCAAACAAAAGCAGTTTTGGTGCCTCAAAATCACTGAGCTACCTGCTCTTTGGTTGCCTCTGTCTCTGGGTATGTCCTGAGAGGCACAGTGGAGGAGAGCAGCTGCTGTCTCTTAGAACGAGCAGTATCCAACTGGAGAACAGGACTTTTTCCCAGATTAAGTGAGTGCAGAACCACAACTCCTCTCACCCATCTCTGTGGCAGCCTGGCCAGAGGGAAGACTCGCCAGGCTTCTTTCCCAGATGGCAAAAGAATGATGGGCTTACAAGAGGGATAGCCACAGGGACAGAGAGATTCTGGCAGCCTGTACTGCTGCTGGACAGTGGAGGCCTCGCAGTTTTGTGTGTAGCCTGACAGTAACAAACCTTGGAGTGAATAAGGCACATTAAGGAGACAAGCACAATCCTCCAAATACAAGTGGTTTGGTTTTTTTTAATTAATATCTGTAATATCATCATGCAACATGGTGGGTGAATGAGATCCCTGAGTATTCTGTCCCTGTCACTGAGAAGCACACACATACCTCACAGGAGCTGAAGTCAAAGACTGAGAGTATTGGAAACATCTGCTGGGACCCTGCTCTTACAGTTTTCACAGTCAGAATCTCAAGCCGAGTGGAGGAAGCCCAGCTTCTCCTGGCATAGGCAGGAAAACCAGCTATTTGACATTCAGAAAACGCAAAGCAGTTGCTGAGTTGTCATCTTTGCCAGCAGTATCTTTCTAAGCTGAGGTGGGAATGCCAGATGCCAGGGTGGGTCAGTTTGCACCCAGGTCCCAGAAATGACAAACTTTGTGAGTATTTGCACCTAAGTAGTATTTTCTTTTATCTATGCAATGTGAGAAGCTGTAGGTCATTTCAGTTGTGTACCACAGATTGTGTTTAGTGTTTCATTGAGTAATTTAGTAAAGCACCTTCAGCCACTGCTGTTTATAACCACTTTGTCTCACCTGAGTGGTTTCAGATCCCTAGCAATGCTGATGGTCGTGGTTGAGCCTTTTGGGGTCTCCAACCTTCTCCATTCAAACCAGGGATGAGAGATCTGAAGCAGAGTAAAGTAAACAAACTTTCACAGAAAAAAAGGACTTCACAGTACAAATCTATGAGATTCATAGTGAAGACATTTTATTACACAAAGCACACAGTTTATATAGGGTTAGGACTACAGCTTATTAGCTTAAGGAGTTACACACCACCACACTAGATACTTCAGTTGGTTAAAACCTATCTCTCACAAGTCCCATGTTTATATTATTTCATCCTGGCTGTTTTTGTGCACCTGCAGAGTCTTGTGAATTCTTACTATGTGAATTCTTGGGGAGTAACCTCCTCCCTATCAGCCAGCAGCAGCTGAGCTCCTTGCTGCCTCTGGCTGATAGCTAAGTGTCACAGGGTTTTCTATAGATCTGAATTGCTCACTTTTGATTTTACTGTAACAGCAGCAGAGGAGGCAGGGCTGGAGATGGCCCTGGGGTAGTGGAGATACCCAGGGCAGATCTCACTGCAACTTGGGTAGTGAAGTGTACACACAACTCCTCCTGCTCTCACCTGTTCAGAAAGGCTGGGTCACAGGACTGAGTCCAGGGTGACACACGAGTTTGCATAGTGAGCAGGGCTTTGGAGCTGGGCACCTCCAGAAGTCCCTTCCAACCTAAACTTTCACAGGCTTCAGCTGTAATAGCAGGTTCACTTAGCTTTAGTTCTTGTTCCTCTGCACAAGAATCTATTGAGAACAACTTTGCCATAGCAGGAGTACTGTTTTAGTGGGAAGGCTGTGCAGAGCCTTCTTTAACTGCCACCCCAGGAGAGATTTACCAAAAGGGCAGGTTGCCATCCAGCATGCGACATTTGATCACCTTGGGCCGTTTGAACTTGTTAGCCAAGTCACGGCACCATGCCAACAACAGAGGCCAATAATGGTTGCAGAGTCTCATTACTGGCATCTATAGGTAAGAACCTCAAGAAAACTTTGGCTCCTCTTTTGTTCTTTGGGCATTTCTGTATTTATTGCTTTTAATGGAAGTCTTCATTTACCAGGAAATATAAAAAAGCAGAAGTTCAACAGCACATGTCTGCAGACAAGTTCTAGAAACCAGGAATGAATGTTACGTCTCCCTCCCTCCCTCCCTCCCTCCCTCCCTCTCTCCCCACACATACCTATAAATGTAGATGTGTTCTTACATACTCTTCTGCTTTTTTACAGTGCTGGAAATCATCATTATGAGGGAGAGACTGACCTGGTGAAAGACAGAGCCTCAATCCAGAGGAATGTCTCTAAATGGCAAGTCTGGACCATAAGCATGTTTACAAAGCCCAGCAAGCAGAAGTGTCAGCAGCCTCTGGTGCATGGCGGTGAAGGAGGGATAACCCTGAGCACCCCCTCAGGCTGAGTAGTGACTGGTGGATCTGCTTTGATAGGACTTGGAAGTGACTGAACATGAGTTTGAGCATGGTCCAAAAGTAATTCTCATTGTGCAGAAAGCAAACTGCTTACTGGGCCGTACAGGTGGACCACAGGCAGCCCAGTGGAGGGATGTTGGAGACCCTTGTATAGGTGTAAGTCCAAAAAGCTCTTTAAGGTGATGCTTTATAATATGAAGAAATGGATATTGGTGCTAGAAAAGTTCAGAAAAGATTCCTTTGTGACCTTGCACAAAAATGCTGAGGTCACCAGTAGACAGACCAGTGAAAACCCAAGTGTTCCAGCAGGGAGACTGAAGTGTGCAGGTGTTCAGGCAAGATGTCTTGTTGTATGTTAGGCACTGGAGTGAGGAATATACACTTTGCTGGTATGGCCTGAATAATCCACTGCCTGAATGGGACAGCTGTGAGAGTTGTGCCAGGGTGCAGGGTACCAGCAGCACCGTCCCTTCTGCTTCCTCCCAGGGCTATCAGTCCCAGCATGCTGGTAAGGTAAAAGTTAGAATGAGTCTTGCAACACAGCCTTTTCCTTTGTCAGAAGAAAATGGAAGTTATTTTGTCATTGTCTGCTGTCCTTCAGCTTGTGTTGCTGCTGTGAGGTGGCATTTTCTCTGAAGGCCTGGGTTTCCACAGTGTTGTTCTTGCCAAATATCACCGTGGTTCCTGCTGGGTGGGTTTCTTACTATCTCTTTTTCTCATGCTAATGGAGTGGGGGTTGCTGAAACGGCTGGAGCAGTCTCTGCCCTAAGCTGTTGGTGCAACACCAGCATTAAACACTAGCAGAAGTTACTTATTTACCCTAAAGGAGGATCTTTATAGCTCTGCCCTTATTTTGTACTGTAGTTCCAGCAATACTATAACTCTGACAGCAGGGGTTAGAAATTTGATTTGTTAAGACATTGCAATGGCATTATGTCTGGTGCTTTTTCAGAGTTTCCTGGATGTTATTGTAACAGGATAATCACTTACTCATGTGCAACCATGGAAGCTGCTCACAAAAGAAGCAGCATTTTCTTTGCTAACAAAGGAACTCCTTACTGTTTTATTTTTCCAACAAAAATTTCCCAAACATAGTAATTAGATGTCTCCATTTGTTCCAAGTTTTGTGTTTATTCTAATTTACAAGCAAGCCCAGTGGAGGGATGGAAGATGGAGTCTTTGCTATTAGAATAAGAGCTTTGGTCTGAAGTTGTTTCTGTATGTAATTATTCTTAGTCCAAAAATGCCAGAATGGCAAAGATTTTTCTAGTGCATTCAAATTACCATAGATGGAATACTTTGGAGAAGCTATGAGAAGGATTTCAATTTAATCAGTTCCAGGCACAAATTTTGGACCAACAGCTAATACAGCAGAGCATCAGCAACTGTCTCCTCTCTGTGCTCAGATACAAGAAGATTCGAGAGCTATCCAGGCATTTTTTTATGGTAGAAAGATTTTTCTTATACAGGAACTATTTCCTCTTCTCTTCAGTTTTCCTCTTGTTCACCCAATTGCAAATCAGTAACTTTTATTAACACCAGGTCTGAAAGACATTTCTATGTTTATATGTGAACACAGATGGTTGTTTGGTTTGGGGGATATTAGTCAACCAGGAATGCATAATCAGCATGAGTAATGAGCATCTCTGGGAAACCAGATTTGGACTGCAAGAGGATTCCTGGGGTTGAAGAAACCTAAGTAGGAGCAAAGCAGGGAGGATTCAGCTTCTGGTGGGGAATGAAGCTATGCTGAGCTAAGGGTAGAGCAGTTTGCACATGGGCATGGCTGAAATTTAGGAGACATGGTGAGAAGAAATGCTGGTGTGGAGAGACATTACATGGTAGCTAAGCAGGACTGGAGGATGGGTGGAGGGACTAGTCTGGATCTCTGGCCACAGCTGGGTCTGGTACATGAGGTGGACCTCTGGCAGAGTATGGAGGTGCAGAGTGCTGTGCAAGGATGGCTCAGCTTGGGATGAACCAATGGCAGACACCCCAAAGTGAAGGGCCAGAATGTGCTAGGGTCAGACCACTTTCTATCTACCACCATTCTGAAAATAACACTGTTCTAGTTCAGCAAGCCAGGACCAGTTTATCACCGTGTGGGTGGGACCAAAGCTGTGTGTCCTAAAATCTCTATGCCGTTTCCCAAGAACTGTTAACAATGGACCATTTGCAGCAGCTGCCCAGGGCACACCTGACCCTTCATGATCTGAGCTGGGTGTTAAAGACACCTGTGAGATAAGAGCTGTGATAACTCCCCTCCAGGAAGTTGCTAGCACCTTCACATGCAGTCTAAGGTGTCATGTCTGCTAATGGGCCAGCTATGGTTCCAACATACCCTATGACTCACAGAGATCACCCATTGTGTACCTGTTAAAGGTTCAAACACAGGAAGGTGGTGTTTGGAGGAGTCCCTCAGAGAATTTTTCTCACCCTACGAACAGAAAAGGTTGGGGCTTGGAGTGCCAGGACTGAGGACAAAAGATGGCTGATAACTTTCAGATTCCAGCTGAATGGTGGGCTGGAGGTGAGAAAACAGAACCCCAGCACCTGGGGGTGGGGAGAGGTTTTTCTTTCTTTTTCCCTGTCTGCTGGTTTGACTTTTTTGGGGGTTTTTCTTTGGGCAGCTGCAGAAAAAGAGCCACTGCTTGGTGGTGAGAGCTCTTTCTCTGGCTCTGCTCTTTGCTTTTCCCCCTCCACCTCTGGGCACCCTGAGCTTCAGAGAGAGACAGAGAGAGGAGAGTCAGGGCTGCTTTGGAACATACTGCAGACCTTTTCTTCCTGGGGACCAACTTAGACGGCAAGGAGATTCCTGGGAACTGTCACCATTCCTCCACTTACAGCTTTTCCTTCTTTTGAACAAAGGACAAGGAGAGAGAGAGTCTGCTTTTCCTCCATGAAGAAGGCTCCATCCCGTACCACATAAGTCTTGTCTCTGCCTTGCTGGGAAAAGACTGAGAATGCACCTTGCAGCCAGCCAAAGTGTGACACTGACACTGTCCATAAATGTAACTGTACCAGGAGGAATCTACTGTTTGGGGGTTGTTCTCTTTTGTTTTTACATTTGGTGCTGGGCTAGTAGTTTGCTCTGATCTGTTTACAGTATATATAGTAGTTAAGAACAGTTATCCTTCTTATATCCATTTTTCTAATTAAAGTTCTTTTTTCTCAAATTTAATAAGGAGTGATGTGATTATTGAGGATGAATCCTCTCTTCTGTTTTTTTGATCAACATTTTGGGTTTTTTTCCCTTAAACTAAGAGAGTACCCCTGCCCTGAGAGGTACTGGGCAGTCCCACCTGGACCTGAGGGGTTTTGGGACTCAGGGGAACCACTTGTTGGATCAGAGGAGGATCAGAACCTCGACATGAGGAGACCACCACTCTTGACCAGGCTGTGACTATCATCTGTAGCAACAGGTTTTTCACCTCCTTTACTTTGGACTTGGGGAAACCACATGGGTCTCAGCACAGGGGCTAACAAACACCATTGTGTTTGTGCCCCAGGGTGCTGGGTTACACTTCTGGGTTTTGTGGGTTAAAACCATTTTCTCTTCATGCTATTGCATTTATTGTAATATTTTTATTAAATTGTAACTCTGACTTACAATCTCTCTTGTGGTGGGTTTGTTTCTTCTGCTGGTTTACCTTTAAACCAGCACAAGTGCAGAAAAATGTGGCTGGGCAGGGCTTCATCCAGCACTGCCTCTGCCCATCTCCTGTGCTTTCAGGCTGGACGCAGTGCCTCTAGAAGCAAAGGGGTGAGGGGGATGGGTTCAGTCTTCCCTACAGGCTACTTGAGATTAATTGTATTTACGAGGTTTGCAGGTTACCTCTCACAGCCTCGACCCCTGGAATTATGTTTTTGTGGCCTTTTGTTTCTCCCTGCACCCTCACATTTGGACATCATTCACAGGCCCTTGTCAGAGGCAGCCAAGACAAAATCAATAAGGTATTACTAAAGCTTGAGGACCCTGCTGGTTGGACTTTTGCAGCCTTTAGGAACTACTTCTTGGTCACATTCTCATATGTGAAACATTCTTTCATCTGATACCAGCTGTTGTCCCTGGTCTGTCTCTCTGGGAAAGGCCACCAGGCTAAATCAGACCCTCTCTCCTGATAGGTTTGCTGTGTCTGGTACCTTCAGCATCCTCCGGAGAACAGTAACTGTGGGACGCATCCTGCAGCTTTGCAGTGTTAAAGTGGCATGAGTGACTCACACAACTTGTAGAATCACAGAGTGGTTTGGGTTGTAAGGGACCTTAAAGACTATACAGTCCCACCACCCTTTCCCCTGCAAGGCCACCTAGGCAGGAGCAATTTCCTCTAGACCAGGTTGCTCAGAGCCCCATCCAACTGACTTTGCAGTGATAGGGCATCCACAATCTCTCTGGGCAACCTGTGCCAGTGCTTCACCACCCTGCCAGTAAAAGAGTCCTTCCTAGTACCTAATCTAAACCTGTCTTATTTCAGTTTAAAGCCATTTCCCCTTGCCTATCATTCCCCTTGTCCTATCACTACACACCCTTATGAAAAGCCCCTCTCCAGCTCTCTTGTAGCCCCCTTCAGGTACTGGAAGGCTGCTACAAGGTCATCCCGAAGCCTCCTCCTCTCCAAGCTGTACAGTCCTAATTCAGCCTGGCTTCATAGGAGAGGTGCTCCAGCCCTCTGATCATCTTGATGGTCCTGCTCTGGAGTTTCTCCAACAGGTCTGTCTCCTTTGTATGTTGGGGGCCCCAGAGCTGGATACAGTGTTCTATGTGGAATGTCATCAGAGTGGAGCAGAGGGGCAGAGTCACGTCTCTTGACCTGCTGGTCACGTTGCTTTTGTTGCAGCCCAGAACGTGGTTGGCTTCCACTGTGAATGAATTGTGCTGGAGCATGTTGAGCTTCTTGTCAACCAATACCCTGAAGTTTTTCTCCTTGCCTTCAGTCATGGCAGCAGGAGGGAGGGAGCTGGGTGTTGTGCAAGTTACAGTCCTCAGCTTAGAGAACAGGGATCTTCCATAGAACAGGTCCTTCAGAATTTACACCAGCTGAGTCCTACTAGCAGGCAGTCAAAAGAACAAATCAGAATTCAGTTCTGGAGTGCTCTCAACACATGCCCAGCTCAAAGCAGGCTCCCCCCTGTGTCAGGGCTGGTTGTTCCGAGCCTTATCAATTTGGGTTATCTCCAAGATATGATTTCTGGTATGTCCACGATTTGAGACCCACCAGCTCTCTGGTACTTGGCTGCATCACTTCTGCAGGGAACCAGGTTTTCACTGCATCCAAACAGCACTTCCCCTGTGCCAAGTCTATGCAAATGATCGTAAAGGAAACCTGTGTATGCATCCTTAACAAGTGTGTCCTCCTCCTTGGACACACAGGAACAGCAGTGAGACACAAGGCCACAAAGCACTGTGCTCCCATTGGGAAGGGGTCTTTGTGGCGAGGAGGCATCTGTGTTCTGTTTGCATGGCAAAGCATCAGGAAAACCCAGTACTAGACTGTGGTGGGGCTGGAGCTGAAGCGGAAAAAAGTGCTTCTGAGGCTGAGACCAGTTGATTTGCTTTCCTGCTGCGCCTGGCCACGTGGGCCCAGTAGCAGGCATGATCGAAGGGATGGGGTTTCTCACTGTCTCCAACAGGCGGCGGTGCCAGGGTCAGTCTCTCCCTGCAATTGCAGCTGCTGCCAGTGGGTTGGAGCTGTGCCTCCCAGACAGGGGATTGTCGACAGATGGCTTTTACCCGGGCTCTCAGAAGTTAGTTTGCAGAAGGGAGTATGATGGCATTTCAGGCTTGATGACTGCAGTTTCCATGGAAACCTGCAGGGTTGAGTCAGCATCTCTCTGTTGCAGTGAGTTGGAGCGCACAGATTTGCCTGTCCCCAGGTTTGCTCTGGGCATAGCACACAAAAAAGCAATGCTGTGGCAGCAGAGGGTGGGTAGTGTGTATAAGGTCTGAGCTACCCTAAGAGCAGGAAAAGACATCGAAGAGAGAATCAAATCAGTTTTTCTGCTAGCTAAATGTGGGGATCTCTTTTGAAGAATGGAGATTGTCCACACCCACCTGAAGGAAGAGTGCTCTGCTTAGTGTGAAGCTCTTCTTAGGTTCCTCCAAGCTTATCTTCTTGTGCTCTTGCCATGGGCTGGCTGGGGCTATGCAAGTGTGCAAAGTGCTGTGTCTGAATGCACACTGGCTCAGACTTCTTGACTGGCAAGAGATCTGAAGCCTGGTTATCCCCTGGGCACAAAGATAATTGTGTTTGTCTTTGCAGTTGCAACTTGAGTGCAGGAGCCATCAAGCCACCAGTGTTAAGGACTAGCAAGCACCACTCTGTGCTCTGTACGTGTCCCATGGCAGCTGAAGCCATGCACAGGGAGCTGCAAATTATCATTAGCAGCTGCAACAGTTGAGTGGGGTTCTCCAGGTCCCGGGGCTTAGCCAGTTATCTAGAGCGGTGTGTTCTCCCTGCTGCCCACGACCAGATGGCCCCCAGGGAGCACGCAAGGACCGCCACACGGAGACTCCAGGAGAGGGACGAGAGAGTTTATTGCTCAAGAGTGAGGGTTTATATGGGCCTTGGAGGGATCCAAAATCTACCAATTGTAAGAAAAGGGGGCTTGGCTCTGTGCCAATAGGAATAAGGGGTTTACAACCAATAGAAAGGGGTGGATAACATCCAATCAGAACACTTTTTGTAACTTCTTTCTAGACCCCCAGATACATTCCTCAGGGGTGAGTAACAGTTTTCTCAAGGGATTTTGGGAAAGAGAAGCAGTGACTTTGCAAAAAAAGACATTAGAAACCATTTTGTATATTTAAACAATATTAAAAACTTCAGTTTTTAAGGCATTAAAGTTGGCTTCTTCATTTTCTTCACAAGTCCACTTCTGACAGGAGTTTTTCCATTCCAGATATTGTAAGTCGAATGCTACAAGGAACAACAATGCAAACTCCACCTTCTGTATCTGTGGGAGTCAGAGGGCATGAAACTCCCGGGCAGTTCACTATGTAGCGCTGGCCTGTGATCATCTCTTTTTAATGAGGTAACAAAAAGGTCAGAAGAAAGTTTATCTGGAATGGCAAGACTTTATCCAGTATGCACCACCCATGCTGGCCTTCCTGCCCAGGCTGTGCATACTGAACAGTCACTGTGCAAAGTTTGGGTGCCAGAAGAGATTTGGTGCCTCTGCTCATGATGTGCAAGGAGCCAAAGCCAAGACAACTAGAAATGGATAGGCAATGCCCCCTCCCTGAGCCAGGAAAAGACCTAACACCACTAGTCATTTGAGAACTGTCAACCTTTCTGACGTTCAAGATAAGCTTCGGTCTTACATGTGCAGCAAAAATATGTTTTCTTCTGATGGGGTGTTCTTCTGATGACTCTGAATTCAAATTACCAGCTCCTTGTGGCCCCCTATGCAACAGGTCCAGTGACAAATAGCACTGTGAGGATGTGGGAAAGCCCCACGGTGTTGTTTTAAGTGCTCTATTTTGAGACCAGTAAGTGTTGTGTAAATATTGGTGTGCTGGGAGCAATCTGTGCTTGAAACCTGAAACTCGTCTGAGAAAGGTCATTTGCTTACTCTGGGTGCATCACAGGATTGCTAGCAGGAGCCAGCCCAAATGAAGCACGAGGTGGAAAAACCTGTCCCATGTCCAACCCTCAAGGCATGGCTACCCCCACCCCCTACTGCCCTTCTTGGCTGTGTGTTCCTTGTTTCTCTCGGCTCTGAAGTTGTCACCTCCTTGTAAGGGACCATTGCCCTCAGCCTGCTGGTTTCACACTTCCTCATGTACAAAGCTGTGGCTAAAGTGCTTTGAACTCCTGTAACCTGGTAGCAGTCTCCTTGTCCCATCTGCCAGAGAGAATGTCTGTCCCAAGCTGTAACAGAACCTTCCCTTGGGTCCAGAAGAACCCAAGCTCCATTCTTTGGTACAGCCACAGCTCCCAGACTCATCAGCTGTTTCACTGTTTAAATCCCTGTGTTTGCAATGAATTGAGGATAATTTATTTCCTAGAGGTGGCCAAAAATTGTTCCAGCTCATGTTTTCTTTGCCATAGGATTTCGGTGTGCTGGGTGTTGTTTCTTTTCTACATGTTGATGCACAGGACTGACACTCCTTCCACAATTACTCAGATTTGCCTGGCGCCATAGCAGCTCCCTAGCCCAGCAACCTTATTCTCTGTCCTGTGGCCCAGGAAAGATGTCTCTTCTGCCTTTTTATGTATAAGGACTTTGAAGAACTGCAAATGTGATCAGAGACATACATGATCCTCAGGATGATGTTTTTCCAGGTGCAGCAGATCCAGGGTATGATACACACAATGTTGTTCCGTATGTAGCATGGACCAGCAACACAATGTAATATTTGGGCAGGTGAGAGTGTTGGCCTGCCAAGGGTTTTCAGCCTCTGATCCCACTCCATAGAATCATAGAATGGATTGGGTTGGAAAAGACCTCCAAGATCATCGAGTCCAACCCTTGGTCCAACTCTAGTCCATTTACTAGATCATGGCACTCAGCGCCACGTCCAATCTGCGTTTAAGAATCTTTAGGGATGGTGAATCCACCACCTCTCTGGGCAGCCCATTCCAATGCCTGATTACTCTCTCTGGAAAGAATTTTTTTCTGATATCCAACTTAAATTTCCCCTGGCAGAGCTTAAGCCCGTGCCCCCTTGTCCTATTGCTGAGTGCCTGGGAGAAGAGACCAGCCCCCACCTGGCTAGAACTTCCCTTCAGGTAGTTGTAGACAGTGATGAGGTCACCTCTGAGCCTCCTCTTCTCCAGGCTAAACAACCCCAGCTCCCTCAGCCTCTCCCCATAGGGATTGTGCTCCAGTCCCTTCACCAGCCTTGTTGCTCTTCTCTGGACTCGCTCCAGCACCTCAATATCCTTTCTGTCACATGAATAAACATAGCCTGGCACACAGACCCAGGGAAAGTGCAACTTCTACCCCCAGACTACTCCTACATCTTCACAGATTTCCAGCCTGAAACTGCTGGGGAGAGGAATTTCCAAAACAAATGTTGCTATTCGAGGTATGCAGCAGGGAGGAGGAAATAATCACAGTAGAGATAAGAAGTTGGTCGATTTGACAACTGTGCAAGTTCCTCTGGCTTGTTTAGGATCAGACTTCAGCCCATCTCCTTCTGCTCCAGGCGGTTAGTGCTGCTTTAATATCATCCCTGCTGGTGGGGCTGGGGAGGCAGCTCTGGGGCAGATGTAAGGAAAGATGAAAAACACTACAGGAGTCAGGGCAGTAGAATGGCATCTGTTCCCACTTCCCCCTGTGAACAAGCCACCCCAGCTCCTCTCCTCAGCAGCTATCCCCCGGGCTTCCCTCTGGCTTTGTGGTCACAAGGCTCTTTCACTAAGAGCACATGCAAGTGCAAGCGTTTCCTTAGAAAGCCAGGCAGTTGTGCCGCACCATCACAGGGATTTTGGGGGCTTATCTGCTTTTCTCCCAGTCCTGGGCTGTGTTGCTCTCAGCTGCCAAGATTTCCCTGTCCTCACTGCTGATCCCCTCCAGGACCAGCTCTGTTTAACATCCATCTGGCCATGTGGAACTCTTCTGGCAGTCCTCTGCAGGCCTTGTGTAAGTGTTCTGCTGGAAAACATCTGAGGTCTGGGGTCTAGTTCCCTCCTCCCAAGGACAGAGAAAAAGTTGCATTGCTCATCACTTGGAGTTCAGGAAGAATTTGTTTTCCAAAAACAGATGTCTGCATCCACTTTTTCTGAGCCCACACTGGGGCTTTTGCACCTGACATTTGCACAGAGGCAGTAAGGGATTTGTCAGAGCCGAGGTCGCTCTCCCAGGACCACACATTTGTAGCTTGGCAAAAAAATGGTAAAAGAATATAGGTCCCTTGGCTAGACAATCTGCAGAAGGAAAGATGGACACACAGCACTTGAGCAGGTGAATGCAAGGCCCTCACCTCGCTGTCCCCAACACACTCCAGTGATGGGGCTCACACTGTGCACAGAGAAACTAAGGAAATGCCCCGAGTACTGAGATAACACTCGGAACTAATAATTTCAGCCCTTCAAGCTGAAATCATTCACCCAAAGGAATGGCTGTAGATATGCAGTTCTATCCCAGCTCACAGGTATGCTCAGCTTTGCTTTGTCTACCCTGTGCCATTCAAGCATACTGCACACATTGTTCATTTTAACTTACTGCCATTCCAAACTTGCTCAGCACTTTCATCTCTGACAAAACACTTGTGAGGATATAAAACATAAAATGCAAAGAAAGCGATTATTCTTCCTAACCCTTGCAGGTATCCAGCTCTGTAGCCCGAGCCCTGGTTTATAGTCCTGTTGCAACACAGAGCCACGGAATTTTCCTGCAGAGTTGTCAATGCCTTCTCCCTAGAGACACACCCAGTGTCAGGAAAAAAAAGGAACAAAGCAGATATTTTATTGATGAAAAGAGTGAAGGTTAGAGGGAACTATCAGAGCCTTTCCTTTTGCAATGCTGTACCTCTGCCGTACCTCTCAGGTGTGTGGCAGAAGCACTCCTTGCTCATTTCTGCACCCTCTTTGAATATGCATGATTCCTCATTCCTCTGGAAATACAGACAGCAACTGAGTCCTTTTTCTATCAAGGCTGTGCATAGAAGCAAGAGCTCCCTGTTTCCAATGCTGTTACGCACTTGCTTACAGCTGAAGGTTGCATTCTCTCTATTAACTGCAGCACAAAAAGATCATGGTGTTATCCATAGATACACTTCAATCTATCTGCAACACTGCTTTCCAAGACAGATCTTACATCTGAAATTATTTACCTGCAGTTATGTTTCTTTAATTTAGTTATTAAAGTTTATTCCACTGGACTGTAATGATTCACTTAGATCCAGAGCCTCCTGGATTAGACATTACTTCTATGCTACCATATTTCTGCCATCTGCAAACTTCTTAAAGGTTTTATAACAGCTACTTTTGAAAGGTCACTGAACCATATTTTAAGCTCTGTTTCTTTTGTTAAGGCATGGGCCTTAACAAGCATCACATGATATTAAGTAAAAAAATGCTTTGAGGAAATCCAATTATGTAACAGAAACGTTCCCTTTACTGGATTGAAGCAATAATCTGGTGCTGGTTTTTTGTTGGGGTTTTATAAAGGATGAAAAATAGAAGAAAGTAAGTTTGTTTGACAGACCTGTGCCTCGTGGCTGACTTTGATAGCAGTTTTCAGCCTCTTTGTTGATTCTGAGTGCCAAACTGACAGTTGGATCAGGAGCCAACTGCTCCTTGCCCTTATTTCTTTCATCTTCATGGAAATACTGCACTGGTTCTCTTTCTTCTGCAGTAGATTGCAATGAAAATAATTGCCTAGTGTGGATGAAGAGCATGTGGATACAGGAGCACCCACATGAAAAAGTGCCAAAGCAGCCACAGGGTGAGCAGCCATGGATGGCATTTGTGTTAGCTGATTACAGGGATCCTACTGCTTTGCAGACCACCCCAAAGCTAGGGATGGTCCCAAATACATGGCAGTCTAAAGCATGATATACTGAAGCCATTAAAAATAGTGTTTGGAAGACAAGAGACATAAATCATCCCGATAAGGAGAAAAGCAGCAAGTACATTTTAATGGTTCCCAGAAGAGGAGTTGGGATGGAATGACTGGAGACCATGGTCACCATCAGTTCCTAACAGGTACAAAAAGTCAAGACTCAGAAGCATCACAAGGTTCCTGAGGAGCCATGATAAGATCTCAGTAGTGAGTGTCCCTTTTACTCTGCATTGCCATAAAGTGTCCCTGGACAGACTACCGGCATTTTGGTGCTTGCATCCTGTACAGACCATTTGGATGATTCCATTTTGGACATCCTTGTGAGTAAGAGGATGTGAGGGATGGCAGTGAGGAAACTGGCTTAGTTTCAAAATCAGTATTCCCTCTTCCCATAGGGTCCCACAGTGAGCTTTGCTGCATTATTGCAAGATGAGTTTTTCTCAGAGTTTGTTTTGAGCTCTGATATTTCTGATCTGCTTTTCTTGCCGTCTGCTGCTGTTGCCTTGGGCTCCATCAGGAATGACACTGCCACTTCTGGTAACAGTCCCAGTTTTTACATTAAAACTGGAAACTCAGGACCTCAGGACTCTGCTGTGGCCTGTTAATACTTGTTGCCAGCTCCTCATGAGTGCCTGGTGTGTGAACTGGCCTATGGTACCAGGTGTCTCTTGTTATTAATGTGCAGTGTAAGCGCAATAGCTGTAGGGGCCTTGAGAGTTTTGGAACAAGCCACAAGCAGAGTCTCCAGGACTATAAATAACTCACTGGTGGTCAATTAGGTGTGCAGCCTCAAAAGCTGGGCAAAGACTGTGTTAAGTGTTCCAAAGAAAAGCAGCAGCAGCTGAGCAATGAGAAACACATCTGGGCAACAGGGTCAGGCACCTGCTGTAGTGTGGGAAAGCAACACCTGCCAGTGCTGTGCAGGAAAGGGAGTGGAGGACAAGGGCTAAGAGCCATCTAGAAATTCAGACACCTTGAAGCAGTGCCAAGATGCTGAAAGTGGTGTGTTTCTGGGGGTTTCTGTGCCCAGAATCACAACAAGCAGGACAACTGTGGGGCACTCAATGCAGCTCTGCTCTCCTGGGGACCACATGCAGCTGAGGTTGTCAAAGGTTCAAACAAATGAAGGTGGTGGTGGTAGGGGTTCTTCAGGGAATTTTTCTCACCTTACCAACACAAAGGTTTTGGGAATTGAAGTACCAGGACTGAGAACAAAGGAGTGGTTAACAACTCCAGATTCCAACTTAATGGTGGGGCAGAGGTGAGGAACAGACCCCCAGTATCTGGGAGGGGGAGAGCTTTTCCTGGGTTCTGGCTTCATTTCTTTTGGGGCAGCTGCTGGGAAAGAGCCAGTTTGCTGTGCTGGCGAGAGCTCCTTCTGGCTCTGCTCCTCGCCTTCCCCTCTCCATCTCTGGGCACCTTGAGCATCAGAGAGGAGGGTCACAGGTGCTTCAGGATATGCTTGCAGACCTTTTTTCTGGGAACCGACTTCGACTGCAAGGAGATTTCTGGGAATTACCACCACTCCACAACTCCCAGAGTTTCCTTCTGTTGTAGTTTGGGATTATTATGTAAATTCTCTCCCCTGCCACTTAACTGCCCAGGCCAGCGGTTAACAAAAGAAGCAGCTAACTGTGATCGCTGGGGTGGGGGCAGGTTTGTCTCTTTTGGTTTTTTTTTTGGATATTCTCCTCAGTCTTGGCTCGGCGGAACGGGGGAGTGGGGGCTCCAAGGAGGCAGGCTGCCCTGCTGGTTACTGCTGGGGTTTTCCCTGGCTGTCTTGCCGCTGCCTACTTCGGACGGCTGTTTTCCTGCCGTGCTGCTGCCTGCCTTGGATTTGCTGCTGGTTGCTCGTACCTTTCTGCTTCTTGGACGGGGAACACAGGGGGAAGAGACTGAGTCCATCTGAAAGCCCACTGCTCGTCTGTTTCGCTGGAGAGGGACTGAAACTCACTCTGCAGCCAGCCGGGTTGTGACAAGGACACTTAAGTATAACCTTTTCTCCCGGAGGAAAACCTGCTGGGTTTTGTTGTTGTTTTTTTTTTTCTCTCTTATGGTGTTGGGGAAGTGGGTTGCACTAGTCTGTTTACATATATATATATATATATAGCAGTTATCCTTCTTGTATTAAAATTCCTTTTCTTAAATTTGATAAAGAGTGGTGTGATTATTGTGGAGGAGGCCCCTCCCCTGCTTGTGGGTAAAACATTTTGGTTTTTCCCCTCAAACCGAGACACCTTCGTTGAACAAAAAACAAGGAGAGAGAGAGAGTCTGCTCTTCCCATGGAAAAGGCTCCTGCCCCACATGAGTCATATACTCTCCTTGTCTCTGCCTTGCTGGGAAAAGACTGAGAATTCACCTCGCAGCCAGCCAAGGTGTGACACTGCCACTGCCCATTATAATTGCACCAGAAGGAACCTACAGTTTTGGGAGGTTGTTTTTTTTTGTTGCTGGGGGACTAGTTTGCTCTGGTCTGTCTATAATTTGTTGTATATCTATCTATCTATCTATCTATCTATCTATCTATCTATCTATCTATCTACCTATCTATCTAATAAAGAAGTTATACTTCTTATATATATTTTCTAATTAAAGGGTTTTTTTAAATTTAATAAAGAGTGACATGTTTATTGAAGACAAATCCTCTCCTCTGGTCTTGGTAAACACTCTGGTTTCCCTTAAACTAGGACAGGTTGGAAGGGCCCTTTGAAGGTTATCTGGTCCAATCCCCCTGCTCAAGCAAGGCCAGACAGAGCCAATCACCTAGGACCATGTCCAGATGGCATTTGAACACCTCCAAGAACAGAGATTCTCATCATCTGCCTGGTTACAAACCCTGACAAAACTCTTCTGATCTGCCAGTGTCTCACCGGCAGGTGGATGGTGCCACAAGTGTGTGTGAGCATGGCTTTTTGTGCACAGTTCTCCTAATTACTCCAGTTCTCAATGAAGCTTTAATATGAATCAACTCAGTGTGCCTAATAATTATTTGGGGCAGTATTATAATTAGCACAAGTGGGACAGAGCATCCCTTAGCAAAATGTTTCAATGGTGGGCCAGTGCCAGTGGTTTAGACATGTTGATTTTCATAGTAGATAATTTTGCAGAGGACAGGCTCTCGGGCAGTTATAGCAGTTATCAACACTCACTCTGATGTTCAGCAGCCCTTTACATGTTAAAGGCCCTCACTGATTTCACACCAACTCTACAATCAGATGGCTTCTTGCCCATCAGAAATTCTCATTGCAGTGCAATGACAACTTCAAGGGCTGCTAGGCAGGGCTCCCTGAGAAATCTCGGTTCCTACTGCTGTTCTCCATGTTATCTGGGCAATCCTTGTTATGTCAACAAGGTGTGCTGAGGCCTTGTTACTACAGGATTGTCAGTGGTAAGTACCACAACGTTCATGCAAGTCAGAGGTAACCAAAATACCGTCAATTGCTGCCTCTGCAACTGTGTTTTCTAAGGGAATGATGATGGTTTACAATGATTTTGGCAGTGAAGGATCTCTTGAGGACTCTTGCTCAATCCCTTTGCTCAAAGCTGGTGTAAATCTAAATTCATACTACATCATCACTCAGGGGTTTCTCCAGTTGACGTGAAAGCTGTAGTTTTCATCTTCCTTTTGCTCCAGAGACACCCAGACTCTCCCCTCAGCTTTGTGCTTTGCAGTAGGACCTTTGATGATCCTCTAAGAGACTCTAAATGCATGTCCACTGACAAATGGGAGGAAAAAATGTGGTACTGGACAACATGTAAACCACAATGATCAATGGATTTTTGTGACATCTTCACAGGCAAAGCCTGCTCCAAGATCTTTGCATTCACCAGCTGAGTTTTGGAAGGAGGTAGGAACGCCAAATCTGGGGTTTAGAAACTGCTTAGAGAAACTAGGCATACTTATATCCACTGAAATAGATGATACAGCCATACAAGCCACCAGTGCTGCTTCATGTCAATGAATCTGCTGTAAGCCACAGTGGAATATCATGGCACCTGGGAAAAGGCTGAACAAAAAAGCTAAGATTATGTCCACCTTTAAGAAGGGCAAGGAGAAGGATCTGGAAAACATCCTCATCCTTGTATTATAATTATGAAATACTGTAAGCAATACCACAATCCTTGGAAAAAATATGGAGCAAGAATTCTTGGAAGTAATTTTCAAGCATGTGAAGGGCAGAAAGTTAATCAGGAAAAGTCCACTGGTCCAGCCTTTGGACCTAATGCAAGCTCTTTATTTTCTGTACTTAGCTCTTCACTATGAGATCTAGTGCAGACTTGGGAAACCAGTCACCTCTGACTCCAGAGAGAGATCTTTGTGCACTGATCTGCACTGCTGGTAGTTATACATACTGAGAGCAGTGGATGGAAAAGTTAAACAGGCCCCAGGAGTGGGGTTGCTGCCTTGGGTAAATGGAAGACAGAGGTTGCATATGTGTGCATCGTCCCAGAGTGCACAGACATCCTGCATATGGGACATAGTCAAATAAGAACAGATCCAGCATCAGCACTGCTATGCTGACACACAGCAAGAACAAAGGGCAAGCACACCCACTTCAGACTCCTTCCAAGACAGTTAAAATGTTTAGCAAACTCCAGCTTAGTACTTTTTCTTCCTTCTAACTACTCCTTTTTTTCTTGTTACAGGTTTGGTTTTTTGTGGGTTTTTTCCACACAGGGCTTCTTCCAGCCACTGAGCTGTGTGAGTCCTGAGCGTTCCTCACCTAACCACGTAGAAGAGGGGCAGAACAGCTCAATACTCAGAGGGCAGAAGTAGGAAAAAGTGGAAGGTCCCTTTCAGACCAGTTTCTGTCCATAGATACCAAACTTTGAACAATAAGAAGGTGGCGCCCATGATTTCTGTGCAACATTACACATCTTTCCCTGGAGAGCACTGGGGAGCTTATGCCAGCTGCCTAGCCTTAGCCACAGTCTTGCAGCCAGAAAAATCTCTTCCACAAACTGTTTTCATTAGAAATTGCCAAAGAACACAGGCAAATGTTTACATCAGTTTCCCAGGAATGAATTCTCCATTTCCACACTTGAGCCAAACCCACAGGCACCCAGGGAGCAAGCAGTGGCCTGCTTTCCCCAAGCAGTCAACAGCCTGACTGAGGGCTTGGATCCCCTGCCTGGTTTCAGGAGGGATTTGCATGCTGTCCCACTACCCACAGGTAAAGGAACTACCCTAGTTTTCTGGTCTCATCTGGGGACTCTTGGATCTGTTTCTCGAACACAGGGAAAAACCTTGCAGCACAGAGAAATTCTCTCAGGGAGGCAGCCAGAGGGAAGAAAAGCTGGAGAAAATTAATGCAAGGGGGCTGAGGCATGGCCCAGTCCACCCCGTCAGCCAGAAACCCACCCAGTCAGAGGGGTAATCCAGAGCAATGCTGCCAGATATCATAACTGAAAATACTTTATTTGACATCAAAAGTAAAGTATGAACATGCATTACATAGCCCTTTTACATAAATGATAAAAATGTAAAAGCAAAACCATCTACAGGAAACCCATAGTCAGTCCAGTACATAGTAACATCTTGGGGAAAGCTGCATATCAGGACCCTACCTCATGCCAACAAGCTGACAGTCATCCCAAAGAAACCAAGCATTAGGATCTCCTTTACAGCTGTTTTTTTTTGGGTTTCAACCATTAGTTATACTCAGTATGGCTATGAGTGCTTTTACCAGTACAGGAAAGGAAAAAACACCACCTACCATAGGACATGGCCAGAACTGACTTGTGTACAACCTAAGTATTTTTAAGACAAGGCCCAGGAAAATCCCAGGGAGAGAAATTTCATGGCCAGTAGAGTCAAGAGCATTTAATGGTTTGACTGATACAGTTTACACAATGAGATCTGGAAATCATGGGTCAGCACCAAACGGCAAAATGAGCAACAGAAGGTGGCTTTGGTTCTTATATGGCTTGTGGCTTTAGCAGTAGAAGAGAAACTACACAGCATTTTCTTGCACTGCTAAGTATCTCTCTGCTGAGAATGGTTTTTTGATTTCCTGGTTTTCCAGTTTCCATTTCTTGTCTCTTTCAAGGGACATGTTGTCAAAACCTTTGATCGCAACATCCAGAAAAAAGTGCTCAGACCACCTCCATGATAGTGAAAGATTCTGGCATAGAGCCAAATCACAAGTTGTTACACTAACTTTTGTCTGATCTTCAAAGAATCCCACTGCAAGGAACGCTGCCAGGGCCTCAGGCCAAAACCAAGCCCTCCATTACGATAGGCAGCTCCTTCTCCACTCCATTACAACATGTAGCCCCTTTGCATAGGCTGGTAGCAGACAGACACCACCACAGCTGAAGGTCCCAACTCTTCAACTTACAAAAGGCTCAGCACAAAATTGAGGTGCTCTCAGCCAAGGCTTGGCATTTTTGTGTCTTGACAAGTTTTGGTGCTGATCTACAACCTGTAGAACTGGGGCCCTGCTTCTAAGGCACCTTTGAAAAAATAAAAAATAGTGCTCTCCTGTGTCTCCATTACTGGTGTAGACTACACTATTTTATGGGTAGACATTTGACCTGTCTTCTGGAAAACACATTTTCTTGTACTCCCTTGTATCTGCAAGAGCTGGAGCCTGACCTGCCAAAAAGGAGTATTTTATTTTAATGCAATGATAAACACAACAGAGAAGCTCTTAACCACAAGCCTCCTTCCTTGCACTTTGCTCCTGCTCCATGCAAGCCCATCTTCGCTCAGCTCCCAGCGTGACTGGAACAGCAAGTCTAGCCAGAAAAAGCTTTGAAGCAAAGGGGGTGAAGACTTCCTCCAAGTGAGACTGAAAAGGCAGCTAGTAATTAAAGTCTCTATGCATCCTTTGAGCCACTGCTGGCCTAAGAATAAATGCACTCTCCCCCAGCCCCTGCAGGATCCCACCCCTGCAGTGCAAGGGTTCAGTAAAACCTTCAGGTCTCAAAAAATGCAACAAAAAACCAAACAAATCAAACCAAAATCAAACCAACAAAACAAACAAAAAAACCCCAAAACCAAACCAAATAAAAACCCATGGAAAAATGAAAGGCAGTGCCGAAGATGATCCCCAATACAAGTGTCCCTGATTTTAACAGCCTTCAGCACAGGCCAAGGAAGTGCAAATTGCTGTGGTCAGAGCTGGTGGCAAAGTACTCACCTGAAGGAATTCAGTTCTCAGTTATGGCAAAGAGCTTTAAATCACTTAAACCAGCTCCATGTGTGTCAGCACTTTGGGCTTTCATATGGTCATAGGAAGGAAAAGCAGGGTCTGTACAGCTGGTGCCCTGACAGAAAACAGTACTGCAAAAGATGCATGCACCTCAAAGCCTGAGACAATCAGAAGGGAGTTTCAGATACAGGACACGCATTGCAAACAGGCTTAAGGCAAAGAAAAATCAACTGGATGTCACCCCTGCTGTGAATATTTCAGCACTGCAGGAGATTTCATGGACAAATATGCAGAGCAAATACGATACATGGATTATATGTAATGACGCACATAAAAAGCCTACTAGTCTAAAGATAGAGGAAGCCTTGAATCATATCCTATTATGCTGCACCCTAGTTTAATCTGGTATTAAATATACTGCTTATGACACACAAATTACTTTTAAAAGTTACTAAACTGTTACAACAACAAAATAGTATAAGATTTCAAGTTTTATGCACAACCTTGGAAGAGAAAATTTTGGTTTTAGGAAGCTTCAGACGATGTTTAAATAGCGTGGTAACTTCCTACCACTATTAACAAGTGTGAGAGAATTTTACGGCCATAATTTAATCATGCAATTAAATTAATCTTTATTTCAGGGAAAAAACCAACACCACAAATGCATCCCCCCCTTTCTACCCCTTTCCTACCCCCTCCCAAAAAACACCAAGTGGTGTTGTGCTGAAACAAGTAGTTTCTATCATATCCAGAAGTAACATTATCTGAAGCCAGTGGTTTTTGCAGATGCCACTTGTGTGGCTCCCAACCTATGCAGAGAGCTCACTGACAAATTCTGGCAAACTGACTCAACTCACCCAAAGCCTTCTTTGAAACTAAAAGAAATAATAACATTCATTGAATCCAGACTTGATTGTTCAACACCTGCTCTGCCCATAGAGAAGATGTTTGTTTTGGTCACTATGAGAAAAAAATGCGTGATAGTGTCTCCGTTAAAAACAAAAATCTAATGCAAAGTGTAAACTTGTACAATTTTAGCAGCACTTTACAGTCCTTCATAAAGTAAAACCAAGAATGAATTTAAAAGAATGCTTGCATGCACCTCCTGTAAAATACAGAATATGGGCAGCAATTGTTGATACATCAGTCATAATCATTAAAATTCGGGTCCAGCAACTAACACAACATGGGGAGTACTGCAGCAAATAGATCAGATTCAAAATTTTATGGCAAAGTAAATATTTACAACTGTTATATACAACTTCTGGACTTACAAAACAATGGACAGCTAGAAAGTTGAGTAAAGTCAAGTTTGGAATTAAAAAAAAATTTTAAAAAGCACTTGTTCAACGAATTTGGAAACACTTTGGCATGCCAAAAGAAGCCTTTTTTTTGGTTCATTGCAATTGTTATAAAACCAGCAGATATGATGCATCAGCGAAGCCAGATGTCCTAGGCAATATAGGCAAGTCTCTGTTGTGTGTCAGATGTTAGCTATTTGGCGAGCCAATATCCACTGTGATCTTTGTATACAGAGGGTACTTGTCAGTTCTTAATACCTTGTAGGATAGTGTGTTCAAGCCATCAGAGTTCATTGTCTCCCTTGTGTGAGCAATTCGGTCAAACCTGCAGGAGGGGGCAAAAAAAAAAGCCAAGGGGAAGGCGGAAACAACAAAGAAAGGAAAAAATGTTTAAACAATCTGAACTTTGCATGTCTCTCAGGCGGCATTTCCGGCATCTCCGGTGTTTCAAGAACAACCTGAGTATCAGCCCCATAAACTCCCAGATTTGACCAGCCTGAGCAGTGGGCCAAGGCATCCCTATGGGGTCAAATTTCAGCTAGGAAAAAGCAGCTAAGCTTTTAAATCACACAGGTCCTTTTCCAGCTTTGCACTGGAGTACAGGTTTATACCCTAAAGACAAGCTGGAAACAATTGCTCAGAGCCTAACTTGCTGCGTTTAAGAAATGATAAAAAAAAAGAAGGGAGAGGCCTTTATGTCAGTGCAACGTTGGGGAAAAAGCTCTTATAAGACAGGTAATAACCTGGACCTGGTAAGGAGAAGGGGGCAGCGTAGAGCACTGAGAGCTCAGTCAGGGAGGAGATGGCTGCAGCCTTTCTGCAGTCGAGCTTTTTGCACGGCAAAGAAAAAGCCAAGCAGTCAGAGCAGCAAGGGCAGGAGACACCCCTCAGCCTTGCTGTGGGTGAGACACACCTCTCGGGGTTGGGTTCATTCTTCCTGTCCCGGGAATGCCGAATCATTCTGCACTTCCCAATGAAGGCATCTGGACGGGATATCCCCATGCCTTTAAACACCAGCCTGTAAAAAGAAAGTACATTAAACACTCTGTAGATGTAAGATGTTCTGCCACATCCTCCACAAATGCCATTGGTTTTGCCTACTTTTTTTTTCTTTTTGAGGATGTTGCTAGCGCACTTCCAGGCTTGCCAACATTGAAAGGGGGGAAAGCCAGTCCTTTTCCACACAAGCACATTAGTGAGGGGAGAAGAGATGTCCCCCTGCCAACACCAAACTAGTTCACCAACCTTCACCTACACCTCCATCTCCTGCAACCAACACCCAGCACCCACATTAACCTTGCTCCAGGCTGTAGACTTGAATCTGAGTGGCAGACATCTAGTTTCTAACCCATCTGGATAGGAGCCAGAAAAGCATTCCTTTATCAGGATGTGAAAGCTGCAGTGCTGGGAGAAACCGAAGTGAATAGTGGTGAAGCAGCATAAAGGACACAAACAGACACAATAGTCCCAGCTGGGACCTACCGAGTGAGGGGCAGCCATCTTCTGCTACTCAAAACCCGAGTGCCCTAAAAAGAGAGGACTAACTCCTTGCTCTGAATGTTCTAGAAGGTTGTCCCTTTCTTGGTTCATCAAAGAGAAATGCTGAACCTCAGGAAGGTACAAGCTTTTTCAGGAAGACCCTTCCTGAAGTCCAGAAGAGCTCAGAAAACCCAGAAAAAAGACCACACAGAGTGGTTTTGTCACTGAGAAACATGAAAAGAGCTTCCAAATACAAGCTCCCAGTGATCATTTCTCTCGATTGCCCTGGGAATGTGAAGCTGTAAGGTAGCACAATCCCACACCTGTCCTTTGCCCTGGTCCTCAAGCAGGGGTGGTCCCACTTGCCCTGTGCAAACACACTTCCTCCTCTCCCGCAGTTCTCAGCCTTGCTCAGCTTCCTTTGAGGCAGGAAGCAATGTTCACAGCATTATTTAGAGCTGCTTACAGCCTGACAAATGAAGCTCTCCTGGGAACAAAGGGATCTGCTACAAGGCTGCAGACCCAGGCAAGTCTAGGGCTGCACTGGTTAAAGGCCTCACACACCCTCCTGTTGCATGTCCTAAATCCCCTTACTTGATGTAGTGCTGGGAGACCCAGAAGCACATTGCTTCAACCCATGCACTGCTGTGGATGTTTGTGAGGCTACATGATGAATGCTAGCACTCAGGAGGAACACATTTTTGCTGATCCAGCAGGTTGCCCACACACCACCTTCATCTCCTGACTGGAGACACCCCATGGCCCCCATACCTGGGCAAGAGCAGCAGGTCTGTGCTCATCCCCATTCTGGACACCCCCCAGAGTGCCAAGGAGGAAAATTTATTTACCTGTTATAAATGTCATCATCTTCGCCACCCCAGCCCCAGTAATTGTTTGGGAATCCATTGATCTTTGTGAACTGCTCTTTGCTCAAGGCAGACACACCTCCAAAATACTGATTGTAAGGCAACCTGGAAGCAGAGAGAAGAGTAGATCAGAGGAGGAGAGGTGCTACTCAAGGGGCAGCCTGCTTATTTGAAAAGTGTTTGCTGCTGCCCTTCACCCCAGCCCATATAGAGCCACCACCCACTGCAAGGCACCTTCCTGCAACAGGAAGTAGCATGTGGTAGGCTGATGTAGAGGGAACTGGTGGGCTCAGTCCCAAATACATCTGGGAAGTATCTTGCAACTAGCAGTGGCTGCAGCCTTTCACTAAGCAGTACACTGCCCTTCAAAGGCTGGTGAGATGCACATCACCTCACCAAAGGTGACACGCATGCTGCAGAAATGGCAAGAGCTCAAGCAGACACTGGATGTGCCACAGAGCTTTCTCTTCCTGCAGCCATACCATTTGCCACCACACTCCTCAATGCCACAAAAGGAAGCTTGCAGCCCAAAACTGAGCTGGCAGTGTGACCTTACGTACACAGAGCAAACCAACTCCCACTCAAAACAAGGGACAATTCACCAGGAGATTAAGGACAGATGAAATTCAGACTCCACATCACAAGGAGTGGGTCCACACAGTGATCACCAGAACCTAGTGCAGACTTGTCTCTGCTTCAACAAGCAGAAGAATCCCCTGGAGGACACATTTCTGCTTTAAACTTCAAATAGCTGCAAGGCAAAACAGCAGTTGTTGCAGTGCTGGTGGCAGTCCTGCTTTAAGCAGGGCTTGGTTCTGGAGTGGAGATGTGCAGGGATTCTACCAGCATGACCACTGCCACAGCTTTAGCACTACCGGCCACACCACAACCAGTTTCCACTTTAAAGATGAGGTTTAAAACTCCCCCTTGGGATTTGAGATAGGGAAAAAAAACAGAAAAGCAAGACACATTTCAGTTCAAAATGCCTTGCTGAACACAACTATATGTTGAAAGATATTTTGTGCTGCTCTCAGATACCAAGGTAGGTCTCTCAGTGGTACAAAAATAAACAGCTAAAAAAATTTCATTTTGCTCTTAAAATAATGTCTGATGCAGTCTTCTTAAGTCTGCACATAATTCTCAGTATGTATAAGTGTCTCACGTTTCAGACTGAGTTGAAACACTAGCTGTCTTCCAGCTTCCAGCCTGAAACACAAGAAGGGATATGTGGGCATCTGCAAAATGAAGGGTGCTTAGTTTTCCCTCATTGTACATTTCCTTTTCAAGAAGCTGCCAATTTTAATAAAATGGTCAGCTGCATTTCTCCACCATCCTCCCCTCCAGCCACCCACTCCCTGCAGGGACATGCATGCCCAGACAGGCTTGTGTGAGAGGTGTATTCCCATGCTTCTACGGATAGGTGGGAATGGGTAAGACTGCTCCTGGCTGCTAGACTAACAGCGGTACTAGGAAAAAGATACCACTCCAAAAGATGTCTCACCGAAATCCAAATTTATCCATGGATACAGAGAGGTGCCGTGGCTGGCTATAACATTTGTAGGTGTTCCTGTCATCCATTGGAATGAGGTCTACATCACTAAACACAAAGCAATCATAGTCATACTCTTTCAAAGCCTCTGCGAATCCTATATTCAGCAGTTTTGCACGATTAAATTCTTCTTCTCCATCCTAATTTAAAAACAAAGAAAAACATTTAAGTGACTTAAATTTGACAGTTGACATCATCAGTTTCTTACCTGTAACCAGATGCTGGAGTTGCTGCACTGGGTTGACAGGCCTGTGATGGATGGAGCTTGGAGCTTGAGCCTGAGCACTGGTCTTGCAGCACCCATGGGATGTTTACGGCCTGACCTCCCCCCAGCCAACACTGCTTCCTGCAGGATGGTGACATTTGGGACAGCTGTAAACCACAGGGGCAGACACAATGTCTGAGGAAGGGCTGGATCTGGTTCAGCTTCCACCTTTTGGTGGGCACCTCTACAAGGGCAGGTTTGATACTGAGTGGTCCCCATGTCCCACTCCACACACACAGGCATTTCAGGATTGAGTTTTGTAATTAAGAGCAAGTAGCTGGGGCTTCCTGGAGCAGAAGAGAAGCAAAGAGACATGAGCTCCTCTGGAAGAAGGACCTCTTGCCACAGAGAGAAACCTTGGTGGTGCTTTATCTTACAGCCGGAACAAAGGACAATGGACCAAAACCTTTCTGTGGCCAGGATTTCAGCATCCTCTTCCTAAGCTCTGCCACAACACGGCTGTGGGACCACGGCACGGCCTCTGCCAAGCAACATGTGTGAGCAAATGCCAGGTCTGACTTGCAAAGTGCAAGATGGCAGCAGGAGTTCAGGTCTGATGTTCTGCTGCTTGCTCCTGATCTGCTGGCAAGCCCTGGGCAGATATGCACACACAGGAGTAGATGGTCCCTGGGCCCTCAAAAGCTGTTTCAGCATATGGCTGTGACACAGCCTAAGTGCCCGGGTGGCAGGTCAGTGCAAGTTGCTTCCTGCAAGGGCTATGGCTCATGTGCTGGATGATGCCACTGCTGCAGTGGCACATCCCCTTCTTTGGTGCTCCTCCGTTACTATCCATTTGTCCTGGGGGCCTTGACAGGAAAACAGAATCAGGAAGGCTGCCACCATGATGGCAAAGACCTGAAAAGAACTAACACTGCAGCAGGACGCATCTACCCCATGGCAGGGGTAGCTAAAGAAGGGACCTGCAGAGAACAGGGCAGGAAAGTCTGTGCTTTCCTCCTCAAGCAATGTGACATTCTAGGAGAACCACATCTGGCCTTATTTAAGCAGAAACATTTCAAAAGCACACAAGGCTTTGAGCACAGACATGGGCTCACTAGTTGCTTCAGTACTTTTGAAATACAACAAGATCATACCCAAGAATACTGGTGGTTTGAGAGTAAGGATTTTGAGTCCAAGACCCCAGTTTGCAGCAGCGGTTTCAAACCCAAACCCTGTACTGGGGAACAGAGAAGGCAGAAGGAAACTCACAGGACATCAGTGAAGGAGGCTGAATTTTTTTGCCAGCCTGCAAAACAAGATTGTCAAGTCCTTTCTACCTTTGCTCCTTCACACTTTATGAGCAGTGTTGAGCCAAAGGACTCCCCCACACTGTTCAAGCTGTTCCCTGCACTACCCACACTCGACATGGGATGCAAATCAAGGATGGATAAAATACTGTGACCAAGAAGCAGCAGTTTAAGACATCACATCCTCCCAAACAGTTTTCCCTGGTTAATAAACACTAAGTTTGGGAACTGTTTAATCCAAACTGGTTAATAGATGTGCAGCTGGAGAGCCAAGTTCCTGAAACAGCCCCAAGTATCTTTCAAATTAAGGTTTTAACATGCAAGTGTCAAACCAAAGTTTTCAAAAGCATTCATCACCTGCCTCAGGCATAAATGACTTCACAGGGAGGAGGGTGCTTTCATGGAGGAGGATCTGAGCAAATTCTCAGCATCCTTACCAGAAACAAAAAGGGCTCACATAGTAAATAAGGTGGTGGGAGGATGATTACCATCATGCATAAAGCAACAGCTATGAAAACTCAACTACAGAAAATGAAGGCAAGTGGAACAGAGACTGGGGAGAGGAAGCAGGTGAGGCTGTGAGATCGTAGGGTTTTCCTTCCCCAGCAAAGAGACTGTCCGGCCCCAGCTGCCCAGTGGTCATCAGCTCCTACAGTGCCAAACCCAAACCTGGCTCCATTAGTCCCAGGGGGCACTCTTCCCGGTGCTGGTGCAAAGTGCAATGTGCTCAAACCTCAAAGCAGCTGCTGGATCCAGTCTAGGAGTGTCCTCATTTCACACCCTTTAGCTGCTCTTTTTCTAATGAAATTCAAAGCAAAGGGCAGTTCACACTGATTTTGTTACCAGCGGTGGCTCAGCTGTAATTAACTCATGCCTTCAGGTAGCCTCTAACTTCTCTGGGTGACACATGGGGATTAACATGCTACAAGGACCTGCGTTTTCAAACTTCTCCCCCACAAACCTCAAAGCATAGCGCAGTGACCACACCAAGAGCATGCAGGATCCCTCCTGCCACCTCACCTACAGGACCCCAGCAGTGCCCACACTGGGGCCCTGCACACAGAGGAGACCAGACGCAGGGCAAACATTTTGTGTGGGCATTGCCACTCTCCCCGCAAATGGCCACAACGCTTGCAATCTGGGATCCAAAAGATTTGGGGGAACAGAGTAACAACTGACATAAAAAAAAAAAAAAAACAAAAACAAAAAAAACCCCAACCAAACCAAACCAAAACACTTCTCGAAGACATTTTCCGTAACTTTGTATCAAGCAGATAGCTCATGCGCAAACTCTGCAAGACTCTTATGTCCAATGCTTTGAGGGCAGGAGGCAGGTTTTTTGTCCAAGGAGGTACGTGGGCTTTTGCAGCATGTATCAGAAGAAAAAAGGTTTGGCTTTTTGTAGAAAGCTGTTTTATTACCTAAGGCAATGTGGAAGCACTGGCATGCTGTGCAGTACCTGAAGTCAAAGCTCTCAAAACTCAGAAGCATGGTGCAGGTTTCTTTGACTTTCCATTTTTGATCCCCAGTATTTTGGGAAAAAAACCCACAACAAACTGGAGTTGGGAAAACTTTCTGTGCTGCTGTCCCTTCCAGGTCAGCACATGGCACCCTGAAAAAGTGACCCTCGAGAAAGCAGATGTAGTAGAACTGAAGAAACTTCCAGCCCTCACCTCTACTTGGCAGCGCCTCATCCCATGGAAGCCATTTTTTGCCACAAAGAAATGGATTACTTTGGACTTGCTTGGACAGAGGAGCATTATCCTGAAGAGTGAGTCAGCGCACAGGGGACTGCTGCTTTGACAGTGCAGTCAAGTTCTATATGTAGCCTCCATGCCTTCCTAGGTTTTCAGTTAGAAAAAATGTAACCCAAGCACATTTTTGCCATTTTCTTTTCCCTGACAATTTTTACCCCAATATTCTCTTGTCCTGAAACTTAACCCATGTCTGAGTTCAGTGCTGGTGGTGCCCAGCACCTGTTTCTGTCTTCTGAATTTATTCTGTATCTTACTCCCAGTACATCCAAGTCCATCCCCATTCCCTGATACACGAGAGACTGGCTGAAGCGGAACAAATGGCTACCTCAGTCCTGTAAGGTCTGATGCTGACTCCTTCTTGCACCTGGAGATGAGTGATCAGCCTGAGCAAAAGAACATACAGGTTTTCTTATTTCCCATTCCTTACCTTTGCTGAATCTGGTTTCCTTAGACCTACCAAATGATGGTACTATTTTTTTAGTGCCTGACAGAAAAAAAAATTGACATTTTTGGAACCATTACTCAAGCTAAAGGTGTTGCAAACCAGCAAGAAGCCATCTGTCCTGACTTTGTCCTGCCTCCCACTTCCACGCAGGAGGCAGATCTGTGATTCCTTCTGCAGATAGCACAGAGGATCTGTGGCTGCATCTTTCACCTGGATCTTACACACTCATCAGGTCCTAGGGAGGTAAAGGTGAGGATACATATTTCGGGCCAGCTAAGAGAGCCATCACCTCTATTGGCAGCTTGCTAGCTAAGTCAGGGATATATGAAGACAGCCTGAATCACACACACAATATCCATGTGAAAGTCCTCACTCCAGTAACTTGAGCAGGTAGAAACTGATTTCCAGGGCCATTACGAGACATTCTGGTGTTTCTCTGTCAAAGGGTATTTTGAGGCCTCAGCACCATTACTCTGGGCAGCAGGAGAGAGCAGCCACAGTGGAAACTTGCCTCCCTCACGAATGCAGGGGTACAAAGGAGCTGAGCACAATTCCCTCCTTTGCCCACATACCTGGGGGTTTCTGATACCCCCTGCAAAAGAACATGAGTAAGAGCAATGCCCCAGCCACTCCAAACTCACACACACATCTCTCTGGAAAACTGCTACTGAGACATTGCAGGTAGTGATAGGGGCCAGTGGAAAATGGTTGAGCACCTGCCCAGTTTTCAGGGAATTTTCTCAATCTCCCTTCTTCCAAACTTTAATCTGGATACATGGCCATTTGCATAAGCTGAAATTCAGTGAGAAAACATTTCTAGACCTGAGTGTCCATGTGGCAACAGCTGAAGGTGCTGGAGAGCACACAGGCAATGGCTGGAATGCACGGGGCTGAAGGACACATTACAAATTCACCATTCATTTCTCATTTGCTCAGGTCAAGCTTGCACAGCATCGGACAGGCGCTACACAAAGCGTGTCCAGCCACGTATCCTCAACTCAGATTTATCTGAAAACCCCTACAACTGCTACTCCACTCACTGGGTTTGGGTTTTCCTGGGGATGGAGTGTGCACGGTAAAGCATAACATTTTTCCACTGGTTCCTGTTACCTGCCAGACATTTTACAAATCTCATCCCCCTGACTTCAGCCAAGTCCTACTCTGAGGCAATCAGGCACGCAAGAACAGAATGGTGGAGACACAATGGACTCGTGACAGAAACACATTGCACTGAAAGGAAGAAGTTTGACATTACCAGTGCAGCAGTAGCAGGGCTCAGCGCTCCTCTTTCTTTCTATGAGATGCAGAGCACAGAAGAGCATGTAGGCAGCGTGTAAGAACCAGATCACACAGTAATTCTCCTTGCTTCAGTGATTGCTTTGATATAGACAGGATTAACAAGTAAAGGTAATATTTCCCCACTAGAAGGAAAAATAAAATAAAAAAAAAGGAAGGCAAATGCAAAGGGAAGGACAGACAAGAAAAAGAGAAAAGCAATTGTCAAGACAGAGAAATAAGACCATTTTCCTACTGTACTTCTGGCAGAATTAATGCATTTTCTGCAACTCTCTCAATTCAGTATTCCCACTCACCCTTGACAGATGCATCCAACGAGTTTACTACCACTGACCACTCCACCTCTTCCAGACACAGCTTATTAGAGGCATGCAGAAGGAGGAGGTTTATTTTACAAATCAAGTAGTCTTACTTGCTGGACACATCTGCTGGATGTGTCCAGGGTTTATATACCCTGTACACTGCATTTCACTCCTGCTCAAACTGTGCATAAGGGAGGCATCTGAAAAAAACATGTTTCAAAAACTTTACTGAGGGTTAGCTTTGAAACACACAGCCCTAGTGCTGGAGAACAGGACCAGAGAAGAGGAGTAGCCACCAACACAGGGCAATGCAAGCCAGCATGCACCATCGCAGCAGCAGCAGGAACTCCAGCCGAGCTTCAGACACTGCCCACTGGCTTTACAGGCACCAGCACCACTTCTCTTACCCTTGAACACCACCAATGGTGAAATACCAGCCCCAGCTGCACTGCCAGCTCTTTGCAATGGAGACACCTGCTTGTCCACAAATTATGTGCCTACACCATGGGTGGGCAGCCTTCCCTGCCCCTCCACAGAGCTGGCCAGGGAGCTGGGAAAGCAGCAGACCCCGCTGCAGGACCACTGCCAGAGGCCACATCACTCCCGCACTTCTAAGCCACGCTCAGGAAAAAGGCAGGCATGCCACCCTGTCACCTTCACCCACCTATACCCCAGGGACCAACAGGGTCCATGGCTCAACCAACTTTGTGGCACCAGTAACTTCCACAGGCAAATGCTGCACGCGCACGGAAATGCAGCCTGAAGGATGACAGGCTGGGGCTGGACCCGCATTGCTGGACTGCAGTAGCACCAGCTGCTCTTTGCATTACAGAGGAAGGGTTTCCTTACAGGGCTTAATTATAGGGCACTGTGTGCCAATCCACATGCTGTGGAAATGCTTTGTGTCCTCAGCAATGTGGCTGCCAGCCCACAAGCACAGTCAGACACAGACACCAGAGCATCTTGGCTGCTATGCCTGAGAACTACTGCTAATTCCTCACAAATCACCCTTGACCAGATTTCCGGCATTCTGGAAATAAGCAAAATAAGAGAAATGGTAGTTGCGGAGTATTGCTTTTCTCTCTAGGAATAGATCTCCCCTTGTTTCAAGTCTGTGAGGAAATTAATTGCTTGGGTGACCATTTTAAATATTCATGGTGTTTGATATGCCCAAACACATCAGCTGGTCCGAGCACAGGTTTAAGAAGTTAACATTTAAAGAAGCATGTTATTTCATCTCAGTTTTTACTGAAATGAGAAAACAGGATATAAATAAATATCCAAGAGAGTGTCTCAGAACTGCACCTGCCCTTTCACACTGAAGGCCATACAAATGCCTGCACATTTTAAATGTTTCAAAGTGCAAACAACACCCACTTATTTAAACATGGTATAAACTAAGACAGCTTGTCTTGAGTGAAACATACTTTTTTTTGCCTTTTTTTTTTAAAGACAGGTCTAAGGCCACCAAATAGCAAGAAAAATCTCAAACCATAAAACCCAACAACCTCCCCATGACTGCTTTTTTCTTTTCTGTTCTATTTACCTCAAGACAATCACTTACCTGCCCCACTGCTTTCTCCACACTGACACTCTGTACACTAACATGAACAGAAGGTGCTTGAGAAAGTAAGTGAAATCCTGTAACTTTATGGCACATCCAATACCAGGTTAGACCTTAATGCTACTGTGTCACCTTAAAGATCTCTGCATGCAATTCCCACAGCAGCAGGGAAAAAGGAACATTTGGAAAGAAGTATTAAATTGGATTGTGCTATTACAAATTTTCTTCCTACTCACCAAGTGGTTTCTTTAGCAGAAGCTTTTTAGACTGAATTGTGCCTGAGCATTAAGAGGGGATCTCAACTTTTTCATTAAAATTATTGAAGCAAAATTTTTCATTTTAAAAGCAACCTTATCCCTGCTGGCCAGCCTACTGCTGGCCAGCCTACTGCTGTTCAAAGTAAAGCAATCATTCCTCTGTTTTAAGGGGCACAGGCAGTGTTAGAACAGCTATATAATGGCTTGTCTCTTTAGCATCTTTCTTACCTGGTTGATAACATATACTCCATAATCTAGTTGCTGCCTTTGGAGAATTGGGTGCAAGTAATAGAGCCAGTACTTCAGGTGCTCCTCTCGATTCCTGAATGGTATAATTATTGCTACTTTCTGAAGTGCTATGCAGTCCTTTGGAGCAAAACGACCTCCTGCTTTGATCTCTGGGTTTATTCTTGCCACTTCTTCGAGGTTTACAGGTTGTGAAAACTCCACACGTAGTGCACCAACTGGAAGAAAGGCATAGCACAATGCAAGTTAACATACACAATCTACTTCTCTGAGTGTACGTTCTTTACACACATTTGGGTTTTGGTTTGGTTTTTAAGAAACATCTTTTGATCCCAACACAATCCCAGCAGTGCATGGAGGTGTTGAAACTTCAACCATCCATACCCAAAGTAAACTCACCATCATTCAGAACAAACACTGTGACCTCTTGGTATCAGAACCTAACCAGTCACTGGCATTCAGCTGAATCTTGAAAATCATACAATCTGCATGGCAAACCAGCAGCTGTCCTCCTACTGGCACATGCACCACAAAACCAGTCTGAAGTGTTGCCCTCTGCACTCTCACACATGTCACACAGCCCAAGAGCTAAGAACTTCAAAAAGAGTCCTGCTCTCCTACTGACATAATTACTTACAGCTAGCCACATACAAAGTGAATAAAATCCCCTTTTCTAGTTTTCTTTCTTAGAGATATTTTCAGTGTTCTATAGACATGCCCCTTATTTATTAACAGTCCTGTATTAGAAATGCTGGGAAAAAAAGCATTTCCAGATTTGCATGCAGGTTGGCAATTCCTGCAGATGGTTGCAACGGTGGCAGGTTTTGAAATTGCCAAGACAATCTGTGCCAAAAGCAGTGGGTAGAACTGAGAAGCCCCTGTGACACCACAGAGAGAACTCTCTCAGAAAGATATCCTCTCTAAACATCCAGGCTAGTCCTTCTGTATTTGTTTCCAGCTGCTTCAGCCCTGATGAAGCAAAAGCCTAACAAGTGTGGCAGCTCCCACAGAAGGAAGAGCCTCTCTTGGTGCCACATCCTGCTCCCAGGAGCAGCCAGCTAATACATGGGCTTTGCACACACACTTGTCTCTGGCTAAAACCTCTGCAGCAGCTGGGGATGCTGAGGCCCCTGTGCATAAGGCAGAAAGTCTCCACCATAAATACTAGGCAGTGGATCACTCCTTAAGGATTCAGCTGCTGTACCCTCCACCATACCTCCATTTGGGTGTGCACAGACACATAGGCACATGTGTCAGAGCTACTGCCTCCTGTTTGCACTTGCTACAGAGACCCCCAGCCCACCCAAGGGCAGGACACACATGCACACACCAGCAGAGGGTACAGTGCACTTGGGGAGCCCCTTGAGAAGGGGCACGAGTGATTTTCAGAGCTCAGGAAGGCAAGGGCTGTCACAACCAACCTTGTGCATCCTGTAACACATGACTACTAAAAGAAGCAGAAATAAGGCTACACATTCATGGCTTATTCCCTGGTTGTTGAGAAGAAGCTGCTTTTAATTCCGTTGTGCTGCTCCACAAATCTGTGCTCACTCAGGCTGGAGAAGGCAAGGAGGAGACTGGCCAAGCAGGCAGAGGTACTCAGTATACCCCTGGAAGCAGCAGGAAAACTTTGCTGCCTGATTCACTGCCCACACAGCAGCAGGAAGTGGCATCATGGACAGGATGCAAAAGGATCTCCTGACCTCTGCATTTTGCACTGGTTAAATGGATGTGCTTCCCTCTCACATGAGGAGAAGGAAGTGATTTCTCAGACTCCAGGCACTGGAATCAGTCTGCCCACGCTCTCAGCACTCTGGTGGTTCCCAGCTGCACCCCTGACTCGCCTGCCCAGTTCTGCACATGCTATGCCCCACAGCAGAAGCTCGGTCCTGTGGATTCCTGCCCTGCAGATGCAGGGCGAGGGCTGAAGCCTCTCCAGTCTAAACGTGGCTTGCAGGGAGAGCTCAGAGGGCACTCTGTAGCAGGAGGAAGAGGCAAGAATTGGAGGAACTGGGACAGGAAGGAACATGCAATTGCATGACCAGGACTGGGGCTCAGTGGTGACAGGATCAGAGGCCAGGCACAGCCATCCTAGTGCCTGTGGGGCAGGCAGGGGCAGACAACATATCAACGAGGCCAGTGAGGACAGGAGGGACATTCAGTGCATTGTTTCCTCAGAATCTGGGTACTGTTTCTGCACTATTGAGGCAAGCATTTCTCCAGAACTGCCTCTTGCCTCAACCCACTCCCATCCTTCTGTCCAGCAGCATCACCTCCATTAGGAGACTGGCACTCAGAGTTAGGATGCTACATTTTTGTGCATTTAAAACAGCAAAGGATATTGAACTGGGCATGGTTCACCTAACCAGTCACGCCCAGCAAAGGGGATTACGTTGGCATCTGTGTCCAAAATACTGCTTTTCTGCCTTGCTCGCGCCCAGCTGCCAGCAGTGGGGCCAACCTGGTGGGATGCTGCAGGAAGCAGTTGGGTAGAAGTGATGCATGCCCTCATGGAACCCTGCCAGCCTGGCACACTCCTGGGCGGTGGGTGGCTGCTGTCCCACCAAGCAAGACCCTTCCTGCCAGGACAGGCTGCACTCTCTGCTCTCCCAGTACTGCACTCTGTTCCTAGTTGCTGCTCCTGAGAAACAGCTGTGAGCCCCACCAGCGTGAAGGATGCTTTCTGGCTTAATGAACAAAGGTTCTTTTAATGTCTTGCACTAACTCACTCACTCAGTGTAAGGGGGAAGGAAATGAAAGATTGCCATTTAGGTGAACTTCTAGAGGAAAACTCCTGCTGGTGACTTGTAAGCTCCAGCTGATCAAGGACAGCCACTAGTGTTTGGACACTGCAAATACCCCATTTTGCAGGCTGGCATCCAGCAGCCCCCAAGGCTAAATGCAGACCACTCACCCTGCCAGCACTTGCTCTTTGCCTTCATGAGACTGAGACATTGGCAAGGAGAAGATGGGAGAAGAAAACATATTCATCATAAAAAACAGCCACAGAAGACAGAGATTTAACAGTTTCATAGTCTTGAAGGGCACTGTGTGTACTGCTCTGACCTCCTGCTTAATAAATCAGTTTTAAAAGCAGCACACCTTCTTGCAAATACTGCCCTAAGGGATGTAGCCAACATGCAGGTCAGTGAGAAGTCCCCAGGCATCAGTGCCAACCACGTGCAGCAAGGCAGCCGCCTCTGAGGGAGGCTGGATGCAAATCACTTGGTTAATACAGTCACTAAATACAAAAACAGAAAAGAAGCTAAATAGGCCATTTTGAAACACAGAATGACTAAAACAAACTAGACTTCATAAAGCCATGTGGCTGACAGAAAGCAGCAGCAACATACCACCCACTGCAAATTGACACTTTCCATTCACTCCCCAAGCAGGACAAAGCTAAAGCCAAATCCACAAATAAAGGTTTCCAACTGTGAACAGTGTCACAGTTTCAGCTGCTAATTTTAAATCGTTTTCATTGAAATTTGACTACCTAGATAGCAAGCAGCTGTAGGGCTGTTGTCTTTCAAGGATGCTGACTCAGGACATGATCTGTGATGATGCCAAGAAACCATGCAAAGTCTACTGTGAGGGCTGTCCCTCCAGTTAGAACTGTACTTCTGTCTATGTTTACCAGGTAAACTTTCCAGCCTGATTCACTCCATCAGAATCTTTTCCAATTTTTTTTCCAAGGTGACTGCCTGACATACGAGTCACTGAATATCAAGTCCTTTCTAAAAACAGGCACAACAGAGCTGTGAGGACTTGGAGCTCTGGTCATTAATACAGCCTGCCATCCGTACACATACACCTTCCATGTTCAGCATCACAAAGCTCCAACAGAGCAGCTTCAAGAGCCTCCACTGTGTACTTTTAGCAAAAGAAAACTATGAAAACATAAATAAGAACTGCTGAAAGCTTACAAAAGACACAAAAGCACCATATCACATCCAAACATTTCAGAGATTGTAAAAGGAGGCTTTAGCTGGCAGTAGCAGGGTAAGAGAGAGACACGCGTACTAAAAAAGAGCCATCCCACTTCTGCCCCTCACCTCTGACACTCAGAAGAGTTTTCTACTCACAGGGAAGGTGCACAGGAAAAGCACTGCACAGGCACAAATGCCACGGGCCGTCATGCTGCTCACAAACAGGAAGCAGCTTCTCACACAAAGCAAAAAGTGAGGCTTGCAAAAAGCCAGAGGCAGTACAGCCCTCAAGCCTCAGAAGCCTGGCCCTAAGCGCTGATAATTTTCTTGTCCCCAATTCTTGACAGCCATGCCTGCCATAACACCTAAACCTCTTGCCATCTGAGGCTGCCAGCACACAGCCTCCCCAGTGCTCATCCTGCTTACTCAAATGAGAGAATCCTCACACAAGAAGACCAGAATCTGTTTAGCCTAATGCTATAGTAAATATAGAGATTGCTTCAGCTGTCCTAAACCACAGGGAGTGGTCTAGAGAGGCTATAGGGAGTATTTTCTCAATACTAGAAGTGTTAGGAAAACTCAGGCAGCCATGGCCTGCAGGGCCAGAACTGTACTTGCATCCCTATGAGGGCTGTAAACAGGATGGTACCACACACCATCCAAAATGGTCAGAGAAGGTGATATGACATGGGGCTGCTGCCACAAAGTGCAGCCCCAGGAGGACTCAGGTAGGACAGGGCTGGGGAAACCCCCAAGACGGCAGTGCAGCTGCAGCAGAAGGAAACACAAACAAGGGCAGCGGTGCTCAATGACAGGCTTGGAGAGGTGATCCAGCAGATTGAATCATCCTTCTGAGAACTTGCCTGGGAAAACCAGCAAAATTCACCTGCATACTTTAGGCCAAGTGTCAATCTCATGTACTTAGTTTAGTGAGAATGAAAGCAAAAATCATGTAGCATCAGTCGGAAAAAGCCTCTCCCTAAACAGAGCAGAAAAGAACGTTTCCATTGCCCTTGGCTGAGAGCCGGGCGCTGTTCCCCATCCACTGAGCCACGTGTGCACACACACGTCCCCACTCAGACAATCCTCCTATGAAAGGAAACCTGGAAAAAAAAAGCAGAACTCGTAAGATGGGAAAAAAAACGAACCAACCATCTCTTTGCAGGAGTTCAACAGAAAAGGGAAGGAAGGACCCATTGGCCACGCCAAGCTAGCCCTGGCTGGGAAAAAACAGTATCAGCTCCACTGCAGAAGATCCAAGGGCAAGTTCTCCCACTCCAGGCTGTGAAACAGGGCTGGAGAAACCTCCAGTCCCCAGATCAACATGGCAGCCCCAGGTAGCTGTTTCCCACAGCTCGGCAAAGCAGTAATTTCCTCTTAAAATCATTAATATAATTTCCCATCAGCTAAACTTCAGAGCTCTACCAGCACCTATTCAGAACTACAGCTCAGCCCTATGGTGGGTGAGACCAGTGAAAAGGACAGGCCCCAAGTCCCTCACCCATCTGGGTCTCCCAGCCCCTTGTCCTGGCATACAAATGGGCATGAGGACACTGGCCAACAGGTTGCAAACTAGCTGGCAGCTGCTGTCCCTTGCTGACTGCAGCCTGCACTCCCCTATGAGCATTCAAGGAAAAAACTCCTTGGGTCTTTCTAGAAAGAGGAGAAAAATGCCCTTCGACGGCCTGGGATACTTGTTATTTGGCTGATGTACACATGTAAAATTGCATCTCCCCACAGATGTCAACTATGTCAGTGTATGGCTTGAACCTGCTACATGGACACACGTCCTGTCCCAGGAAGGCTCACACAGCCTCTGGCACCTGCAACTGTGGACCCAAAGGGAACCAGGCTGAAAAAAATGAGGATACATGACGTGCGAGCAACACTGTGTCTGCACGAGAGCAGGTGTGTGCGATGAACTCAGAGACTACAGCCAGTGAAAAAGATTTCTTAATCCAATTCCCAACACTCCTATTCTAACGTAAGGTCTGACAGTAGCACATGGTGTCTTCAAAACAAAACAAAAAGTATTGTCGATGAAAGGTACTTTTGGGAGAGAGGCAAAGTGTTCCTCAGTGGCTCAAATCCAGGGCACAGTCAATGAGGCGGCTTTGAACCGTCTGCTTTGAGCCGAGCAATCTGCATGCGATTAGCCCTTCCCGCTGCCGCCGCAGAATTCAATTCCAGGCTCTCAAACAGCAAACTACAAACACAGAGGCATGGATGAGAAAAAGGCTGAGCTGCCACTCGCCAGAAACCCTCCGCCGTGCCGCGGGACTCGGGATGTGTGGACAGGAGCTCTCTTGGGCCGAGTGGCATTCCAGGTACGTGGCTTTGCCAGGGACAGCCCCAAATCACAAGGCAACCTCTGAAACCCTCCTCCTCTGCCCCATCCCATCCTACCGGTGGCACCTGCACCTGGATTACAGCGCTGCCCGAGGCTGGGGCCCACTCCCCAGATAGTGTGGGGGAGCACCGAGTGCCAGGTGGTGCAGAGGCACGTTTGTCTGGCTGAAATTCTGCCACGGCTTGCACACCCCAAAGGCATGGGGTGCTGGTGGCGTTGAGAGGCACAGGAGGCAAGGACAGGAGCAGTGCATTGCATACCTTGGGAAATGGCTGGTGCCCCTTGTGCTGCCCTAAGCACACAGGTATGTGGACTCCCATCCCATATACCCTTTACAGAGCCATTTCCAGATTCAGCAAGACAGGCTTGCAGAGACATGCCCTCCAAGCAAGTCCAGAGACACCTGAGTCTGGGAAGGTGACAAAAGCAGCCCACTTTCAGACAAGCATCTGCAGGGCCTTGGGGACTACCCCAAGTTCTTTCAGCTCAGCTGCAGCTGGGAGGCAGTTGGAAAGGCTGTTTGCCATGCCCCAGAGAGCAGCCATGGCCACGGCTCAGTGGATTGTCACCTGCAGTGCAAATCCACACCTGGCTCACCAAGCACCTCCCCTTGCAGGCAGGGACTCTATGCACTGGTTAGCACAAAAGAAAACACTGTACCAGTGGGGACAGGCTGTGCAGCAAGATCTTCTCCAGCCCAGAGAAACAGGCGAGAGTTGGACACTGACACTGCTTCATCCACATCCTGGAAAACCCCAGATTTTTGGCTCCACCACTGCAGCACTGCTGTGAACTGGCTGGCTTTGTCCCCAAAACCCCTGAAACTAAACCCCCTTCTGCTCTGCAGAGAAGGATGTGCAAGAGGGAGGGGAGCATTGGTTGCAGGATTCTGGCTGGAGAGTATGGTCCACTGGTGAGGAAAGGAGAGGAGCAGTGAAGTCCACCAGCCTTGTGCCTCCAGCTTGCTTGCAAGGCAACCAGACCTAGAGTACCCGCTGGCTGAGGACTTGCAACTCAATCCCCTGCCCTTTGGGGTGGGGGTGGCCTTCAGGAGAGTGACAACATCCCGTTTCTGCTGAGTGAAGTCAGACTAAGGAGCTACACACCAGAGAAGGAAAGTTGAGAGTTTAACTGAATTCTGCATCCCAGTGCAGTTTTGGAAGCTGCAAGTTCCTGTCTCTTTCCAAACACAAACTTGGCCCAATTTCCAAAGAAACTAGCTATTGCTTCAGATGAACACTGGCAGAGAAACAAGAGTGTTATAAAACACTAGATGCAGGAGACAGAAAACCTTCCTTTTCTCCTTCTGTTATGCTGTGTCCCTGGAACAACTGCTCTCCAGTGTGGCATGGTACCTTTCCAAGCTACTTTGCAAGCCTAACTAACAGTCCTTGACCTCCACTTTGATCAGACAGGAGGATGCTAGGGATATTTGCACCACAGGCTCCCTGTCCGCCAAGCAAGACTGTGCTTCAGAGGTACGATGTGCTCCCAGCCACACGGCTCAGAGATGGTGTTGCCAGGATCGCGCATCTGCTCCCTGCCAAACATCTTAAACATATTCTTTGGAGAAGTTTAACACGGTTTTTCAACTCCTCTTTTGAAGCCAAGAAAGCCTAACTTTGAACAAACACGTTAGCTCCCCCTCCCCCAGCCTTCTCCATGCTCTTCTCTGAGTTTCTGTTTTACTTTTTCAAAAGAAGGCAGTGGAGGGACACAGCACAATCCCAGCTTGTGGTTGTAATGCCGGTAGCACCCAGCCTGGGGGGGAGGCAAGAAGGAGCAGAGAGACTGGCCATATTGAACAGGTTAAAAAAAAAGAAAAAAAACAACTGCAAAGCAGATAATAGCAAGTTCAGACTAGAGGACAGGGAGATGCTGCATGTAAAGCAAATGTTTTCCTCACTGCGTGGTATTGCAAGTGACTCCATACATTCAGAGGCCCCGAGGGGCTGGGGTAGAAACACCCAACAGGGAGACAAGAGGCCATGACTGCAGTGTGACAGGATGACCAGAACCCAGGCAAGCCAAACCAACCAAATCCCACCAGCACTGTCACTTCTTAAAAACTCATAGTTTAAGCAACTCCTAGGTTTTCACCTTCTTGCCCAAATTTTGCCCTGCTAGGATTCTGCCAGTGCTAAAACCCTCTACCTCTGCCCACACAATGTCCATATATACAAGGGCCTCAAACTAGATTATCTGTGAATTCAATGACACCCAAGGCAGCACATAATCTCTAAAAACTTCTGTAACACAGGCACCACTGTAGCACCACTGATTTGACAGGCTACTTACATCTCCTCAGAACAAACCTCAAAGCATCATAAGACCCTCATCATTTATCTTCAGCATCTACAGTTTTGAATGACTGCGTGTACTGACTGTACAGGCATCAGAAGCACTGCATTAAAGAAAAAGTCCGTGGCATAGGCCCTCCCCTCCATAACTGACTGATGGCTGCTCACTCACAAGCTGGCCAAAGGAACTTTTTGCTCTAGATTCATGTTTTTTCAAACATCCCTTGCTAACAATGGGAAGCATCAGTTTCTATTCAGAACTCTGGCATCTCAAAGAAACAGCTGTTTTACTTTCATGCTGAAGATCCTCAAGAAAGATTCAGGGATGCTGGTTAGCCAGAATGCTGGACATGAGCCAGCAATGTGCACTCACAGCCCAAAAAGCTAATTGTATCCTAGGCTGCATCAAAAGCATCGTGACCAGCAGGGTGAGGGAGGTAATTCTGCCCCTCTGCTTTGCTCTGGTGAGACCCCAGAGCAACCAGCTCTGGGACCCTCAACATACAAAGGACATGGACCTGCTGAAGCGACTCCAGAGAAGGGCCACCAAGATGATCAGGGGGCTGGAGAACCTCTCCTGTGAGGGCAGACTGAGAGAGCTGGGGTTGCTCAGCCTGGAGAAGGCTCCAGGCAGATCAGGAAAGACTTCCAGTACCTAAAGGGAGCCTAAAGAAAGATGGAGGGACTTTTGACAAGGGTATATAGTGATAGGACAAGGGCCAATGGCTTTTAAGTGAAGGAGGGCACATTTAGAGTAGATATTATGAAAAAATCCTTAACTGTGAGGGTGGTGAGGCACTGGTTACCTGGGAAGTTGTGGATGCCCCATCCTTGGAAGTGTTTGCTCAAGGCCTGGTTTGATGGGTCTCTGAGCAACCCAGTCTAGATGAAGGTGTGCCTGCCCAGGCCGGGGGTTAGAACTAAATGTCTTTGTCACAGAATCCCAGACTATTCTGAGTTGGAAGGGACCCCCAAGGATCATTGAGTCCAACTCTTAAGTCAAAGGCCCACACAGGGGATTGAACCCATGACCTTGGCATTATTACAGCCAAGGTTTAACCAACTGAGCTGATCTCAGGGTCCCTTCCAACCAAAACCGTTCTGTGTTTCTATGCTACCTCAGCAAACAGACATTTTTCAACATTAGTGAAAATGAGTACATCTCCAGTGGTTTGTGCTTTGAAAAACTCACTGGTTCATACATTAACCTATATTTTTGGTTTGGCAATATCCTTTAATTGTTAGTGTTCAGGGTTATCAGTGTTCTAAGCTTAAATCTGGCGATGAAAAGCTATTAAGACAGATACCTCACCACAATCTTTAGCACACTCGGGTCATCTTTTCCCATAGCAAAGAGGGTAAGAGCACATCCCTTAGGTTTGCCATCCCATACCATGCCTGGTATCTAAATGGGGGTCAAAAATGGCTAAGGAAATAGCTGTACGCTAAAATAACCTCCATAAACACATGCACTCAACCGGGCATGACTTGAAAATGACATCCCTAAAATACAGATAAGCCTGTCCATGCAATTAAGCTTTGCAGACTTCTGGCTGCCTTAAGGTCAACTCTTTTGGAAAATAACCAAAGACTCTGACCCCTTGTGCACCCCCTCCTTAAACTACCCCATCATCCAAACACAAAAACTGCATAGAAGTGACAGAAGAAAAGCATCTGACTGTTTTGAAAGCACTTCAGCCAACACACATACTATTTCCATAGAGGAAATTTCTACTGAAAAAAACCCCCACCATCACAATACTGTTCCTAAAGAATGTAACAATTTGGGGAATGGACACCTGCAGGAAATTACCTGGATTTACTTGGTTTTGGGCTTCTAAGCCAGAATTTCTTGGTATTCTTGAAATTTTACTGTCAACAAGCAGGCTGTGCTTCTTGATACCCTTTTAATATACTCCTTGGCATGCAGCACTTAACTGGAGCACAAATCCAAAATGCTTATATTACCTTGTATTAAGAGAATTTCATAGCTGTTAAGGCCTTTTAATTCAAAGTTGAATTATAATACTGCATGAGCCTTGATTTATTCTTTTAAATTATAAATAAAGGCAAGTGAACTGTAAAATCACACTTTAAATTTGGCAGCTTCTTTTAAGAAATTAAACCTCATTCAGCTAATGCATTTGCTGCAGAGCCAGGCAGCAGGGGTTGTAAAGTACTCTCTCTAAAGACTGCTAGGAAGAAAGCTACGGGCCTCTGAAACAAGTAGCTGGCTATTTTACCATTCAAAAGGACTAACAGTTCAATCACACATATCCTGTATGCGTCATCACAAGCTTCGCAACAACGACGAAGGGGTGGGGAGGGGCAGCCAGGAAATAAATAAAAAAAAAAGCATGATGTATGTTTCATTAAATATAGGTTTACGCTGAAGAAATGTGGCAGTTGGAGCTACCTGCTCTCATTAAAGCACTACTCCATGGCTTTGGGAAGACAGAGATTACAGGAAGGTTCTTGATGGTTACTGCCTTTTACATTCATATTGGTAAGGAGGTTTTGCACTAAAATAACTGTTTTTTTGAATTCTGGGTGGGTGAATTAAGTGTCGGAAATATCCGCAAAGTGTACACCTCTCTATTCCTCACAGTGACCTTAAGAGATACACGAGATGTTGATCAGGGCAGACTCACCTATGAAAATGTGAGGCATGACAGAATAGTTTTACAAATGCTTTTTGCTACCAAAACCTGAAAAGAGCAGGAAAAAAAAGAACAGTTTCTCATCCACATGTTGGCTACAAACTTCGTGATAGTGCCAGGCCGCATATGACTGTGCCACCCCACAAGTACTGAAGGTACCACAGCTAGAAAACCCTTGCCTACTGCCTTGTAAAGAGCTACTTTTTACACAGCCCTGTAGCTGACTAACCATTTCCAGTAGCCTCACCTGGCCTTTGGCAGATTCACCAAATTGCACTGAAGATGTTACAAAGACGATATAAAATATTCTAATTGATACTTCAGCAACTAACTCCAAAAACGCTTAGAATCACTAAGAGTGTTTCTGGAAACTCCAGGCATTTCCAAAGCACATGACTCACTCCTGACAGGATCAGACTAAGTGGAGACCATTTAAACGAAAGCCATATTCATAAAGGGTTTCCACATCCACTCCGTGAGGACAGGCTTGCATAGCCACTTTCAGCTTAAAATGATCCTGGGGGGGAAAAGTGAAAGATATGAATCAAAATCAACAATAAAAAAAACACAGCACAGTTCCTTTTAGTGACCTCAAAACCATCCTCCTAAAATAACAAAACTGTAATTTGTAATTCACATGCATTTATCCATGAACAGCTGACCAGCAAGAACTGAAAGAAATGATGATTTTTGTGTCCATTTTATGAATTGAAAACGATAGGTAGCTGCTTGTAAGCCTCTTCCCCCGTTATGATCTCTGGCAATAAGGGCGTCGATACTAACATGGCACACTTGATGGATGAGGGAGATGATCCCCAGGGTCCAAACAGCTTATGGCCAGGTCAAGTGGGATGCCAGCAAGTCACGGTAACCAACTCTAGCTATACCCATAGTAGTGTCTGTTCAACGAGTAGCAGCTACAAGCATCAAGGTTGGGTAAGAGAGCCTTCTAAAGGGACGAAAAATATCTAAATTCACCTCGCCCTCACCTCTGCCTTGTGACAAAGACAGCGGATCAAAACAACTCCAGGGCATCACACAGTAAAAACGAGAAACTAGTAAGCTGCAAACCCCCCCAACATGCTGCCGGCATGCCAGCACCCAAGCGGTCCTGGGAAAGGCCTGTGGGGAGCACAGCCCCAGCGCAGATAAAACATACGCCAGGCTGCCACGTATGAGGATACTGCATCACAGGACCAAATACATGAAAAGCGCCACTGGGACGCATAACAATTGTATTCATGACCGTTCCTCAGAGCCCATTTTAAACCCGTGCTGCTCATCCAGCAGGTCCGCTCACACAAAAGGCTGAGAAAAGCCCACACAGCGCAAACAGTCCCTCTAAGCCTTTCTGTGGGATTGCGCAAGAACAGTATTTTGAGTAGAGTTCCCAGAGGAAATTACCCAACCTTGCCGACAACCAGAAAGAAACCTCGCCGGGCTGGGAGGGAGCGATGCCCGAGAGCGCCGGGGCTCCGCTCGCCGCTGCCGCCCTTGCGGGAGCATCCGCACCGGGCGGCCCCGCGCACCGGCTCCCCGGGGATTCTCCCACAATTCCCCTCCGCCGGCGGTACGCGTGGACGGCCGCACCGCTGTCACACCGCACCGGCCCCGTGGGGACAGGCGGGGACACCGCGACCCCGCGGCGGCCGCCCGCGCCTCCCTCTCCCGTAGCCTCCCGGACGGCGAGAGGGGAGGCGGCGGCGGAACCGCCGTGCCCGGCCCCGACACCCCGACGGGACGGCACTCACCGAGCAGCGGGGAGGGCTCGGGGCAGGGGCCCGGCGGCGGCTGGGCCGGCGGGGGCCGAGCCCGGGGGGAGGGCGGCGGCGGGCGGGAGAGCGGCAGGGAGAGGTTGGCGGGCGGCGGGCGGCGCGGCGGCGGCTCGGGGCTGCCCGGCGGCCGCAGAGCGCTGCCCGCCAGGTAGTAGAGCAGCGTGACCGAGAGGTGCAGGGCGCAGAACGCGACGAGAAGGCGGCAGGCCCGCTGCAGCGAGGTGCCGGGCAGCGACGGCTCCTTCATACCGCTGCGCTGGCGGGGAGCGCCACCCGCCCCACGCCGTGCCGCCGACAGGGATCGGGAACGGGGCGGGGGCGGCGGCGGCCCCGCCCGCCGGGGGCGGCCCCGCGGCCCGCCCGCCGTCACCACTAGCACCACCGGCGGGACACCGAGCGTCACACGGCCCCGGCATCGCCATGCCTTTCCCGGAACCCTGCCCTGGCCTCCCGCCCGTGTGCCCCGAGCCCTGAACGGACAGTCTCGCCGCTTTGGCTGGCTGTCCAGCACGGCGACCGGCGGCACCGTGTTGTAGCGGCGGCTGCAGGGCACTGGAGCGGCCCGCGTAAGCGCTGGGCTGCAGCAGAGGGCGTGAGCTGCTGCAGGGTGGACACGGCTGTGTTGGGGTTCATGTCCCTTGAAAGGCTGCAGGTAGTCTTTGCTTGGCACTACTAGGTGTAAACTGTAGTTTTCTGTCAGGTCGGTGGAGCTTGTTTCAACTTGCTATTTGCAAAGCAAAAAAGACCAGAACCGCCTTTTTGTTGAATGTATCACAGCACTCCAGCAGTGCCAGTGTCAGGGCCTCTTGGTCTCCAGCCAAACATCCTGCTTGGAGTGGGACTTCCCAGGAGCAAGTGAAATCAGCTGAGGTTTGGTTCTGCTGACTTTTGAAAACTGCCCATCATGGGGTTTACACCTCTCTAGTGCCCTGTCCCAGAGCTGTCCCACATTTCTGAGGAAGGAATTTCCTCATGTCCATCAGGAAGCCAGTAGAAGTGCCTATGCAAGCCGGCCTTGACACCACCATCCAACATCCCTCAAAATTACATGTGTTTCGTAAAACTAGGGAGTCCATGAGCCTGGTAGGAAACTCTCTTGGTTCTACAGGAAGAAACCTGTCCTGTGGCTCTGTCTCCGCCAGCAGCCATGATGTGGGAGGGTTTATAGTGTTGCTCTTCTGTAATAGCAGAGACAGTCAGGAAGACACTACTAACCTTCCTGGTTCCCTGGGCGCTACAGGCACGTTGTTCATGGCTGACTGGAGAGTAATCAGTGGTATATTTGTGACTCATGGGATAAATGAGACTGACAGCTGACCAGGCAAAATCCTGCTTGTGGTCTGGCAGACTTGCATGTATCCGGTTTAGCCCTGTGGGCTTCAGACTGCTTCAGGGATACTATGTGACACTCAAGTGGTTTTCAAGTGCAATAAATAACTCCTGCCAGTAGCCCTTAATGCTGCTATTTATTTGGCCTCATGGAAGCACAGTAAAGAGAAAGTGAATCTACATTCTTCTCATTGGTTAAAACTACTTCTCAACACACACAGGCGCCACTCCTATTGCCCTCAGCCATTGTTGGTCTGCTGATTTTAGTGGCCTCTGTTGCTGCCTGGTGGGCTGCCAAAGTGCTGGTTTGTGGAGCTGGGCTCTCATCCAACAAGGCTGGATGCTCCTTCAGTCATTCCGCAACTGCTCACAGTTACTCCAGATTAATGTGTTGCTGATGGTCTTTGAAGAAGTATACCATGTCCCACACTTTGACCTCCAACAACAGCACTATTTCTTAGTCTAAAGACTGACCCTCTTGGGTCAGCTGGACCTCATCAGGTTGATCTGAACCCATGGACTACAGCTCTTCAGTGCTAGGCATTCGCAAGTGCGCATCCTTTTTTATTACTAGCCATGGTGGTGAAAGCCAATGGGGCATGGTCTCAGTTTGTGATGCTGTGCTGAGAGAGCAGCAACAGGAACAGAATGTTCTTGTTCTCAAAAACTGAAATGGTCAGTGATCTCCAGAAGCAGTCTTGAATGTGGACAAATCTACCTTGCTCTGAGACAAAGAAGTTTCCTTCTTCCGGCAGAAAGTCAACAAGAAGTTGACTTCAGGTCTCAGTGCTTCTTTGCACATTTCCCAAGTGGCTTCCACTAATCATCTGAAACTTCCTTTGGAAGTTGGGCATCACTTTCACCATGAGAAAGCTTGAGGAGAAAGAGCTATACTGCAGCCAAAGTGCATGACCAGAGACATCTACTTCCTTGTTCTTGTTCACTTACATGTTTCTCAGTTCCTTCTGACACCATCTGCAAGTCAGTCGAATAATCACCTTGTGTTTTGCCTAAACCTGATGTTGTGAGCATGATACTAATGACAACACTGATGGCACTGATATTCTCAGTCAACATTCAAACAAGGAGCAGCTTATAAATCACCTTCTTCAATGAGCAAACCTAGTTTTCAAGGCCTCCAGGCTCTACAGACGTCTTTTATATATCAATTAGCAAAAGGCAACCCACAATGTGAGCCAGCAGAAAATCCATTTTTCAGAACTAGTAGATCAGTCCAGAGTTTCCACATTCACAGCTGTTGGCAAATACCTGGACTTGTGTTAGTAAAATTTGTCTTTTCTTTCTTTCAGCTTTGAACTGGGCACTTGAAGGGAAAGTTGTGATGCATTGTGAGTCAGGCCTTGACTGTGACTCAAGGCAGAACCAGTCTGATTTCCCATGACTGTTACGTGTCTTTTTACAAGTTTGGCTAGCGATAGCAAAAGAAGTTACAGTACAGTGCTCATGACAAACTTCAGAGGGTTAGAAAATGTCTAACACATTTTCCCGCAAGTCCACTGTAGCTCCCTACCATGAATGCCTGCTATGTTCTATGTAAGTCATATAAAAATACTGCCATTTTTTCCATATGGCCACTGTCTTGCTTGCACTTAACATGACTCTGGAAGTGGAGCAAGGCTTTGTGATGAAAGAAGCCTCTGTTGCAGGCCAGGGTGGTTCACACTATGCACCACTCAAGCGTGCATATAATATGTGTAAAGGTAAATACAGGCTTATCAATCCAAGCATGTAGCAGCACACCTACTTCTGGTAAAGAGGCGAGATGACCCACTGAACTCATGAATGACGAAGTAGAAGTACAAGGCCTTACAAGAAAAATGCAAATGTGCATGTGCAAGGTCTGGCAGTGCACACTACATGTCAACCCTCTCCAGCTTTTCACTATTGCAATCTCCACTCCAGCCCAATCTCTCAGGAGTCCTTGGAGATCTCACTTTTCCAGTCATACTCAACTCCACTTCTAGCTCCCTGGCCTCATTGTGTTGGTGATACTCTTTTTTTGGCAAAGCTAATTTTCAGCCTTTTTCTCCCTACAAAAAAACTACTGGGTGACTGTAGTGCTTTGCTGCACATTAATACATCTGTTCATCCACAATACCTAATGACTTGTAAGTGTGATTTTAATCAAACCTGGCAGTTAGAAGAGGTCATAAACATGAAATCATACCTGCTGAAACAAGCCATCAAGATGCAAGAAAGTTCACTGGTAATGTACTAAGACATTTGTAGCTAGGCAACAAAATATGAGGAGGAAAGGGGAAGCTATAAACCCCATACTCTCAGAAGAAAAGCAAAGTTCTCAAGAAGCATGGCAGAATCCAGCAGAAGATGTGAATATATATATGCCAGATGGGGTTTGTCAGTCATGCACCTTATGGAAGGATTTATTTCAGCATGATCTATCTTCCCAGGTCTGTTCTGAGGTCAGTGTTTTAGCTAGAGGGGTTGCTAAATCATCTGTTGCCATGGGGCAGCTTCTCCTTACCTGAAGTGCAGTGTCATCATCACCAGTTCTTCAGGGATGTATCTACATGAAAATGTGCTGCCCCCAGCCTGCACAAAATATGGTTCATCTGCTTATATGGTCTTGTGGAGTTGAAAGTGGCTGGGACAGCAAGGGTACAGTAACTGTTCTAGCCCTTTTAAGTATCTCTGTGTCAAAATTCACAAGCCCCTTTCTGGCCAGGGAGGGCACTGAGAAGCACAGCCTCCCAGCAGTATTCCTATCATCTTCAGCCAGCCTCAGCATGCATCATGTCAGCTTCTCCAGGAAGACTGGGAATTTGGATTGTGACCCTGCTTTTCCATGTAGTCATGGCAGCCCTGGACGTCCATGGGTCAACAGCAGGCCCTGCACATATGAACAGCCTTTGACTACGCTGGAGTGAAGTCCACGGCCTCGGATCACTCATTAGAACAAAAGATACACAGCACACATCCCAGGGCACAAAATGGTGTCTGGGATGAGCATGGCTAGGGCATGAAACAGGTGAGAGAAGTCAGAAGATAAGGTCTGGCTTGGGGGCCCGGCCAGATGGAGAGGGCTGGTAGAGAGCGATGGATGGCAGTGGGTCCATGCTGGGGGTTCACAAGTTGAAAAGTGCCCTCTGCTGGCATCGTGCTCCTGGGAACTGGCAGGGAGCCCGGCATATGCTCCTGCTCTCCGGGCTCCCTCCGTGTGCTGTGCTTTGTAGCAGCCTCAATAGAAATGCTACTTCCATGGATGTCAGCCGGACAGACATATGCTCCCTCTCTAGCGGCGTGGGGGACCATCTTTGAGCCCACTGCTCACTTCAAGGCCTGCAGAATCCCAGGGACATCCCCAGTGTCTGTCTCTCTCCCCCATGATGGGGCATGCTGCATGGATAGGTGAGCACGCATCATGACTGCATAGTGTGCCAGCATTCAGGCACATTCCTGTTTCCTTCCAGTGCTGTCGTGGCAGCAGTCTGCAGGGCAGGGCTCATAGGCAAGGGCATGGCTCTGTGCTGCCTGCAGGTCACCCTGCTGCAGGGCCACAACGCTGAGTGTCCCAGCACAGCCCCCTGGCTCTGCAAGGTCAGCTATCATGTGGTGCTCTTCTACCACAGTGCTGGTTGAGGAGAAGGATTGGAAAAGGGCTGACTTCATCTGGAGGGACAGGTAGCAGGCAAGGCAGACAGCAGAGGAACAAGTGAAGAGAGGCCAAAAGCTCTGGAGATCCAATAGCAACAACCAGCTGCCCCCTGCTGAGAGCCTGTAAGAGTCAAAGACTGTCTTCGGTGGAAAGAAGTGTCATGAAGTCCAAGACACAAGCTTTGCTCATTAATTGAAATAAAGACTTGAAGACTTGATAAAAGAAACTTGAATCATCTTACACACCTGGAAGTCTTTTTTCACAGTTCCTCTTTAATTTCTGCTGCCAGCAGTGAGCGGTTTTGTGGGGTGGTTTTGCACAGTGCAGCAATTTGGGAAGGGTCCCCAAGCAGCCTTGATATTGTGAGTGCTGACATAGACCAGCTCCTGCTAATCTCCTTGCCTCCTGAATGGTGCCAGCAGGTCCTGTTGTGGACTGAGGGTATCCCATTCTTGTGACAGGAAAGAAGCATGAGCCTGTACCTCCTTACCTAGCCCTAGGGGACTTATTTCTTCTTTCCCTTCAATTGTATCTAATCCTGTAACATATATCTTTTTAACTGAATGGTGCTAAGATATGTCCTGTGTCTTAGGTCCTTTTTCTGTGCTTGCCTCAGCAGGCGACTGACGATAATCCTCTGAAAAAGGCATAGAGTCAGGCCTGTCAGAGAAAAGGGAGGTGTCTGCAAAGCTTTGCTTGTGCGTAGATTGAGGAAAACAAGAGAAAAAATAACTTCACCTGCAGAGAAGTTCATTGTCAGGGAAGAAGACATGCTCTAAGCATGCAGGTACATTAATCTAAGTGAGAGAAACTTCCACCATTTCATAGTTACAGTCCTTGATTATTTTTAAATGGAATGTTTCCTTTATGAGTTTGGGGTTTTGTTAACAGCTAGGCATTGTGGCTCAGACTAAGTTATGTTGCCGTACACATCCTTTTCTAATCACCAGAATAAGGTTAAATGAACTTTGCCAAAATCTGACTCCAAAGCCAGCTTAGGCTGGGTTAGTACTGCACTTTCTCAGTTCCATGCTCGGCTTGTCTTCTTGGTTTGGGTAACTCCTGCTATAGTGCATAACATACAGCCCGAATTATTTGTCACAGAAGTTTAGTGTATAAATCACATAAATCCATTAAAAGGGTGCTCAGGCTTTGTGCTCAAATTGCACTTCTTCTTTATGCACTGCTTTGCCTCCTGGGACAGACAACAGAAAGAACAGTGCCTGCCCAGAGGTGCCAGGACCTGGCTGAACCCTTGGACATGTATTTTCCAGAGCAGCATCTAGGATGAAGGTTATACACAAAGGTATAGTTTGGTGCCACTGTTGAGCTCATTTTACATGACAGTCCCAAAGGAGAAACTTTGCATTAGCATCTGGCCACTCAAAAGTAAGCTGCATCTAGTTCTTCTAGATCTGTTTCCAATACTTCTAGTTCTGCTTTGATCCACCAGTACACATCTAGATGACCATAGTGTTGGAGTAAAAAATAAAGAAAGATGTGAGTTAACAGAAGATATTGCTCTCAATATATATGAGGTGTCCTAGATATTACAAAATTCACTCTGCAACTTTTATGGGAAATGAAACCAAGAGCTGCGGGAACATGTTTCAAGAAACAGGATGGATTTCACTGAGGATGACAGTGCCCTTCAATGGTATTTCCTATGGCTCCTTCCTGATACTAATTCATACATACCCAAGTAGATAATAGGTCATTTCGAAAAAATTATATCTGCATATTAGGCAGGCATTGAAGTCACAAGTAGCAGGCAACCTCAAGGACATATATGTCTGCTCTTAGTGTCTACAGGTAAGACCTGCATCCTCCTTCTCTGACAATTTAGCTTATGGGAAAGTGCTGAGCAGGGTGTGTGCCTGCACATTCATCACATAAAGAGCACACTAGAGAGCTATTTATTCTGATTCTTCTTCAGACAGATGTTGCACCACTGGACATACAGGAGAAACTGGAAATGTGTGACTGTCTGCCAGTGGCAATGTGGAAAGTCGGCTGGGCATGACGGCTGCCAAAGATCTTTGCAAATGCAGCATCACCAAACAACATCCCCCTCAAAATGCAAGGGAAAACAGAAAGACTTCCTTGATTCTCTTACATTGTGTCCCCTTCCACATCAATTCACTGTGGGGTACCTTTAGGTCCTTCAGTAACTGGCAGACTGGGAAGACCAGGCCTTTCATGCAAAAGTCAAGGGACCTCTTCCACAAAAACTCACCAAGAGTAGCTGTCACTTTGAAGGGGAGAACTGGTATATGTGCTACCTGTTTTTTTCCAGCATGGTGCTAAATGCAGAGTGATGACAGCATTCAGTCCCACACAAAATGGCATTAGCAATACTATTCTTAGAAGGCATAAAAGACTGAGGCCTAGTACAGGTTTATTCATTCAGAAACCAGCTCCAGGGAAAAGGAGATTCGGAAACCTGATTTTTGCTGTAAATTACAGTGGGTGTGAGTTGCCAGATAAACAAAACTGAACATCAGTATGCTGGGGACAGCCAATATACCTACGTCTGCTGCCAGCATCCATGTTATCTGTGTCAGCTCAGAGCAGGAGGGCACAGTCCCACAGAAGCAAGGGAGCTCTGCCCACAAAATCCAGGCACATAGACTCATCCCCTCCCTTGCACCAGTACTGTGGCTTGGTGTACAATGTGCCTAGCTCCTGCAAAAAGTAAATCTGTGGTTTTCTGCTTTTTTATCTACTCTGCTGAGGATTTGGTCAGTCAACCCTCATGTGTGAGCATGTGGGAGAAGGCAGGTCAACACCATCCTTAAGCTGTCAAGGAGCTGCAAGGCGTTTACAGACTGCAGATGCATTTAGAGCATGTCTTGCAATAAAGAGGTCCAAACACGCAGAGGTAAACATAAGGGAGAAGAGAGGCAGGTGCCCTTGTTTTAGGGCAAGCTGCATCAATTTCTGCCCAGCTACAGAAACTTCATCTGTCAGTTAAAGCAGAAGAAGAAGGTATGCAAGGGATGCTCCCCTTAGACTGTTGCATTTCCAAGGTTCAGTGTACAGCCTGGCTTGGATGGAAGTTCTAATCTTCTCCAGATTGATGCCTCCTTGGCCCTGACCTTATCCGGTGAGAGTGTCAGCAGGCAGGATGAGTCCATGTAGTCACCCTGTCCTGTGTTCTTGCAGATGACAGTATCGCAGGGAAATTTTTCTATCATCAGAGAAATAAAGACCCTTACTCACTATCTGACACATGAGAGTATTTACTCACAGTAACAGTGAGGTGGCCGAAGGTGTAGTCTGAATCTAGAAAGTCTGACAAAACTGCTGGGCAGTAGTGATGGCTGGTCCCTGCCCCAGTTATAGAGGGAGATCTCAGATGTGAGGGTTTGGCTTCACTGTACAGCCAAAGGAAAACATCTGGTCACTTCTCTCTCTGGTGCTGGTTTGTTTTGGTTTGATTGTTGGGATTGTTTTGGATGCAAAGGAGACCAAATTGCTCCTTCTTACTTGTGGGGACACCTCAAAGTGATCAGAGGGACAGAACAGCAACTATTATCCTCTCTATAAAACATATTTCTGGAAGCAGGGAGTGAGCTAAGGATGAAAACGAGCATGGTACTTGTCCTCTTTTTGCCTTGTCTCTTGGTGCAATGGGAGGGTAGAGAGTGGGCTCTGGGCTGGTGCTGCACTAGCAAGGCAGCACTCAGGGTACTGCAGTATTTGTATGATTCCAGAATCTGCTGGTATGCCAAAGGCCTGGGAGGAGCAGCAGAACTTGAGTTAAAATATCAGTGTGGGTGCAGCAAGCGGGAAGGCCAAAAACAGCCATGAAATCCGGGAAAGGCAACAGATAACAGCAAGGAAATGGCAGGTGCTGGGTGGAGGAGTGACGACACCAAGGCCACACCACCGATAAGGCCACCAGGCAGACATGGGTGACATGATGCAATCTGATCTGGACTCCTGCCATCTGTGCCCACTCAGATGGAAAGACTGTAAACAGAGCTGCAGTCTCCTGGGAGGGGAAAGGTGTGATAAGGGTTCATGATGGGACGAGCAATCCCAGGTCAGTGCATGAACATGGACCAGGGGATGCCAGTGAGTGTATGGGAACAAGCACAAAGGCAGGGGCAGTGCCACAAGGGATCAAAGATGAGATCAGTTTTGGAAGTAGAAGTCTCCTTCCTTGTTGCCACTGTCTCCAGAAGGGTTCATCTGCCTTATTGATGGCAAGACTGGGACCTTCATACCTGGCCCTCATATGCATCTTGCTGGTGAAAGTGCAGGGAGAAAGTGGCAGAGCCAGCTGGAGCTGCACAGCTAATGTAAGGGCAAGCAGCAACCAGAAAACCTCCAGTCTCACCCAAGGAAGAATTTCCCCACCTTTTCTTTGAGAGGGACAGTAGACAGGACTTTTGTTAGGGGTTGCAATCTTGTGCTTGCAACAGAGAGAAAAGCCAGAAAAGACACCAGTTTGCAAGAGGTGATTTTCCCTTTGTCATCTCTTAGCATGTCATTTTAATTTGCTCTGTGAAGGAGTGGCATTTGAATATCACTGAGGCACCAGGTGAAAGAAGATCAAGTCTTGTATCCAGCAACAGCTTTTCCAGAGCAATGCTGATCTCCAGCACAGAGAGCATGCAGACATTTCCCACTGCCCTCCATCGAAGTAGAGTGATCTGGAGCATACAATATGTTCCAGCAGCACATGCCCAACCTGTTGCTCCTGTGCTGATGGCATGATCGAATGAACCAGGCCATGCTTGGGACTGAAGGCACAGCATAGTGCTCTGAAGCAGCGGCACAAGACACCTTACGATCAGCAACTGGGTGGGGTTTTTGGTAGTAAAAATTTTGAAGAAGACTGTAAAGGCCCATGATAGCCCACATCCAGGGCTATGCTGTGTGTTGATGTAGGAGCAGATTGCAGAAAGTGGCTCCATGTTGTCCATGTGGCTGAGTGTTGTCTAGGATCAGATTTACAAGATGGAAATTGAAGAAAATACATTCAGGTGTGCTGGGGAGTGACAGCTTGTGCCATGGGCCCAGTGTCCTGGTGGCAGGGCCCTTTAGGGCTAACCCACCAAGCCTTGTGCACAACAGGGTTTGGTCAGAGCAGTTGTGGCTTTGTATGTGGCTCACCAAGGATGGAGATCTCCCACCTCCCTGCTGGTTTGGGTTGTTCACCTTCTGGGGTAAGGTTTCTTTCCTGACTCCTGACCTGAATATCTCAGGACTGAAGTTGCTTTTTGTTCTGGCATCTGGCATCATCAAGAAGAGATTGGCTCCATCGGATTCTCTTCTAGCAGTTGTAGGCTGCTATCAGGTCCCTCTTGGCCTCCCTTGTCCTAGACCAAACAAGCCCAACAGGACCCCATGTGCCTCAGGAACAACTGCTAATGCAGTTAAATATTTACTTTAGTTGAAGGATTTCCAAAGTGGAATAATAATGAAAGGCAAAGGTTATTGAACTGTGTAAACTCTCTGAAGAGGGAATATGAAACATGTGCACAGCTGCCTCTGCAGAGCAGAGGAATGGTTCTGCAAGACGAGCCCTGAACTGGTCACCCTCTCCCTTTCCAAAACCTGGTCATAGCCCTATTGAGTTGCATGGAAGGACCTCCCAGTGGCAGGGATGTAAGCAGTCTCATGCAGAGCCCATACCTCTCTGGCCATGGGGGATGCTCACCAAGCAGACCTGTTTGTTTTAGATAGGGCGAGCCTGTAGCCTCCTGTGGGGAAGAAAGATCTTAAGAACAGTCATGATCAGATCCTCATGAAGTGCAAATATTGGGGCTCTGCATACCTGGAGCTCTCCCAGCTTGCTGGTGGTTTCTGTAGGACACCTACCCTATTCTCACCCTTTGTACACACGGCACATCCTACCTGCTCCCATGGGGAAGGAGGCTCTTCGTCCGTACTGGCCAATACCTCATATCAGCAAGTCTTTCCAAAAGGTGTTTTTAGTCAACACTGGTCTTACACCAACTTTATGTCCAGTGATCCTCTTTCCCTTCACCCTTCACCAGTTGATTTTGTTTCATGAGAAGAAGGTGAGGACAAAAGTGGAAAATTCAGCTTCTGAGAAAGAGCTGATAAGGATGCTCACACAAAAAGACTGACGTGAAGCATCCAGTCCTGTTGACAAAGCAGTTGAGATCTTCTGGGGTGCTGATGCTTGTTGAAAAGACCCTGTCTTTTACTACTGAGGATTCCCTCTCACTTCTCTGTTCCCTCCCTGCTCTGTTTGCCACCTCTGTGTGTTTAGTCTGGGTATTCATGTACACAGCCCTCTTCCAACACACTGAATCTTAGGATAATTTTGTGCTGTTAATCTCAGCTGAAACCAAGGTGGTGAGTAGAGGAAGGTATTATACCACTTTTAACTATGTGGCTTCTCTACGCACAGGTAGTAACTGCACCTGCAGCTCCCTGCTCCCAGTCCACTGAATTTTTTTCCTCCAGTCCGTCTGTAGACCCAGTCTGTTCCATCCCACCCAGTGACTGAGGGCTTGCTACAGAATGATGGCAGGCCTCCTGTTGTGCTTGGGGTCCTGCCCAGTGCGTCAGGCCACTGAGATTCTACCTGGCTAGGTCTCATGGGATAATGCTCAGGCCACCGCATCACCACCCAAAACCTGAATTTCCTGCCTTTTCTCTGTGTAGTCTCACAACTCAAATGGAGATAGCTGTCACAACAGAAGAATAGCAGCTGCAAAGCTGAAAGGCTGGGCTGGGCGAGATACACTCAGAAGTAAGTTGCCTGGGGTAACCAGGGAAGAGCAGCATTGTCCAACCCTGACTACTGTGCAAAGGGATTGTAAAGCAGCCTCCAGTGCTGTCACTTGAAGCTGGCAAGTGGCACAAGGGAAAATTATCACTTGCATGAGAGTGCCCAAGTGATCCCTCTGGGTGTACAGTGCAGCTGTTCCCAGCACAGATCAAAATGCTGCTTTTCCCAGCACTCCTGAGATAAGCTGGTGCCCTCCCCTATAAAGGCAGCCATGAGCAGAGTGAGGTGCACGAGTGTGTCTGCCTGAACCAACAATGGTTGTGAGGGACCTGGTGGTGGTGTTGGCAGCAATGGTGACTCTTGTTGCTGCTGATGGTAAGTCTGCTCTGCTGCTTGAGGATGGATCATTGGTGGTGGGTTGGGAATGACAGCAGGACCAAAAATGGGTTGCAGGGCAAAAAGATCCAGAAATTTGGGTTTGGAGAAAAGTTGAGGAGGACAAACAGTGGCAGCATGATAAGGAAGAAGACCTGGAGCCAACACACAGTGCTTTCCTTATTAGCAATCTGGGGCAAGGATTACAGGGTGGTTCATCAACTATTGCATTTGGAAGAGGGATGGGATAGGGAGAGTCCACAATGTGAACCAGAACCAAATCCTGGGAGGACAGAACATACACTGGGGTGGGCAGCTACTGTAGTTCCTGCTTCCATGAAGACTGGTGAGTCTTTGCAAGAACACTGTGTGTTCAGCATATTCATGTGAGAAGCACCTGTTTGTAGGCACTGGAAGGCCATTATTACCTAGATGCATGTAGTGGTGGTCCTGAAGCAATCTGTGTGAGAGCCTTCATGCCCTTAATTTGTGCATTGCATAGATGAGCTGTGAACTGTTGGTACTACTCTGCCTAACTGAAAAAACTGACCCACCAAATGCTGCTTTCCCTGGGGATTGCAGTTGTCCAGCTGCGTGGCATCACCAGCCTTCTGAGGATACCCCATGTCCCATGCAGCACTGCATGGCTTCACATTTCCTGAGATGTGTGGGATGCTCTGTGGAACTTTTGGTCCAGGGACTGTGAGAGAGGGCCACTGGAAGAAGGTCTACAGGGTAGGAACAGCCATTCACAGCTTTGGCCCCGCCAGCTCAGCTGTGGATGGGAGCTGTGTACTGTGCTGCTGGCAGGGAGAGTAGGGGAGGCATGCAGCAAACTGATCCCCCTTCATAAACCCACACAGCCGATTCAGGTCCTGAGTGAGCTCTACACAACACTGCTTTCTCTTTGGTTTGGATGTGATCCTCTCTATTGATGACTTGTGCTTCTGCCATCAGTCACAGGTGTGCCATGCTCATGGATCTTTGCTCTGTTTCAGGGGCAAAGCTGAAGGAAGGAAATGGCCTGAGAAGGGTAAGAAGTTTCCATTTTATCTTGTTCATGGCTTGAGATGGGTATGCCTGGTGTGCCTGGGAGAAAGATTGTTGCCAGCAGTGATTCACAGCCTCATGGGTACTGGTGTTCCAGCACCAAACCCACATTAAAGCCTGGGCTGCGAGTTGCACTGAGTGCTGTGGTGCAGTGGCCTCTACTCCCTCTGTGGGTGTGCCCTGCCCCATCTGGGGCAAAGGGAACCAGGTTGCCAGTGGCACTTGCTCCTGCCTGGGCATTGTGGGAGGAAGAGATGAGTCCTGCTGTCACTGAAACGCATGCCATGGTTTCTCCTTTCAAGCCAGTGTGTGAAGACATGATTGACCTGCAGGCCTGTCCCCTCCTGTACATGCCTATCTGTGGGACCGACGGGAATACCTATGCCAATGAATGCCAACTCTGTGTGGAGCAAATGTAAGCTCATGCCCTTTGCAGAGACCTCCTGGGGCTAATTTAGTCTGAAACTGGGTGGTCATTTGTGCCTGGGAAAAGCCATGTCAGACTGCACTTGCATGGCAAGTAACAAAAACCGTGTGCTGGGCCACAGGAGGAGAGGGATAACCAGCTTGTCATGCAAAGCTGCCAGGAAGGGCAGAAGAGCTGCACCCAGCTTGTCTGGGGAGAGGGAGGCCTGGGCATACTTCACAGCAGCCTACAATTGTAAATGGGATGGTAATAAGTGATAAAATGTGGTGCGAGAGCCACTAGCAGCAGGTCCAAGAGGATGAAAATTTGATGCAGGGGAAACCATGGAGGTGTGAGAGGGGTCTCCAATCTTGGGGAGGCAGTGATTAGGGCTCAGACAGAGCCATAGCCACCATAATCTTATACTATGGACAGCCCTGCTGTGAACAGGATGGGCTGGAGACCCACCACTAGTGTCACAGGCCCTGGGAGGGGACATCTGTGAGCCAGGATGACTTGCAGTCACCTCAGCTTTTTAGGAAGGAAAATGAGTAAGCCAATTTTGTAATAGTCAGTTCCATTCCATTTGATGGAATGCAGCCACAGTATGATGCAGAGTATTTTTTTGATCTCTCACTCTTTTTTCCTATATTATTCTAGGAAAACTAGGCAAGACATCCGGATTTTGAAAGATGGGGAGTGTCAAGATACCTGAACTTTCTGATGGCATTCCTGAGTCTAGAAACAGATGATTAATTGATCCTGTGTGCTCTGTGCTGATTGCACACTTAAGTTAGCTATGGTAAATAATAAAAAATGACATGCACCATCTTATTGAAACAGCACTTTTGTAATGCAAGGCTGAGGGAAAACATCACAAGCCAATTCCCATAAAGGGCTACTAAAAGTGTAGTCAAAACATTAATTTCAAATCCACACCACAAAACAGGATGTTCTGCACTGTGATAAAGGCCATGGGGGGAGTAGCAAGAAACACACAAATCCTGGTGAAGAAGGTGCTGAACAAGTGCAAGGGTTTTTTTCTGATGGAGGCAATTTAGCAAAGTTTCCTCAGGATGGGAGAATATGACTCCCTGGCTCCCTGGTAAACTGCTTCCAGAGCTGATATAAATTAAATTGAAAATAGTAACATCTGCACATTTCATATTAGATGTGATTCAGCTTTTTATCCAAAGGCCTTTCACATAGCAGTCAGCTCAGATAATACATGGGAGCATGGAAAGAGAAGCATGGAAGTGGAGAAGCTGAACACAAGGGATGCCAGATCTCTGCCCCAGCACTTGAAAGCAACCTTCAAATCTAACAAATTTCAGATCTAGGTTGCTGCTGGTGTCAGGGACATCTTTGAGACTGTGGCAGGGCTCAGTCCCACCAAGGTAACAGTGTCAATGTGCATCAGCAAGGCTTGGGGCTCCCTCTGCTCTGTAGTATACACGTCTTATTTGCAGGCATATGAGTAAGAGTCCAGGGTGCATCATATTGTCAAGTGAGCTCTCTGAAGTCAGTGACCATTCTGCAAATCTGGGAGCTGTGCCAGTGTCATGGCTACTGTGCTTGATCAGCTAGAATTCATCCTCTCACCCAGTTCTGCACCTTGCCGGAGCCCCTAGATGGGACACGTAGCACCATAACACACAACAAAGCTATTGCTGACAGATTTAATGCTGGAGCAGGAAATAGTATTGAGAAGCATAAACCAGCCATGCTTAGTCAGATGGATTACATCCACCATTTTCTGTCCCAGAGGCAGCTGCTGCCATCAAAAGCTTTTCTCTCCTTAAAAAGTTCTTTATCGGGCTGAAAAGTTGTACCCTGGCTAGTTGCTCAGGGTTGTCAAAAGCTTTGATCATCCCTGTTTTGCTTTCCTGGACCCTTTCCATTTCTGCCGATGAGGAGACACGGCTTGCCACCCACCCACAGCTGCTGCTATTACACCACCCACTCATTTGCCCTGGAACTCTGCAAGCCTGTCTGTCCCCTTCCAGCCCTCAGGTAGCAAGGGAGAGGTGCGCTGACTGCAAGCTACTTTTCTGTATTGCCAGTCCTCTGCAGATCTTGGTGTCTCCTGTGCACCACAGGGAAGGGCTGTGGTGGGGTTGTGGCCCCCAAAACACTTCCATGGTGAACAACAAAAATGTATTTCTCACTTCTGTCCTGGGGCTTTCTGCTCCTTCTGCTGCCAACCCAGCACAGGCAGGATGTATTTTGGCAGCTGTATCCCAGCCTTCTGCCAGGGCTGAGGGGAGGGTTATGCCCTTCTTAGCATGATGCATAACTGGGACCCGTTCTCCTCCTGGGGTGTTTAAGGGTTACCAGTGTCTCAGCCCCACACCATGGCTTGAGCCGTACAGAGTGGCAGAGTGGCTACAGACCATCGCTTTTCATGCCCTGAAAGGCATGCCTATTTATGTGCAGAGGCGAGGAAAAAACAACAGAGACAATCCAGAGGCTCTTCTGAAGAGGGAAACCACATGCTTCCAGCACAACCTGGAGTGTTTATTCAGAAATTGCAGAACTAAAGCACATACTTATAGGCCAGACCTGCAAGGTCAGGGCATGGCCAGACACAGGACAGTGTTGGTATTGACTCCACAAGCAGTGAATTCAGAAGTACCAGTCCTCCCCAGAGACTGGTGAAGTTGTCTGGTTGTTTCACATCACTCAAAAGCAAGTCGCAGGCTGAGGGAGGTGTGATGGGAGTGATTTAACACCACCACAGACCTCAAGGCCTGTGCAAGACCAGCCTGGTTGCAGGGAGCCTGACGCTGAAGCTTGGCAGATCTGTGTCTGGCAAGGTCAGGTGAGACTCAGGAGAGAGCTGGTGGACAGCAGGATGCCTGCAATGCCCTGATCTCTGTCAGAGGGTATGAACATGGATTTGCACTTTTGATACAATTTTGCCATTCGGTTTGTCCATCTGTTTTTCATCTTTTGTTGCTTCAGTCAAGGCAGGGGCGGAAGGTATCTGTTTTCACAGGCACCATAGTTTGTGACACAAAGCGAGTGGTAGTCCTGCTCCCAGAGAAATGTGTTGCATCCAGACAAGTTGTCTCCAAATATGCCTCAAGTCAGCGAGTGAAGAATAAGCCTGCAAGTTACTTCTTTGTCAGACAAAACTGGAAGAAGTGCCCTCATACCCTGCTACAGTGTATGGCACTGGTGTAGCTCCCCCATCTGCACATTATCCCCCAGATAATCTTGGACTCAGGGCTGCATCCATGACTGCAAGAAGTGATATTTGGGTCTCTGGGTATTGCCTTGCAGTAGCATTGCCAGATAGAGGAAAGAGAGGTACAATGGAGACTCACAAAGTCCTTTGACTTATACAGAGATCCAAAGCCTGGTGCTGTTGTGTCTACAGTAACAGCCATCCCACTAGTGTCAGGAGACAGGCCAAGTGGCAGGATGCAGTCCTAGCTCCAGCTGACCCTTGCACAAAACTTTTCCAGGACTTTTGAAAGCTATGTCAGGGAATGGAAATAGTGAGATGTAACCAAGGTTGAGAGTGTTCCCCTACCAAGTAGCTCCAATGACACTTCAGGAGTCTGTGACATTGGAGATGCTCAGATTGCTGAGCATCCCAGTTGAGCTCTTCCAGGTCCTCACCTAGGAAACTGGGTGCATCTGTGAAGGTGGCCCATGGCTAGATGAACTGAAATATGAAGAGAAAGGGGAGGCAAGCAGCACGTGGCATACTGTAAGTTGTCCAGCTGCAACAGTTTATGCAACTGAGACTGGTCAGAAAATTTAACCCAGCTGCACAAATTCATCCATAGCAAAGGGGAAGCAGCTTTGGCCACATCTGCTAGGGAGCTCTGCTGGAGAAGATTTCACTGAATTGCTGGTGCTGGTGGGGCACAGTGAGGCACAGGAAGGCAGCACTATAAATGAGTCCAGTGGCATTGTGGGCAAGACTCTGCCGCTCATTCCCTCTACTTCAGAGCATAGATAACTCAAAACTAGATGGTGGGGTCTGTAATTTCCACATTTTTAACCATTACCAAAGCCTTCCCATGGGATAGTAAAATCACTTCCTTGGGATTAAAGTAAGTCACACAGAAGAGACAAATCTCCTACAGGGATTTCATTCCTTAGAGACGCAAACAATCTCTGTAAGATTTTAAAGTCCATCTATTCTGTTAAGCACTTCTAAAAACTCTGAGGGCACAACGTGTTTGTCTTTTACAAATACTCCCTTCGAGGTAGAAGATGGAGAATAGAGAAACATCCACACTATCAGCTCTGCAGTATCACATGCAATGTTTTGCTGAGTCAAGAGTCAGTTATCAGACCTCACCAGGCTTTGGAGTGACTGAGTAGATGGTGGGTGTGAGAAGCTGAGTTAGCGACAGCGTGAGCACGCGCCAATTTCCCATGGGGCACTGAAACACACAGGGATTTCCACCCTTTCTTCCACGATTCGTATCACCTACAAGTAGCCCAGGATATAGAATAACAGATCATTTAGGTTGGAAAAGACCCTTAAGATCATGAAATCCAAGCATTAACCCAGTTCTGCCATGTCCAGCACTAAACCATGTCCTTGAGCACCATGTCTACACGTCTTTTAAATACTTCCAGGGATGGTGACTCCACCACTGCCCTGGGCACTCTGTTCCAGTGTTTAATAACCCTTTCAGAGAAGAACTCCTTCCTGATATCCAGCCTAAACCTCTCCTCGAGCAATTGGGGTCATTTCCTCTTGTCCTATGACTTGTTACTATCTACTTTCAGGTAGCTATACAGAGCAATAAGATCTCCCCTCAGGTTCCTTTTCTTCAAGCTAAACATGTACACCTCCCTCAGCCTCACAGGACTTGCTTTCTAGACCCTTCACCAGTTTCATTGCTATTCTTTGGACATGCTCCAGCAGTTTTTGCACCTGGGATGGGGCAATCCTGGAAGTTCATACAGACTGTGGAACGAGATGCTGGAGAGCAGTGCCATGGAAAGGTACATGGGGGTCCTGGTTAATGGCAAGTTGAATATGAATCAGCAGTGTCCTGGCAACCAGGAGGGCCAACTGTGTCCTGGGGGCATCAGGCGAAGCATCGCCGGCCGGTTGAGGGAGGAGATTGTCTCGCTCTGCTCTGCACTGGAGTAGTCTCACCTTGAGTATTGTGAGCAGTTTTGGGTACAACAATAAAAGAAAAACATTAAGTTACTAGAGAGCATCCAAAGGAGGACAATGAAGATGGTGAAAGTTCTTGAGTGGAAGCCCTTTGAGAAGTGGCTGAGGGCACTTGATCTGCTCAGCCTGAAGAGGTGACTGAGGGGAGACCTCATGGCAGTTACAACTTCCTCACAGGGGTAGTGGAGGGACAGGTACCAATCTCTTCACTCTCATGACCAGTGACAGCACCCAAGGGAATGGTCTGAAGCTGAGTCAGCGGAGGTTTAGGTTGGATATCAGGAAAAGGTTTTTCACCCAGAGGGTGGCTGAGCAGTGCAACAGGCTCCCCAGGGAAGGGTCACAGTACCAATACTGACAAGCCTTTTGGACAACACTCTCAGGCACATGGTGTGATTCTTGGGGTGTTCTGTGCAGTGCCAGGAGTTGGACTTGATGAGCCTGATGGATCCCTTCCGACAAAGCACATTCTATATAATGTTTTTGAATATATATATATTTGAATTCTATACAACTTCTATGATAGTCTTTGTTGTAATGAGGGACCCAAAAATGAACACAATGTTTGAGGTCTGATATGTTTCTCTCCTGCACAAACAATGCCATTGCACAGTAAAGCATTCTGAAGGACAGAGTTTTCATATGTCTGCATGACAAGGGTGTCCCCAGGACCATGCAGACTCACACAGTGCTGGAACATGGACACCCTCACCAGTTTGGGACATTCTGCCTTCACTTGTGACTGAGTTACAAGAAACTACTCTGTGAATGACTTGGAAGCCTCACATCTCTTTATGCCATCCATGCTCCTGGGCCACCCTCCCATATCAGAGCGTTCCCATATCTGCTCTGCTGCCACCACCCTGCTGCTGCTTTTGGGCCTGTTAGACCTACTCCACCTCTCTGGAGGTACCAAGTAATCTGCAGTGGACACAGGGCAGAAGCCCTAGAGCAAAGTGGTAACTTGGGATAAGCAAAAAGGCAGCAGAGGTGACATGGACCCCCAAGGTTACACCTTAAGAAATCCATATGCATGAATTTTCAAGCTCAGGAGCTTCCAAGGACTTAGAGAGAGATCCTGCTGAGCAAAGGATGTACAATAAAAACAAAACAGACAGGCAAAGACTGGAGGCAGGTCAGGTCTGCTCATCCCTGAGGAATTGCTCTGCTTCAGGACAAGTCTTGGCTCAAGGAAGTGGGCTCAACCCTGCTGTGAGGACCTGGAGGTAGAAGAACATTGTCAGGTTCTTCTATCAGCCTTTGAGCCACTTTGAATTCATGGTGGGCAGGGAGGGAAGGGATTAGAAGCACAAGGAGTTCACCGGTGCATAAATAGTTGAGTGTCTCAGGAGAAAAATGTTGGTAGAAGCTGAATCCCAAATAACCTGGCACTTGACTGCATTAGAAGCTGCCTGAAGAGGTGTGTTTCGTCCATCAGAGTTGTTACACAGTATAATCTTGAGCTTTTCTGTGCTATTCTGGTGTAAGAAACTATGAAGGCAGATTTCAAGGGAGGCCAGGACTGCCACATCATCTCACATGCACTGAGCTAGGGAACAGGCTCTTGTCATCAAAGCTATTGTACCAAGCAGAAGCTTCCTCTTGGCAGCTATATTGGCCCTGAAAATGGTCCTACAGAGGCTGCATGAGGCCACATGCTGTGCAGATTTGGGGCTACGAAGGACAGCAGGGAGCTAGGAACAACCACTGAAGAAAATTATCCTGTGGGAGCAAGGGACTAGCTGGGTCTTCCACTGTTTTTACTGGGGCTGTCCATTGCATCCTGCTTCATGAGTGAAGTGCTTTGCTCACGGCCTCAATTTGTTGGGGTCTGGATCAATGAATCATTGGAAGTCCTCAACATGCACAGACAAGCTGGTATGGATTTATTATTCTGTCTGGATTTCCCAAGAAGGTGGTGCAGCCCTTGGACAGGTAACATGACTTTGGCACTGTCCATCCTTACGAGTTTCCAAAGAATATGACAACACAGCCATCCTGACCTCATGCAGCAGACAGTCCTGCTGTGAGAGGAGCTGGAGGATGTCCCTTTCCACCAGCACTACACAAACACATTTCAGACAGCATACATCCCATTTCAGACCTCAAGGACCAAAAACACCTCCCTGCATCCCAGTTTGGAAACAAGCAGCTAGGCAATGATGTATCCTGCCCTGCCATGCAACATCTGTCCACTATAAAGGAGGGCATTTGAGCATTTGAGTCACAATTTAGCAGCAGAGAGTGTAAATTTCCTCTCTGAAGTGGAATTATTTGCAGTATGAAAACAGTAGCATGTTTTGCAATCCACACAGTAGATCCTGGACAGAGACTCGCACACCTTTGCACTGTGATAAGGAGAATATTATTACACTCCCAGTGGCCTGGCCAGATAAGAGGTTTGGGGCGGGCAGTCTGCATTTTTTTCAAGCTCTCATTATGCTGTACCAGTATCTCTAGATGCCTTCTCTAGGAAACTAAGCTGCTCCCTGTTTAAAGAGCAATGGAGAGTTTAGGCAAAGACCATGCTTCTCCAGATTCTTCCCTACCACCCTCTGCAGCCTGTGAGGAGTATACTGTGCCAGGTAACGATAAGACCATTCCTAAACTCGAGTTTTTGGAGAGAGGAGAGAATGATCTTTGTCAGTAGTGGTTTCTAAAATAGCAGCTAGTAATTATTATTTTATGCTTGGGGGTGGAGGATGCAATTTAACTGCAAGTGTATATGATTTTTTATGTGTTGTGTTCCAGGTCATAAAGGCAGAAACACGTGTAAAGGCTTTTCAACTTTAAGTCCCTCAGGTAGCATCAATAGATTGTTTGCAGACTGGCAATACTGTCTCATTGTTCTTATAACTTGATTTCTTTTTTCCTTTTCATTTAATCTCCATGTCTTTGTGTCTTGTACATATTTTTTCATCAGGATGCATATGTTTTGCTGTGATTTTCCTGCCTAGTGCTGGCAGATGAAAGACAGCTTTGAAGCTCTTGTGGGAGTGCTTTCTTGGACCAGTTAGAAATTAAGGAGGGGTGATAGCTTAGAATGGACTGGTAAGGAGACTGATTGCAAACAGATAAAAAGGTTTTTATAGCTCACAAGACATTTTGAAGGGAAGAGAAAGTTACCTTGGCTGCAAATGGGATGTCCAAGGGATTACCTAACTTCAGTAGCTGAACTGAAGCCCTGTGCAGATCCTGCTACTGCAACTTGTAACCTCATCTTCCCAGGTAGCTTTCTGCCCTTAGCTATGTGGATGGCAGAGCCATCTACTGCTGGCTGAGTACTACGGCCTCTGATACTGCTTTATATTGGGGAATGATCTCCCATTTTTCTTCGAGTTATTCTCAACTTCCCTGGACAGGGTCCTGGACAGTCTGATGTAATTTTAAAGTTGACTCTGCTTTGATGAGAACATTGGAACAGAGATGAACATAAATCTTTTCCAAGTTAAATTTCTGCAAGATTATAATTAATTATCAGAAGTTCTTGTGTAAAGATCTACTTTGGGTAGAGGCTGGATCCCATGGTCAGTTTTGATTTATTCTGTCCTGGACTATGTTTTTTCTTGCATTTAACAGACACCTTGGATAGAAGAGCTGTATTTCCAGCTCAGGCTCCTAAGTCATTCTTACCTTATCAATTCTCTCAGCTGATCAAGGGAATGACAAAATGACCATTTTCACTGTTTTCATCTAATACTTTAGTGTGAGATGAGGGTTTTTGTGAAAGGAGATGGATCTGATTACCTCTAAAAGGAGCAGGTCATAGTTCTGCTTTTTCGTTATGTGGGTTTTGTCGAAACTATGAAAATCAGTTCTTTTGTGATCTCTTCAGTATACAGGTGAGAAGTATTTCCTCTCCCTCCAAGTGTCAGGGAAGTGGTGTTTTCCTTTGTCTCATGGGATTGTCTCATGATGCTTGATTTGAGCCAGGTTTTTATTATCACAGTTTGGAGTCCAAGCTAGAAAACTCAAGCTGACTGAAGCAGAAACAATAGGACCTATCGCCACATCATCAGGGATGCTGTCTTTTAGTACAAAGACATGGAGAGTGAAGTTCAGACCATTCACCAGGCTGGTCTTTGACTCAGGAAGCCATTTGGACCTCTTCGTAGTCAGTGAAATGGGCACAGCTCAGCTTGGCCTACGAAAGCATGTCACAGGGTGTCTGGGATCTGGGGGGTGCATCTCTCTATGTGTAGCTGTAGCTAACCTGCACATTTTGCCCAAATGCTAAAGACAGCACTGGAGCTTTCTTACACCAGTTAGTCTTTCTTTAGCCTTGCCATGGTCTTCCTCATAGCTTTAGACCTGCCTGGGGCTGCTTATATGGTCTTTGGGACCAGTTTTCTCAACCCCAGCAGCATGTACTAGCCCTGTCTTTGTTTCTGATTGGGTCTCCATCCCCTACAGGGTCTCAGCCTAATACATATGAGCATCTCTGGTGAGGAAAGGCTGTGCTCTCTGGCTCATGTGCTCACCCTCATAGAGCTGCTCCTGTGTTCTAGGACTGGTTGTTCTGCCGTCCAAGGCTGTCTCCTCAGTTAGTTAGATAAGTGTCTTATTTTCAGCACTGGCCAGTTACAGCTGGCTGGGAAAAAGGGTAACAATGGAACAAACAAGAAGAATTATCCTGCAATTTGTAGTGATATCTGACCACAGGATATCATACTTCCCTTGTTGCACAGAAAGCCCCCCTCATGCTTCCAACAGGCCCCAGGTCTCTACTACAGTAGGGGAGTAGGTTGGACAAGGGTCACCTCAAGACTGCAGCAGCAGGAAGAAAATTGCAATAAGAAATGTAGAGCAGTTTTCAGGCTTGGAGCCTGTGAGATTTGGGTGCTGTGTCATCAGATCCTACCCACTGAGGCTGAGCTGAAAGTACAGCACCCAAGCACTTTTGTATCAAGACCCAAAAAAAGCACAGCCTCTTGCATCAGTGCTCTAGCACTAGGGAGGGAGGGATCAAATTCTGCTCTTGGCCAGAATGCCAAATTAGCACTCAATTTATCCTTGTAGATGTCATCATAACCCGCCGGTTGAGAGACCGGGAGCTGCTCAGAAAAAGAAAAGCAGAAGCCCTGGAGAAAGACTCAGCTCAGTGGGTTCTGAGGTAAATCTTGCTTTTGCTGTGGAATCGTTTTCATGGTGCACTTAAGGTGAGCCCAGGTATGGAAGCCCAACCTTTTCATCTTCACCCAAGGACAGAGCCATAAGTCTTCAATGGGGAAAGGTGACCTGTAGCCAGTAGTTGGGGGGCAGAGGTGAATGAGGGTGTGGGTAATGTAGGTGGATGGTTGGCTGACAAACAAAACTCAATGATAGTGTGGGGTTGAGAAAAAATTTGGTGCCCAAGCTCCTGCTCACCAGTGCAGCTACAGGAGGCTGTCGTGCAGGGCTCAGGAGGAGGGCTGCAGAAGTGCAGCTTTTGCTGGGATGAACTGGGTCACAATTACAACAGGTGACCCAGTAAAGCAGCCTTGGGGCAGGAGGGCAAGTCCTCTGCCCTACTCCCAAGCCTTCATCCCTGTGAAACGCCCTGGCAGGGTGCACAAGAACCAACAGCAAAGGAGAGGCAGAAGAGCCAAAAGAGGACGGGGTCATCAGCTGGAGGTGAAGGCCATCCTGGACCCAGAACCAACTATAGACCCTCAGCCTGACCTGCAAGAGGAGGCTGAGCCAGTGCACTCTGAGCCTACACAGCCTGAACCAGCATACCAAGAACACCTGCCCAGGCTGACCATCCAGAACCCAGTCAGTGGGATGCAACAGGTAGCAGTGGAAGGGGAGCCAGCAGTCAGGAGCTTGGATCCTGCAGGTGAGTAGCCACAGAGCTGCTGGCCCCATGGTGGCTCAAGGGCATTGCAGTCCTGCCTCCAGAGGACTGTCAGCCAAGGTTGCTCACCTTATCAACAATCATCCCACAGCATCTCTAGAGCATGGGTCCCTATCCTGCCAAACAATTATCTGTGGAGCTGTGAAAGGGTGGGGGAGTTGCTGGGGCTGTGGGGACAGACAGTGCTTCTCCAAAAGTCCACTACTGTCAGTGACATCACTGTGATGTTGTCTGTGGTCCCTGGTCCAAAATAGTTACTTGTCCTAAAAACACTTCTGTGGCTCTGCCAATAATCACATTAGGGCAGAGATGCTGTGGAGAGAAGAAGCTGTTTTTTGAGGTCAGAGCTGGTCAGGAAGAGACAAAGTCTGGGCATGCTCTGTCCACAGTCCACTTGGTTTCAGGACTGGCACTGGAGTGCTGGGAAGGGAATGGTGGGCACTAGAAAAAGGAGCAAGGTGTCCGCAGGCAACTACACCTTCAAAACTTGGCAGGACTGAGGCTTGGAGGGCACTAAGCTGGTCTGACTGGCAGACTGGTGTCTGGACTTGGGAAATCCATTTACAGCTAACACAGCAGGAGTTTCTCCCAGATCTGCCTTGGAAAGTGTAGAGCGTATTTACTTACAGTAGTCAGTGGGCCCAGCATGCAGGTTGCTTCAAAACCAGAAAAACCTAGGATATGCTTCAGAGGACATGATTATCCTCTGACTCCCAATTACTGCATTTCTTGCAATGTCTGTGCCAGCAGGGAAGAAAAGCCTCTTGCTGCAAGGCATTTAGTGCCCTCAGTGCCACAAAAAGCAGCCACTCTCCATCCTAGGGCCTGTGGCTGACTGTGGCATATCACACCAGTCCAGATTCCAGTCCTGAGGTCCTGAAATGGGCAACCATCAGGGTTGCATTTATTTGCCTCCTGCCTTTAAACCCATTGGCGCTTTACCTTCTCCAACTCCTGTCTACAGTCTACAACTGGAACTGCCCTTGAAAAGCAACCAGTCCATCTAAAGCTACCAATTATCACAGGCAACTACAGGAGACTGGCCATGGGGGCTTCAGCATGGGACAGAAGGATAATGCATGAGAGCCCCTAAATACAAAATGATCTTACATGCCTTATAGGTGAAGAGGAGGTGGTGAAACCTGCAGAAGCAGAAATATTGCAAGACTTGAATACTTCTCTGGAAAATGACCACCAGGATAACGAATCCAACTCACATGTTTTATATTAATTTTCTGATGGTTTGGAGTTTTTTTCTTATTTTGCCTCCTGCCTTGCAAACTCTGATAAGTATTGCAGCAGCTTCTTTCTGATTGGTCATAAAACCACGCTCTTCTTGCTTCCTATGCTTCTTTCAGGTTACAACGTGGTTGACTGTGCAGAGGCAGTCCTTTGAGAGTTGCCTGCTGCCTGTGGCTTATGAGACCCCTGCTCTCTCTGCAGACAGGCTGTTTCACTTGGGCATTTCTGATTTGCAGAATTGTGAGTGGCATTGCAAACCTGAAACTCACCATGATTTTCTGGCAGGAGCTGCCCAGTTTGGAATTTTTCCTGCACCCCTGAAACCCTACAGCCATATGTGTTTTTATTTTCAGTTTGAAGGTCTTTCTCAGTCAGTTTTCCATCATAATAAACAGCTTGTTTTCCTAGAGTCTGGAATGTTTTTTTGTTTTCAGTTTCTATGCAGCTTCATTCTGACCTTGCTGAGCCACCATGTTAGGCAAAGAAAAGATGGTTAAGAACGGCTGAGTGCAACAGGCTGAAACTTGGCTGAATCATAAACTTTTGTCAGGGAAATGCCATTTGGGGCAAAGAGATGAGCCACTCCGCACAGCCACTGTGTTCCTGGCTCCCCAGTCATGCACACAGGATGTTTCCTGAAGCCAGGAAGGAATGGGACGCCCTCTCTCTCTCTCTCCCCATGTTTTGGGTCTTGTGGTCTTCACTCATGTGCATGGCAAGGGAAGCGGCCCGCTCACATTCCTGTAATATCCTGACACAGAGCGTCCTTCTCCTCTTGAGGTGGAGTGGATGTTGTATTGCCATTATCTAATTTACCAACGGCCTGTCTCCCAGAGCACAGCGCAGACCAGGCCCTGAGGTCACCCTTGATTTGAGGGATTTTTTTATGTCTCTGGAGATGCTGTTGCTGACGCAGAGCCCTCCAGGCTCTGCATCACAACATGTGTGATAACTCACTGGAGACACCAGTAAAAGTCTCTCCGGGGGCAAGAGGGACACCCTTGACTCCCACCCCTGCCCTGGTCCCAGGGACATCACATGAGGGGCAAGTGTTTACCAGGGATTAGCATAGCCTCTCCACACTGAAATCCGGGGATGACACACTGCCAGAAGCTCTAAAGCCCCTGGGGGGGTGTCAAAGCAGTAAGCATCCAGCAGTGCTATAACTATGCAAATGCAGCCCATTCCCCGTGAGCAGCTTCTGTGGACGAATAAGTCTCCCTACACAGGTATCCTGGCACTGTTGGTCTCCATAGACATACCAGCTAACACAAGGTTTCACTGTCCCTTTGAGTAACTGATACTGGTGGGAGCAGAGCAAGATCTCTCACCATCTGCCATGAGCCATCCAAACCTCAGCTGTAACACCAAATAGCTCATGTACAACCACAGGGCCTTGCGGAAGCCCTGCAGCATGAAGGGAGCTTCTGGCTGGGAGGTCTGCTGATCCTAGACCAAGGCACTGCATCAAGGCAGCTGAGGCTGCACCGGCCTGAAATGGAGCCAGAGGCAGGTCACGTTATGGTTGAGCACCATCACAAAAGTTGTGCTGGGGTCCTCCTGCAAGTGATGCCCACACCATGTTGCAAAGAGGCTGGGTTGTGGCTTTTGCCAGGCACACCAGGAGACCCTTCCACCTGCTGGAGCCCCAGCTGGTGGAGATCAGCAAGAGGCAGTGGCTCATCCCAGCTCTCCAATCCTCTGTAGTGCTCACAGGGAGGGAGAATTAGCCATGCTCTCTACTCCACATCTGGAAACTCTCCTGGTTTCCAGAGCTCATTAGATTTTGGGGAGAAGAAACTTTTGGGAGGCTTTGGACTCATTTTACAGCTCCCATCAGTGAAGGAGGGGACAAAACAACTACATTCCACCCTCTCCAACATGAAGTAGAGCTGCAGGATATGGTGAAGGCCTGTCAGAGTGAGGTCTCTGTGAACACAGAGCAACACACTACGGAAAACACATAGGGGCAGCAGTGCCAATTCTTGCACTTCAAGGACTGCAGAGCTCCCTGTGGCCAGAGGTGTGCAGGAACCAGAGAAAACACCTCTGCTATCTCTGTGGAGATGCCTTTGCTGCCCAGAAGTCCTGGAGTAATCCCAGGTACTGCACAATCTTACATCCGCTCTCTTACTCTATTTAACTGGCTTCTTTGGCAGACTGTAAGAAAGGTGTGCCTGCAAATCTTATCGCAAACTAAACAAGGGAAAGATAAGGCCATCCTTATCAGCACTTTCACTCACCGTGCCCTGCTTCCTTCTGTGATGAAAGGACAGATAACAGAGCTCTTGCTTATACGGATGGAGTTCACATATGAAGCTGGACACGTGTATCCATGAGGTAGGTTCTGTTGCATGAGTGGCCTGGCAGGGGCAGGGGCAGGGGCAGATGTATCTAGATGTGTCTTGCATCTGCTGTTTTGCAGATGTAAGAAATCACCTCCTCCCTCCCCCCCTTCCTGAGTACAAGAGAGGTATCTTTACCCAGAACCATTAATATTGTCCAATAAGGGAAGTTTTCGCCCTCTGGGATGACAAATATGATCTGTGTTTGACATGAAAGGGAAGACTCAGAAAGGGAAACCTTTAACTGACTATAACCTTCTTGATGATGAAGAGTAGGTGATGGGTGCAGGGAAATGGCTTCTGAGTCATGGGGTCAGCACAGGTAAGTGGCTGACATAGTGATCTTTACTGTGCTATATAGTGACAGGGCTGCCTGAGGCTCTTCCAGGATGCTCTGCCCTGCTTCCTGAGGCACACAGACCAAGACATGTTGTGATATGTAGTGGACATGACCGTTTTAGTTGTCTCCTCACTTGTGAGAATCATCCTGATGTTGGTTAATGTCAACTATGCTGGACTGAACATCCTGCTGTGACCTCATCTCACAGCCACAGGTCCTGTCCCCACATCCTGAAGAGTGTGACATCTTGAGTGCTGACAATCATAGCTATGACAGGACAGCTAAAGAGAGGGAACTTGATACCATGTCCAGGAGAACCAGACTCTTTTCTGTGCACTGCCAATTACCTTTCAATATCCTTTCAGTAAACATTCTTGCAGCTCTATGGGAGAAGGGAGGTTGTCTGTTTTGTGCACCCTGGCTTCCCACTTCTCAAATTGCTCTTGTGACACAGGGTCCCCCACATCTGCAGAAAGTCAGGGGTGATTTGTAGCAGGTTGTTGCTTATGGATGATGTTTTGAGCCACAAAGGTCTTCCTGTCCTTAGCAGAAGTGAAGTCATAGCTAAGTCTCAGCAGAAAGAAGTAGGCAAGAAACTGAGGGCTAGAGGCCACCAGAGCTCAGTGAAAAGCCATTCTATCCCATAAGAGCCTGGTCTTGCAGAGATAAGAAAACCTGGCTGATTGATTTACTAATATTGACTCTAAGCAGTAAATCCTGGAGACTGCAAATACCCACTCCCTCTTCAGCCATCATTTCCTGTTCAGAGCTTGTTAGCCGTGATCCTTCCCATTCTGTCTTCATCATTTTAATAAATATCCCTCTAATACTATGGGGGTTGTGACAGACTGGAGCTGTGTATCCAGCTGGGCTCATCAGTACTCCACCATCTGGCAGGACTCTGCTGTTTCACCATGAAATCATGTAACTAGAAAAAGTTTAGTGAGGAGAAATCTCGAGAGACCTTGAATTCAATTCCTGCTGAAAATATGGCTAGCTCTGACCAGACTGCTTTGGGCTTTCTCCAAACAAGTGTTGGTCATCTCCAAGATGTACAATCACTCCTCTCTATCAAGGAAAGCAGGTTTCTCCTTAGAATCATAGAATTAACCAGGTTGGAAAAGATCTCCAAGATCATCAGGTCCAACCTTTGATCCAATCATTGTGCTTACTAGACCATGACACTAACTGCCTCATCTAGTGTCACCTTAAAAATCTCCAGCGATGATGATCAACCAACTCCCTGGGCAATTCCTACTTCAATTCCTGATTACTCTCTCTGTGAAAAGTTTCTTCCTAATATCTAATCTAAACCTCCCCTGGCACAGCTTAAGACTGTGCCCTCTTGTCCTACTGCTGGTCTCCTTGATGAAGAGATAACTCCCGCCTGGCTACAACTTCCTATCAGGTAGTTGTAGAGAGTGATAAGGTCTCCCCTGAGCCTCCTCCTCTCCAAGCTGAACAAACCCAGTTCTCTCAGCCTCTCCTCACAGGACTTGTTCTCCAGTCCCTTCACCAGCCTTGTTGCCCTTCTCTGGACCTGCTCCAGCACCTCAATGTCCTTCCTGAATTGAGGGGCCCAGAACTGGACACAGGACTTGAGGTGCAGCTTCACCAGTGCAGAGTACAGGGGAAGAATCACTTCCCTTCCTGCTGGCTACACTATTCCTGATACAGGCCAGGATGCCATCGACCTTCCTGGCCACCTGGGCACACTGCTGGCTCAGGTTCAGCTTCCTATCAATCAGAACTCCCAGGTGCCTCTCTGCTCTCCAGTCACTCTGTCCCCAGCCTGCTGTGCTCCATGGGGTTGTTGTGGGCAAAGTGCAGGACCCGGTGCTTGGCCATGTTAAAACTCATCCCATTAGAATCAGTCCATCCCTCCAGCCTATCCAGGTGCCTCTGCAGAGCCCTCCTGCCTTCCAGCAGACCGACACTACCCCCCAGCTTGGTATCATCTGCAAACTTGCTGATGGTGGACTCAATCTCCTCATCCAGATCATCAGTAAAGATATTAACCAGGATGGGGCCTAACACTGACCCCTGAGGGACACCACTGGTGACCGGCCACCAGCAGGATGCAGCTCCATTCACCAGCACTCTCTGGGCCTGGCCAGCCAGCCAGCTCTTAACCCAGCAGAGAGTGCTCCTGTCCAAGCTGTGGGCTGCAGCTTTTCCTGAAGAATGTTATAGGAAACAGTGTCAAAGACTGTTGAAATCTAGATAGACACATCCACAGCTTTCCCCTCATCCACCAAGTGGGTCAACCAGTCATAAAAGGAGATCAGGTTGGTCAGACAGGACCTGCCCCTCATAAACGTCGGCTGGCTTGGTCTGATCCCTTGTCCATCCTGTAGGTGCCATGTGATTGCATTCAGGATGATCTGCTCCAATAGCCTTGCTAGGCACTGGTCAGGGTGACAGGCCTGTAGTTTCCCAGACCCTCCTTTCAGCCCTTTTTGTGAATCAGCATGACATTGGCCAACTTCTGATCATCTGGGACCTTCCCAGAGAGCCAGGACTGTTGGTAAATGATGGAGAGTGTCTTGGAGATCTCTTTTGCCAGCTGCCTCACCACTCTAGGATGGATCCCATCTTGCTCCAAAGACTTGTGAGGATATAAGGGTCTCAGCAGGTCTCTAACTGTTTCCTCCTGGATTACAGGGGTGCTATTTGGCTCCCCATCCCTGTGTACCAGTTTCAGAGGCCAGTTGTCCTGAGGACAACCTGTCCTACTGTTGAAAACTGAGGCAAAGAAGGTATTAAGTAGCTCATCTTTTCCCTCATCTTTGGTAACTATGTTCCACCCCATGTCCAACAAGGAATGAAGGTTATCCTTGCCCCCTCTTTTGCTATTGATGCATTTGTAGAAAGGGGACGGTCCTGTGGTGTAATGGAGAGCACTCCGAACTCTGAACCCTAAGGTCGTGAGTTCGAGTCTCAGTGGAGACCGTACCCTGGCAGTTCAATGCCTCCCTGCCATCTGATCCGATCTGATCTCGGATGCTTAGCAGGGTCAGCCCTGGTCAGTACCGGGTGCTGGAGACAGTCCCAAGGACTTCACTGTCACTGTCCAAGCTCGCTCAGCCATGGCAGATGGACCTCAGGACTTAAATGGTGGGGCCAGTTCTGTGCACTCTGTGTCTCACCTAAAAAATCCACTGTGCAGGCTGAAAGGGCACACCCGCGTGGGGAGAGCCCTTTCCAAATCTTCGTTTGCAAAGTTTGGCCATACATACATTTGTAGAAAGACTTTTTGTTATTTGTAACAGAAGTGGCCAGATTAACTTCAAATTGTGCCTTTGTATCTCTAATTTTCTTTCTGCTTGACTTAACTATATTCCTAAACTCTTCATGAGTAGTCTGCCCTTTTTTCCATAGTTGGTAAGCTACCTTTTTTTCCTGATTTCCTTCAAAATACTCCTGTTCAGCCAGGCTGGTCATCTACCCTGTCAGCTTCCTTTCAGCACACTGGGAGAGCCTGCTCCTGCACAGTCAAGACTTACTTCTTGAAGTATGTCCACCCCTCCTGAACCCCTTTGTTTTCAAGGGTTGTTTCCCAGGGTACACTCTGAACCAGTCTTCTGAGGAGGCTGAAATTTGCCCTCCAGAAGTCCAGGGCAGAGGTTTTATTGATGGCCCTCTTTGCATCTCTGAGTATGGAAAACTCCAACATTTCATGGTCACTGTGCCCCAGAGGCCTCTGACCACCACATCTCCCACAAGCACCTCTCTGTTTATGAACTAGAATGTCTGGCAGTGTCCCACCCCTGATGGTTTAATTTCCCAGTTGAAACATGAAATTATCCTCTATACACTCTAGAAATCTGCTGGACTGCTCCTCTCTGCAGTGTTGAGTTCCCAGCAAACATCTGGCAGTTTAAAGTCACCCACAAGAAAAAGGGCTGGCAATTTGGAGACATCCACCAGCAGCCTGTAGAGTAACTCATCCCCTTCATCATTCTGGTGGGGTGATCTGTAACAGTCTCCCACCAGGATGTCAGCCTTGTCGGCCTTCCCTCTGATTTTGATCCACATGAACTCAACTGTATCATTACTGACCTCAAGTTCTACAGAGCCAAGAGACTCTCTGACATATAGATCCACCCCTCCACCCTTCCTACCTTGCCTGTCCCTTCTGAAGAGCCTGTAGCCACCCATGGCAGCACTCCAGTTGTGCGAGTCATCCCACATCCTCATGGCAACATTGTCATAGCTTGCCTGCTGCACAATGGCTTCCAGCTCCTCTTGCTTGTGATCCATACTGTGTGCATTAGTGTACATGCAGTTCACCTGGGCTGCTGGTCTCACCCCCAGCTTTGGCTCTCCATGTTCAGACTCATCAGTGGAGAGTCTGGTTTCAACCCCTTACCCCTTCAAACCTAGTTTAAAACCCTCCTGATGAGCCCTGACAACTTATGGGCTAGTTCTCTTGCCCTTCCTAGACAGACAAAACCCATCTGACTCTAGCAGGCTTGGCACCATAGAATTTGCCCCATGATCAGAAAAACTGAAATTCTACTGGTGGCACCAATCCTTTAGCCACCTATTGATAAGATGGGTTTTCCTACTCCTCTCCCCGTTCATCCCAGCTACCACAGGAACTGAGGCAAACACCACCTGTGCTCCTGTCCCATTAACTAATCAACCAGAGCCTTGAAGTCCCTTCTGATTACCCTGATACCTCTTTTATTAGCGTCATCACTGCTAGTCTGGACTGCCAACAGTGGGTAATAGTCAGAGGGTTGGATAAGCCCAGGGAATCTCCTTACTAATATCCCTCACCTGGGGCCTTGGGAAGGCAGCAGACTTCCCTGTGAGATGGTTCTGGTTGGCACATAGGGCCCTCAGTTCCCCTTAGAAGGGAGTCACTGACTACAACTATCCTTCTTTTTCTTTTTGTACCTGTGGCTGTAATCTGTGTGGTAGACGGGGCACAACCAAGAGATCCTCCAGACAAATCTTCCTCTTGACTGTCCTCTGCCTCACCCTCTGGCTCCAGGGTCTCACCCTGTTCTTTAAGGGCACCCAGGGAGGCGATGTGGGTTGTGATGGGATTCTTTTACTTCTCCAAGTCAGGGATCTGTTTCCATTCCCCCCCATCTACTCAGTTTGCTCCATCAGCCTGATGGCAGGAGGGGTAGGGCTTCTCTGTCTCCTGCTGAACTTCTATTGTGGTCAAAAAGGTGCAACTCCACTCGTCTATATCCCTTTCACTCTCCCTAATACTTCTTAGCCTCTCTACCTCTTCCTTGAGCTCTGTGACTAAACATGGCAAATAATTTGCCTGCTCGTACTATATGCAGGCATCTTTTCCACCATCCTCTGGTACTAACACCAGGATCAGACACTCTGTGCAGCCAGTGACCTGAAGAGCTGCAGTCTTACTGGGGGGAGGGGGGGGGTTGGGGGCGTGCCTTTCTGGGTTAGCACAGTCAGCAGCAGCAACAGCTTATGTCCCACCACACTTCCTCTCAGCACAGCTTTAGCTCCTTGTCTCTTACCCCATCATGGTGCACTTCAGAGAAGACTCCAGCTCCATCTTCTCTTTAACCCTGTTTAGGACTGCAGATTAGACTCCATGCTCACCTCTTCTCCATGAGATCAAAACCAATGCCCTCAGCCTGACCCATGCACCGGCTCCCTGCCTCGATGGTCCCAGCTGAGGTCCAACATGAAAATGTCTTTCTTGTACTGTTGCCCTAATTGGATCCAGTATTCCAGATACGGGCTCATCTGGATAAGGCAGCGGGAGTAGCCACTTGCCTAAGCCCCTTCACTGAAATTCAATCCATTCAGATGCACCTGGGGTTTTAAGCATGACAGCCTGAGGCTTCCACTGACACAACGCAGAAAAGGCAAAGAAACCAGGATAGAGCTTGTGTGATAAACAGTGTGATCTGAGCTTTGTAGCCTTGATAATTACCGTTTTTTTCAACACTCTCCTCCACACTCCATCTTCCACAAAATTTGCGAAAGCACCAAAACACAGATTGAGTGCAGTACCAATCATGCACCCCTGAACATGGCTGCCTTTCTGTCCAAACTCTGACCGCAGGCTAAAGGTGCTGCTCCCGCGAGCACTGCGTCCTGTGACAGAACGAGCTGCCGCTCGCCAGGGACCCACACTGGCCGCTTGGCATTCCCAGCGGTTCTCCTCCCTCTCCGCTCCGTCCTTCCCGGCCGGTGCGGCACTGCTCCCTAGCGGCAGCACCGAATTGTTCGCGTTGGAAAGGACCCTTTCAAAGATCATCTTTGCTCCCTAGAACAGGTTCCTCAGAGCCGCGTTCAGCCTGCCGTTGAACACTTCCAGGGATGGGGCATCTATATCTTCTGTGAACAACCTGCACCAATGCCTCACCACCCTCACAGTAAAGAATTTCATGCTAATATCTAATCTAAATCTACCCTCCTTGACTTTAAAGCCATTGGGCCTGTCCTAGGACATATTCTTGTCAAAAGTCCCTGTTCAGCTTTTCTGTAGGCCCTTTTTAGGTGCTGGAAGGTGCTATAAGGTCTCTCCAAATACATAAGGTCTTCCTGGATTTAAGTCTAGCTCCCGTTGTGGAACAGAGTAGTATATTTTACACCTGCTTAAGTGGGAAGACTTGAAACCATTTTCCCTTGTTGCTTCAAGTGGGCCTTTCATTTGCCTTGTCTCTAAAAGGGAAAGGGTGGAGAAAACCTCCATGAACACAAAATACAGATGAAATTACCCAAGAAGGAAAACTTATTGACATTTTTTAAAACAAATATTTTCTGCATAAAGGTCCAAGCCCTGAAGGATCCTCTGCTTCCTCCATGAAAAAGCCACCAATATCAACAATAATACCCAGACAAGGGCTCTCACACCCTGACAGGGTGGCACTTCTCACTTAGGGATTCATTCTGTGTGGCTTGAACTGTGTGTAACTTGAGGGCAACCATGGGTCCAAGCCTAACAGAGTGGTCAGTCACTCAGGAATGCAAGCCCATGTTATGTAAATAAGGGCAATTTTAGAGAAAATAAGGAGAATAAAAAAAATCCCCAAACCTAAAACAAAAAACCCAACCAACCAACCAACCAACCAAAAAAAATTGGGAACCACTGAAAAGCAACACATGTACAGAAATAAACTCAAGTGTACCCAAAGACTGAAAAGGAAGAAATCTTCCCGATCTTGATGAAGAGAAAGAAACCTCTGGCAATATCATGATATGTGTATTGAAGACATCAGGATGCTGGTAACTCGTTATAAGTCCCCCAACCCCCAACCTGTGCAGCCAGCAACCTGAGGACACAGGAAGGGTGAACACCAAGAAGCAGGGTTAGATACTGACTTTGTGAGTGTGTGTGTGTGCACATATGTGTATGCATAGCTATCACAGCTGCATTACTGAGATTTCTCTGTATTAATTTGGACTGTAAAACTAGTAATTGAAAATACTATATTGCTAGAACTTTTGCATGTAGTAATGGGGGACTCCACAGTATTACACAGGAAGGGACATAGACAGAAGTCAGGAAGAGAATAAATCCACACTGGCACATCTATACAGCTGCTTGAACTGGACTATCATCCATTCCACTACATCATTCAATCAAGGGGAATATTTGTGGAGCCAAATACTCTTTTTCCAAATGCCAGCACTGGGCTGTCACTTACACAGCCCAATTTTTGAATGCTCACAACTAAATAAAGGGCCATTTTGCCCTGGCTCTGGGGATCCTCCACATAGTCAGATGAGATGGCCAGATGTTGATCTGTATTGTAAGATCTTCCAGTGGGCCCACCACCTCCTGTTGCTCCCGTCAATACAAGCTTCTCTGTGGCTGCTGCTTTTTGACAAGCCTGCCCCAGATGCAGCATGAAGCATTGGGATAGGGTGGCCAGGGAATCATATTTAATTTTCCAGTTCCAGGGCCAGCACTCCAGTATTAACCAGTGATGACAGGCTATGTGCTAAAATATAGGACACAATTTATTAAACTCAAAATTCATGAGCGCCTTTTCCAAGTGGCAAAGGTCAACATGAGATGCAGATAGTCTTTCCTTGCAAGAGCCAGCACAAGGATGATTGACTCAGAGTGCTTCATGCACCAGGCGAGCTGTGCCTCGATGCCAGACCAAAAGCTCTGGTACTAGCACTGAACAAAAAAGGTCAGAAGCTGCTTCTTAGTCAATTAAGATCTCCTTGGATAGTTCACATGCAGACAACAGCTTTGCAAATTCTTAATTGGCTAGTGAATCCTGGCTTCCTGCCATCAGAGAAAGAAAATGGATAGCACTGGGGCTCCTCTGGGCCAGCCCACAGTTATTCTTCCTGTTTCCTGCATGGCCACATGCAGCCAGACATCCAGCCAAGATAGGTTGAATGACTGCTCCACATCCAAAAGCAACTCTCAGAAATAACATCACTCTCCAAGGATAATGGATGCCACCATCTCCCACTTTTTCTTCTTAACTTCAGACATGGAGAAGACATAAATTCAAATAGGAGCAGTTAAGAAATTAGCTTTGCTCTCTAGAAAGAGCCTCCAACGAATCAGACTTCAGGCCTACACAAAGATAAGGGTGCAAAGCTGTTCTCTGCGAGTACATAGGTCACTGTATCCCCACACACCAGACTCTGTAAAATCAGACCCCCAAAGAGAATCACATTAGTTCACATGCAGGTGCTACCCAACAGGGACATCCCCCCTCTAATCACTAACTCTGGCACTGCAGTTCTAAGTAACAGCTAAAGCCCAACTGCAGCTACACAGACTGACCTCTAACTACAACTCACAAAACTTTGGATTCCCTCCAAGGTACTCTCTCCTTGCCAAATAGCAGCTGCCTCCCCTACCTACTCTTTCTCATAAATTTGATCCACTTCTTTTCACTTCCAAATGCAGATAAATCATACCTGGGAGTCACAAAGCTATTGAAGAAGAGTTCCCTATCTGATCTTTGATAACTTGGCAGATTAAACTACCAGTACCCATCTCGTTCACAGCCCTCCAGGCAGCTTGAGCTGTTGATGGGGCAGCAGCTGCAGAGTTCACAATCCCTTGAACACCCTTGGGAAGCCAGTCACCACCCTGTCAGCAGAAGGGGCAACATCTCCCATCATCTTAGCCATGTGAAAGCCAGATAACCACCTGAGGTGTGGAGTTGCCCCTGATGACTGTTATATCCCCCACTAGCTATGGTTGCTGCCTGATGAGTTGTTCCCACAGATGTTGCTGTTGCATAAGGTTAACCCAGCATCAGCCTCTGGGAACTCCATCTGTGGGAACTCCATCTCTGCATCCAAAAAAACTAATTGGCCTTGGGTGCAGGAGGCAAGACCAAGAATTTCTGGTGCTGCTGCCACAGGACAGACAACATAATGTTGTCTCCAGTAATATCTTCTCTAGCTAGGCTGGCTCTATGGTGGAGCAATCCAAGAGTAATCAATGCCAAGCACGATCCCCTTGCCCACCTCTCAGTTTCTGTTCCTCCTCTCACAGGTAGTAGCCTTCCCTATCTGCCCTTTGTAGCAGAGCTACTGGCTGGCTGGAGCTTCATGTATGTTTGGGGCATGCTTATGGCCTGACAGGAGATCTTGAAAGCAGACTCAGGTGGTGGCAGAAATTTGATAAGCAACCTCTGGCTTGGCCTTGCTCCCTTCCTCACTCTGATGCCTCCAGCAACCCAGCAGATCAAAAAAAGGCCAGGTAAAACAAACAGAGCGAAATGCAAGGAGCAGCACATGACATGCATGTACCCCTCCTGGTCTCAGTAGTACAGGGAAGGCTTGAAAAACTCAAGACACTTCATTACAAACAAGAGAAAGATTTATTTCCATTTCAAGTGAAGTAGAAGAGTAAATACAAAAAAATCTCAAATACAGAATATAATATTCTCTTCGGCTGTACAATCCACCTATTTTTGAAAGTCTGCTCAGGGCCTGACTGTGCCAGAACTCTGGCATAACAGCAACCAAGAGGCTCCACCCTTTGAGGACAGAGCACTTTCAAGGCCCTTCTTTCTTCTCATCAGTCCTCACTCTTCAGAGTTTCCTACAGATTTACAGTCGAAATTTATTGGACTCTTCTCCCAGAAATCAAAAGACTAATTTTTCAAATTAGACTAACTCTAATTAGACTAACTCTGCTAAAAGGAAGACCCTCAGATATTTACAATAAAACTTCCAGAAATCAAAATTTTTCCTTATTCCTGATGGTGCTTGAAAATTACAAGCAAAGTGCCGGCTAAAAATACACTGACATATAAATGTTTAACACATCCCCATGGCACAAGCACGCATTGAGATCCAGTAGTCTGACATATCCCCTTGGCATATCCCCATATTCTCACAGAGAGACCCAACCCCACGACTCCCCAAGGCACAATGAGCTCACCTTCCTCTGGCTGTCTCATGATACACACAGGCACAGGCACAAGCACAAGCACAGGGTCAGCACATCCCACTGCTGCAAGGTAGAGTCCAGAGAGACCCCACAGAGCAATGTTCAGTGGCCCTTTTTTATCTGAGCCTACATAACAGCTCAGGCAGGCTGCAATAGCCACAAAACCACAGCAGTGCTGGTGGGAAGGGATCTCTGGAGTCTTCAGGCCTGCTGCAAGCAGAATGACACATTGCTAGCACTAGCAAAAGGGAGGTATACCTTTGTTTTTGCCCTGAAAACCTCAAAGCACAGACCCCACACAGATGCAGAGTCCCTTGAATAGTCCACGCAGGTCTTCATGGTTCTGTCCACGGTTTTCAGCTGTTTGTGACAGAAGTTTAAGCAATTTTTGCCATGCCTCAGGTTCTTAATGCAACAAGCTCATCACTGCACCTGGTGCAAAAAATAAACCTTCTAAGTATGCTTGGTTTCCCTAGCTTGTAGGTATAAAAGATCTCCAGAAAAACAAGAAAAAGCATCTAGACCTTATCTGCAAATGACACACAACTGAACCTACCCAATCTGTGCATTCTCAGTCATCAAGGTCTATCAGGCATGTTCTCCAGACATGGAGTTGCCCCCTGAACTGGCTACAGATGCTGAGGTCAGAAGCAGCTTACACAAGACCTGCATCATCACTGGTGACCTTTTATTTACACTGAACTTTAGACTAGCACCAGGGCTGAAACAGAGAACAAAACCAGGTTGAAGTAAAGGGGAACAAGGGCCAGAAGACCTCTAAGCTCAAGAAAATTATTTGATCAATATTTATAACTGCTTCTACAGAAAGAAAACATAAGAAGACAGGACAGTTCTTTTCCCAGCAACACCCAAACAAGCAAGAGGTCAGCATGACTTTTGAGAAAAAGGACACAGTCCAGTTCTTGCAGGAAATGAAAGCAGAGGCACCAGGCAGCTGTCAAAAAAACTAGGAGCTGGCACAGCTAGGTATACAGCTCCTCTTCCAGATGGTTAAGGGAGATGTGAGAGAAACTAGTATGGCTGCTGAGAAGACCTGCCCCAGGACGAGTCAGTCAAGCTGCAGACAAGACTGCTTGCTCTCTCCAGCAGCTTCTGGACATGCCAGGACAAGGAAGGACACTGAAAAATACAACACAGCTCTTTGAAAGGGAAAGGAAAAATCTGATTTACCTCACCACACCAAAGATTTGAATGGTGCCTGCACTTGTTGTCTGTGTCCCCCCACTGGTGGCAATACAACCTCCCCAGCTTCATGGACAGCACTCTCCTGTGGTACCACAAACAGCTATAGATGGACAAGGGGCAGTGCTATCAGGCCAGCCTCCCATCCCATGAGGTAGCTCACCCACCACATGTCATCCTTAGTGCTCTGAGGCCTTGAATCCAAAACTCATCTCCTACCTCAGAGCCACATGGAAAGCAGACATACAACTTCTCCTGTCTACCTACTGCAAAGGGCTTAAGACTTCTCCATGCCAAACTGTGCCATGGGAACACCCAACAACCTTCTTGCTCCACTCCATTTCCTCTCTCATTTCCCGCCTGGATATGTGGACCACAGCACCCAAAGAAGCTAAGAAGTTGCCTCTACACAAACTTCATCCTGCTGAGGACCTCATCTGAAAAATGCCCTGTGGAGCAGAAGGCACAGGTGTCTTCATGGGATCAAGAGCTCTTTGCATCAGTGCCCAGCAGCAGGACAAGAGAGTAGACATAAAATGAGACTAGAGAAATGCTGAATGGATGAATGCAAGGAGAAATCTTTTCCCCGGAAGGACAGTGTAGCTGCCCAAAGAGACTGCTGTGTCTCTCTTCTTGGAGGGGATCAGGACTCAACTAGACAGGCCCAAGCAACCTGGCTGGACTCATAGCTGATGCAGATTTGAGTACAAGGTTGGCACAGAAATTTCACAAGGTCACTTTTAACATGAATTATGCATAAGTTATGCATATGATCTATATCTTTGTCTGGTAAGAGACCCTCGTGTATTTGCACCCTCTCTGTTCTTCCAAAACTGCTGAGACTCTGGCTGCACTTTCTCCCTTCTTCTCCTCATACAAGGCCCCATCATACTGCAGGATGTTCTCACAAACCTCGTTCCAGTGCTGGTTACACTGGCTTCCCACCTCCACAGTAAAAACGAGCTGCATAAGCAGACCTGGACAACAGGGCTATATCAGTCCCCTCTACAGCCACAGCCCCAGGCAGAGCCCTGCTCCACACCACTGCTTCAGGCCCCTTCCAAGGGTGGTGGAGTCTGTTGGGAGGGCTTTGCTTGAGTTTCACCAGGGATATATTTTCAAGTCTTTGCCTTTTATAGACGTTCGTATTAGTTTTTCCTTCTCCATGTCTTCTTCTGGTCTCTTTTTCATGCTAGGAAAGCTTGAAAGTGGAGTAATTGAAGATGAAAAGGCATCATGTCCTGCATCTTGTCTTTCTGGAAAGAAAGTTTTCCCCTACAGATGGGGATTTCTCTAGGCTACAGATAGAGCTAGGTTGACACTAGGATCAAAGAAGCTTAAGATGCAAGTACGTCCATAGATTTCAAGATCAAGTCTCACTTAAAGCACATCTAAATTCAATGCTGGATCCAACTCTGCAGACAGATCAGGCTCTGCCCAATCAAGTTGAAAAGCCCTCCAAGGGCAAAGGTCCCACAGCCTCACTGTGTCCCTCTTTCTGGAGCTGGGCATGCTCATGGTATACATTTTTATAGTTCCAATCTCACCATTCTCCTAGCCCTGCAGCACAGAGCACGACCCCTGGAGGGATCTGACTTGATGTGTTTGCCTGGAACCCCAGCATTCAAATCTTCTCCAGTCCTGGCCACCTTCCTGGTACAAAGCCTACCACTAAAACCCAACAGCCCTGTGCAACACATTAGTGTCATGCATCCCACTTTTACAGATATGCCTGCACGAGGCCGGGGAATGCTTCCTTCTGCCTCTCATCTCACCCACACCGACAGATGTTTTGTTCTGTAAATAAAATCAACAGCAGAGATATTTTCAAAAATGAGATCTTCCCAGGTAGACCAGGCGGGGTCATGGTGGATGTGCCGAGAGGGTGGGAGCCTGGCAGGAAGCTTTGAGCACCTGCCCCAGAAAAGTCTGTAGAAGAATGGACTGTTTGCCCTATCGAGGGCTTGGGAGTCCCTAGGGTTTTTTCTGGCGAGAGCAGACAGGGCTGGGCCCGGCACCCCAGGTCCCCACAGCTGACTGCAACACTCCTCACCAGGAGGCCCGGGCAGATGGCATTTTCCCGGGGTCCAGTGGCACCAGTCGAGACATGCAGCCTGCCTTCTCCCAGGTTCCCCTCCGCGCTGTCAGGCCTCTCCTGGGATGGGTCAGAGAGCCGGGACGAACCTGTCGGGGCCACCGGGATAGGCGCCGTCCAGGGGCCTGGGCCCGGTGGTGCCCAGGTGCCCTGCGGCGCCGTAGGCGTGGGGCAGCGGCGGGTATGGCACGGGGGAGCGGCGGCCGTAGACCTCGACGGGGGTGGGCGGCGAGGCGGGCAGCACGATGCTCCCCGACGGTGCGTACAGTGGTCCGTGACCTGCTGGCGCGTAGGGCCCGGGTGCGGTGGGCAGAGCGGCGTAGGCATGGGGCAAGGTGGCGGAGGCGCAGCCCTGCGCGGGGAAGGCGGCGGCGAAGGCGCAGGAGGCGGCGGGAGCGGGGGGTACGTCGGCGGGGGGCGGCGGCGTGGGCAGTGGGACGAGGCGGCAGGACGCGTCGGGGAGCTCGGCGAGGAAAGCTGGGTAGGTGGAGAGATCGCTCCTCTTGAAGCGCTTTCTCCGGCGGAGGAAGGACCCGCTCTCGAACATATCGCGGGCGTGGGGGTCCAGCGTCCAGTAGTTGCCCTTGCCAGGGCGACCAGGCTCCCGTGGCACCTTGACGAAGCAGTCATTGAGCGTGAGGTTGTGGCGGATGCTGTTCTGCCACTTGCGGGGGCTGTCGCGGTAGAAGGGGAAGCGCTCGGTGATAAAGTGGTAGATGCCGCCCAGCGTCAGTCGCCGCTCGGGCGCCTGCCCGATGGCCATGGCGATGAGGGCGATGTAGCTGTACGGCGGCTTGCCCCGCTCTGCCGGATGCTTGCGCCGCCGCCGCCCTCCCCGCGACCCCGCGGTCGCCGCCGCCGCCTCCTCTCCCGGCGGGGGAGGCGGCGGGGGCCCCGGCGGCAGCCGGCACTCGGCGGTCATGCAGCCGTCGGGGCGGCCCCCTAATGGACCGGACTGAGCTAAGCTGAGCCGAGCCAGGCCGGCCCGAGGAGACGAAGCGCAGCGCCGCAGCCGCTTTTATGCGGCGGTGTCCGGCGGCTCCGCGCCCGGGCGGCCGGCACTCCCCCTGCTACGCCCCGCCGCCCGGGAGGCGCGGGCAGGGCCGGGCGTGCCGCCGCTGCTGCCGCGGGCACGGGCAGCGCCCTGCTCTGCACCCCCCGCTCGCCTCCATCCGCTGGTCCCCGTCCCCAGCGCCGTCGGTGCGCCGCTGTCTCCCTGCCGTCGGGAGCGCACAGCTCCGGGGACCGGCGTGCAACGAGCGGGGGCATCTCCGCGGTCCCGCTGCAAATGTCTGGGCTCGGGCATTTTCCTCGCTTCTTCGCAGGGCCCGGCGTCTTCGGGGCCGGCTCGGCTGGCGGCCCGCGTGTGGTGAGCGGCCGCCGCTGTCGAAGGAGATCCTGCTGGTCCGTGGCGCGGGGCAGTCGGCGCCGGGCAGTGTCGCCCAGGGAGCCCCACACTCCCTTGTGAAAATCGAACGGTCGAAACAAAATCAATGTGGAAAAACGCACACGCTGTCAGATCTGCGTGGGGAGAGATAGTAAGTGTGGCCTTAGGTAGCCTGGGTTGCCTGCGGAGCTGCTGTGTAGAATGCACTGAGGCTGGGGTCCTCACTTCTGGTCCCCAGCAACGACTCTGTACAGGCCTGGGCTCCCGTGCACCTAGCTTACCCCAGATCTAATCTGCTTGTCCCTAATCCTTGTGCCACAGGACCTCACACAGCATACATGATCCAAACAGAAAGGATGCCAGGCTCTCCATGACCTGCTGGTGGGACATGACCTGCTGGTAGGACATACTTACCTGCCAGTTCCCTCGTGTTTTATCAGATGCTTGGGGCCGAGGGTCAGACCCCAGCTGAGTGCGCTAGCTGGGGAGGAATGCTTCCTGTGGCACAGACCCACAGGCCTGGGGACAGCACAGGCTCCTCACCTGTTGGCATGGTGATCCTTGCAAGCCGGAATACAAAGTGGATGGCAGGATGTCTTAGGGTGAGATGGAATGTGTATGCAGGTGTGCACAGAGATGTGTGTGCATGAAAGGGTGAGCATGCACAGGTACATGGACAGTACAGTGGCACTGGTAGGGGGGATTTAGGATGTGAATGAGAGTTCATAGATGTGAATTGACAGGCAAGTGTGTGTAGAAACAAATGCCAGCACAGACAGATGTGTGGCTCGACCTGAGACTTGTATGTGGACACAGAGGCAGAAATAAATGTGGGCAGGTATGTGTCTGCAGAGATGGTTGTGCATAGGTGTGCAGGTGCTGTGCATGGTTGTACAGCTGATCCAGCCCGTGTCTTGGTGTCTCCTGTCAGTTCTTCCAGAATTCGGGTAACCAGTGCACTCCTAAATCCACCTCTATGGGAAAAGCTTTCCCAAAGCCCTCATGGGTGTTGCACATATGACATTTAAGGGAGCAAGGGAAGGTGGGAGATGTTCATCCTAGTGAAACACAGCTCTGTTGGAGGTTTCCAACAAATCTCTGCTTGAAGAAAAATCAGTGTGTGTGTGAGGATCCATTTCAAGGCAGCAAACAAACCCCAGCCCTGGTTTCTAGCTAAATAAGAGAACCCAGTGACACTAGCCACCTCCTTTTTTGTGCAGCTTTCCAGCAATCTGAGAGGTAGCAAAATAGACTACGGAGCTAGCAGAATAAACCATGAAGTGGCACTTGCTGAGGATCCACAGGTGCAGTCCCAGTATCTGGATGCAGACATGTGGCAGTATTTTAAACTACATGCTTCACATTTTGTGCCAAAAGAAAAATCAACCTTCTGTACTGACACCCGTGTTTTTGAAGTACACAGAATACTGGGGTCATGTTACCCTGTAGGAACCAAAAACCCGACTCTGTCTGAGTGACAGAAGAGTAGTGAAGTTGCCTCACCAGCAATGTTCTGCCTTCAGACTCATGGGTAGCTGTAGCTGGGAATGGATCTCCTGTCAAATGTTCCAAAAGGCAGTGCAGTGGTTCAGTCACCTCTGGGCTGCGAATCTCTGTGCCATGCCAATTCCATGCCTCCAGAGGGCAAAGTCAGATCGTGCTTCGCTTTGCACTTGTAGAGGATGGGGAGTGAAAGAAGTGTGTGCTGAGGAGGTGTGGTGTGCTAAACAGCTGCTTTTGCCCTCCCTGCTGGTGATGAAAATTCTTTTCCAAGTAAGCACGTTCCTTGGCAGGGCACAAAGTGGAGTGAAATGGATACCCAAACAGCATGTGCTGGCTCTTGTCCCTTCTCATTTCCTCATGAAGCAGCTTAAATTGTGGTAGGAGTATTTGTGGTTGAAGTGGGAGTTGTATAACATGGAGGCCTGGAGACTATCCTCAATCTGACATTATCATAAGCCTATTTAAAAACATTTTCAACTCTCCAATCTGGGAGCAGAAGCATGTCCCATTTTAAGCACTGGTGACTCTTTTGAGTACCAGTTTCCATGGGGAGGGAACTATGGAGTACACAAAACTCAGACTCACCCAAGTGGATCTTAAACTGCAGAGCTCCCTCATCTGTAAGTCAAGTGGTGCCTGTTGCTGAAGCAGAACAGTTGGTGCTTTTCATGTTTGTGAAACATTATGTTTTTTTGATTCAGCCACGCTGGAGGAGGGACAAACATAAGTTACATGGGAAATGCCATGCACTGATTAAACCTTTGGAGTTCATAGTGCAATAGATAATGTATCATATCTACATACCCATACAAAAGCTGTAGCTTGAACTTTCTTTTGGTCTCTGGGACAAAGGTTTAGAGTCAGCTTTTCTTCTGTTTGAAATTCCTAGCTCAGATCCTGCCAATACTGAGATCTGCAGCCTTCAACCAAGCAAAGTGCTCACTGATTTTGAGATCACTACGCTTGCAGAGTGTATATGCTGCACAAGGGCACTGTGCCTTGGCCTCCCAAAAATGGAGTTAATACTGATAGGTGCCAGAAAATTACTCCAACCAAAATGCCATCTGCTTGCATCTCCAAAAGCAATTTCTACCCATGGAAAAGAATCCAGTGCTTTAGGCTTCTTTCCCACTCAGTTGCTTTCATGTTACAAACCACACCATTGAGATCCCTCAAGAGTAAACTGCTGGGAAGCCCTGGCCTTCATTAGCCCTGTGACCTGAGCAGCTTCTCATACTTCAACCATATCACAGGAAGCAGACATGAAATGTGTGGAGAGCCCCTTCCTGTGCAGCACATTCATAGTTTTGGTTCCACCATCAGAATTCCTCTCGTCCTTGAGGGGAGAAAATGTTTTGCCTTTGTGTCCCAGGAACAGCAAAACTGTATTTAATGTGCTCCAAGTCAAGGGACCAGCAGAGTCAAAATCGCAGATCATAGTGGCTGAATGAAAACTAAGTGAGAGCACACAGCCATGGCACAGCCTGCACTCCAAGCTCAGCTGCCTCTGTTATGGGGTGGCAAGTTTGAGTTTTTTATTGGCTCTGTGTTTGTGCAAGGACTTTGCTGTGAGAAGTGTAGAGAGCATCACAGCCAGACACTTCATGACACATTGTGGCAAAATGCCCTACCTGCAGCTCTGAGAGGGGACCATAAGCCTGAGCCTTTGCACTTAGACAGGTGACATCCTTCTTTGCTTTTCAGATCACATTCCACAAAGAAATGACCAAAATAACTGAGCTTAAGATGTTTCGCACCTGACTGGAGTTAATGGGAGACAAAAACAGGGAGCTGATTGCATGGATTTTGGAAACACTTTATATCCAGATTGTGGCATGGGGACCATGGAAATCTCTGAGGGGGGACTGATGTGCAGCTACACATGGAGTATGGCCTCAGTGGCCTGGTTGTTTGTCACCAGTCCTGTTTTTCCAGATAAGTGCACCTTCTCATCCCCTGGTTGAATTTTCTATGTGAACTAGGGGTGGCAGGGAAGAAAGAATTGCTTGCTAAGAGAATCATATGGATGTAACCAGGTTCATGAGAGAGGCTTGCATTAGCTGTTGTGGCCATTCTTCTGGAGAAAAAAAATTATTGTGGTTTTAAAACAGGCTATGAGTCAGGGCAGAGTTTGGGGAAAGAGGCATGGGGAGCCTTAGCCTCCATCCAGCATGATTCCACCCGGGTAAGCCACCAAGCATGCTTGCTCGTGGAGGGCAAACAGGACCTTCAGAGAGTAAGCTTCAACGTGCAGGTACAGTGGCAGGGCAGGCTCTCTCAGAGCAGAACATCACCTCTAATCATTCCCCTGGGACCCTGCCCCAGGACAGGCAATACGGTGTGAGTGTATGGCAAAGGATTGGCAGGGGAGATGTGCATGGTTTCTGTTGTGGGGTGATGATAGCACTGAACTGGATAGAGTGGCTGACACAAGAAGAGGCAGAGCCTCAACCTAGAGGAACCACCAGAAACAGGAACACTGGACTGCTAGAAAGCTTACAAAGCCCAGCAAAGAAAACATGCCGCTGGAGTGGAATTACCCTGTGTGTCTGTCCCAGCTGGGAAGTGGCTGGAAAAGTGAGCCCCTGCTGCAGAGGATTGGGGGAACACTGTGCATGGGGTTCAGAGTGGGGCAGGAGTGACTGTGCTGTAAATGAGGTACACTCCGTACTGGGCTTCATGAGGCACAGCTTGTCTGGCAAACCTAGGTCTGTGCCAACTCTGCCTAAATAGGTAAATATGAAAACTTATAGTGCACACTGGCAATGAGAAGCTCCTTTAGCTAAGACACAGAGCTACAAAACAAAGCAATAGAAAACACCACATGTGATGTAGGCAGCAAGGAACAGACACATTCTTGGTGGAAGCTATGTGAATCCAGCCTGAGCTCGATGTGCCATGACACATTCACTTGTTCTCCTGATGAAGCAGATTTTAGTTTCCAAGAGAATAATCTGCCCATTCTTGCCTTTGCACGACCAAGAAATCACTGGGAGTAGTGGAGATCTGTCAGATGCTTTAAAAAGGAGGAGCTGGCTTTTTCTGGAAACATGCAAAGCAGAGTCAGGCTCTCTCTGTAAGCTCAAAATCACTTGGGATGGAGTTTTTGGTTTGAGGGTTTTTGGTTGTTGGGTTTTGTTGGTTTTTTTGTTGGTTTTGGGGGGTTGTTTGTTTTGTTGGGTTTTTTGTTGGTTTGGTTTTTGTGGGACCTTTCGGGGGTAGGGAGGGGGGCGTTTGTTTGGGGGTTTTTTTGCTGTGCAGGTGTTAGAAAGTTTGCATGGCTCTTCCTCCCCTGAAGCCTGTGAATTTCAGCACCTCATGAAAATCTTCCGGATGGGTATCTTTGAACAGCCATCAGACATTGCTGGCATGGAAATAACTTCTATTTTGCCTATCAAATGCCGTGTTTGGGCAGACATTCAACAGTTTTGAGAGGTCTAATCTCTGGCAAGATGAACATCTCCTAGTCAGTGTTTTTCAGGTGCCCTTGCTGGGACCTGTCTGCCCTGCTGGCTCACAACTGTCATCACTGGTATCTGACAAAAGCCCCTACAAGGGGCCCATGGGGTCAGAAAAACCCTGAGGCTTGTGGACAAGAACTATCACCCCAAACCAAGTTTTTTGAAGACAAGTTGCCAGAGCAGAAATTCAATCCCCTCTGCAGCTAGTGGTGAAACCTGATGCTTGATAGAAAATTATAGGATACAGCAGTTTAGAGGGAATTGTTTATTGCTTGCTCCGGAAGCTGGGAATGTTATTTTAACTATTTAATGAATTGCTATATTGTGAACAAAATATATTTTCAAATACCCTGCTTTACTTCAATAAGTTAAGTGGAAAGAAATATTATTTGTTTTCTTTTTCCTTTGTTGCAGACAGACCGACATTGCCCTAGACATCAGCTTTTTCTAACACACACTTCAGCACGGGATGGAGAAGGCCAGGTGATTTTGACCAAACTCCTGTATTAAGAGATTAATTAAGACAATTTCCCAACACAGGCAAGAGAAATCTCTTGGTGTTCTTTGTTGGCAATGTTCTTCACATTGTTTCACCCAAATATGGATATTTAAAAGTCTCTAACAAATTGCAGTGGAGTTGTCCTATAATTTACTGACAAATTTCATGTCCTGAGACATGCTCTGCACTGTAGTCCTTGCAGAGTACTTTTCCCATGGTCACAGACAGTAGATCAGCCAAGGAGGGAGGTGAAGGAAAGAAAAGTTGCTGGGGGCAAGTAGATGGGAGCAGTGAAGGGATACTAGGAACACATAAAGCAGGGGAAAGAGAAGGAAGAGAAGTACTGTGGAAAAGCAGAGAAAGTAGAGAAGAAGGATTGGAGCTGAAGCTGAAAGAATATGAAAATCCTTTGCTGGAAGACTAGTTGGGAGGGTTGTTTTGTGGAGAGAATTTTGTATGGATGGGAGAAAAGAAAAAAAAACAGTGATCACCAGCAGGTTCTTCTCTAGGTCTTGGCCTGGAATTAAAAGATTTTCACTCTCAGCATCACAAGCAAATAATCATGAAGTGTAGTGTCACAGCTTTCTAGGAGTGGTCTACACAGACCACAAGAAACTTCTAGTGCTGTGAGCTGCTCTGTTGGATTTTTTCTTTACTTTTTTTTTTTAAACCAAGGAAAATCACTGTTTATTAAAGAGCATTATTAAAAAAAACAACAACAAAACCCAACCAGATATTGGTCTTACTTTTCTGGAAACCACAGCTTTTAGCACACTTTGTGTGACAAAAAAGTGTTTGAGTAGGTAGGTCTGGACACCCGCACGTCTGTCTGCCAGGCTTCTGCTGCTTCGAGGTTTTCTGGGGAAGACCTCAGCAACAAGGTAGGTCAGAGGCAGAGCTGGGAAGCCAAGACAGCGGGTCAGGGCCTGCATCAGGTTTTGCAAGGAGAGACACAGGTACTGCTACAACATGGCCCTGGAGGCAAAAGCCCCAGCTTGAAAGTAGCTCCTTGTTAAAGCTGAGGAACCTCAATGGCCTCTTTCCCGGCCTTGTGCACAGCCAGGTGGATGCCCAGGCTGCGGAGTGTGTGTCGAGCCCAGGTCGAGGCGAGGAAAATTGTACTTAATGCACATGTGCGTGCACTGGTGCGGGTGTGCCTGTGCAAGGCACAAAGCACCGCTGAAGGCTCAATCACACCGGGCTGTAGGGTGAGCTGTGTGTATCGCTGCTAGGGTTGCATTCAGCCGCCGGTAGATGCTGATGGGGGATTGGTAGGACCCAGCGTTACCCTGCTGTAATTCCATGCCTCAGGGATGTAAATAGTCTTTCTTTGAAAAACAAAGTGTGAAGTGGGGGTACTTTGAGCTTATTGGCACTGGCAGACAAAATCTGAATACTTTTACAATGAGCTCCTGTTTTTTTTCCCTAGGCCTCTTTGTTCTCATTGCCACTCTCTGACCCTTTAGCAATCACCATGGTAATTACCAAGTAATGCCCTATTTACATGTACCTTCCGAAATCTGCTGGAGTTTTGCTTGAGCCTGTAGCAAAATGTCTTTCCCCAGATGAGAAAACGGGTTATTTCTCAAATTCCAGGCTTTTCTTTACCAGATTGCAAAGACTGAATAGCTGGAGTCCTGCTGAGGTTAACAGACCTGTGGAGATTTCACTAGATAAGCATCTGGCCCAGCGTTTGCCTGAGGCAATACATTTTACTAAAAGTGTGTAGGTCATGCTAATCTGGAGAGAGAAAAATGTTTTTAAGTTTAGTCCTGCTATTAAAAATAGGCACTGTTGTACTGCACGTATTTCCAAGGACAGCAAAAAGTTTAAGATTTTTTTTTTGGACGATCTGGCCTCACTTGTTGTGTAAGCAGTCCGTATTTCACATGTGAAGTCCGTGCCATGGGACAGGTTTCCCAAAGGGGATGGTGGGATCTCTGTCTCTCGGGCTTTGTTTAAACTTGACTGACTTAACCTGGCTCATAACTCTGCTTAAAATTTTAGCTGGACAAGAAACCTACTCATTCCTACAGTCCTCTCTGTTACTGTGGGAGGAATACGATTTCCGTGAGTTTCTGTCAAATCTACTCAAGTCCTGTCGATACAGGAAAATGACCCAAGAACACAAGCAAAATGACTTCTCAAAATGCCACGTGCTCAGATTTTCTTTCTCCCAGCCAGCTCTGCTGTTTTTTTCTAATGCCGTTTGGGTATTCACATGCAAATTACAGATTTACGACCATGCTAGACTATTATCAGAAAACAGATCTTCCAGAACTTATTTAAACAATCACTTCCAGGATCCTGTTTTGGACCAGGAAAAAGGAAGGAGAATGGCATCCTTTTGAGACCTTTGAGATTCCCTTCTCTTTACTCCCCTGTGAGACAGTGCAGTATTTGCTGTGTGAGTGTCCTGGGTTTGGCTGGGATCGAACTAATTTTGTCCAGAGTGCGTAGTATAAGGATGTGTTTTGGATTTGCGCTGAAATAAGTGTTGGTAACACAGGGATGTTTTTGTTACTGGGGAGCAGTGCCTAAGCAGAGCCTTTTGCTGCTTCTCACTCCACTCCACCAGCGAGGATCTGGGACCGTACAAAGAGCTGGGAGGGGACATGTCCGGGACATCTGATCCCAACTGTCCCAAGGGATATCCCACAGTATGCGGTGTCATGGCCAGCATATGAAGCTGAGGGAAGAAGAAGCAGGCGGGAGGATGTTCAGAGTGATGATGTTTGCCTGCTCAAGTCACCATTAGGCATGATGGGGCCCTGCTCTCCTGGGGATGGCTGAGCACGTGCCTGCCCGTGGGAAACACTGAATTAATTCCTTGTTTTCCTTTGCTGGTGTGTGCAGCTTTGCTTTACCTAAGAAACAGTCTATATGTCATCTTTCTTTTGCTCCTCCAGTTCCCCTCCCCTAGGCCACCAGAGGGAGTGAGTGAGCAGCTGTGGGGTACTTAGTTGCTGATGGGGTTAAACCACAAGAGTGTCTTCATTACTTAAAAAAAATCAGAGAACAAGGAAGAAGTGGAAAATTAAATGTGAAAATAATTTTTAAAAATACTACCTTTTTCTGCAAGAAGTGTTTATTTAGATGTGAACATAAGAAAAGGTCTGAGGGCAGGGACAGGGTAAGATCTGCTTGCAGCTAGTAAGCAGAAGACTCTGGTCTGAGCAAGGTGCTGAACACAGGAGGTACAAGACTGACTTTGCAGTCAGCAGAGAGAGGCCGCCTTCAAAGGGTACCCTCACCCTAAAGGCAGGAGCACCCCAAAGAGGCTCAACCCAGCCTCCCCAGTGCTCAGACAGCAAAAGCCAGGGCAGGGAACGCCATGGGCAGTACATGATGTCCCCGTACCTTCTCGGGGGTCCTCCCAGGTGATCCTTGAGACACCCCTTCTGGGGTGTGGAGCAAACCAAGGAGCAAGCCAACATCCCTATGTGGACCACAGGAGCGAGTGAGACACTGGCCCACCCCCTTTGCTGAAGCTGCGAGTCCAGTGTTCCGAATGAGCACGCTGCACCTTGCTGAGGGCTTTGTTACCGTGATGGGGTGATTCCTGCTAGTTCACTGTAAATAGCTGAGCACTGGAGGTAATTTCTTTCAGTCACTTGTTACACATCCTGAATAGGGAGTGTTAATTTTTTCTCTTCAGAACTAGTCTGGGCAATACTGACAGAGCAGTTGAAAAGTAAGAGCTAAATCCTGCAGAAATGACTCATTCTGGCAGAGGATTTGCAGAGCAAGATGAGAAGTTCAGGTAAAACAAAGGGAAATGGAGGCTATAGTAAAACTTTGTGGTTTGGATCACAACAGTTTAACTGCTTCGAAGAGAAACTTGGAAACCCCCTCCCAACAAATTGCTGTACTCAAAACTTTGGCTATATCTAGATCAAGTCAATTTTCGAGTATACTTGTTCCACAGAAGCAGAGGTTCTTTCCCATGGGAGCTGTAGGTTGGATTGCTAATTACTGTGGATCTGGAAAACAATTACTATTATTTCATTATTATTTTTAATTAAACACAAATAAAATAATGGCTGTCCCTTTAAAGTTTGACTTTGAAATATTTTCTGCATTTTTAGCAGGGGTTACACTGGCCAAGTCCAAACAGAGCAGCACTGGAGTTCTGACAGGGGTTAAAGGTCATTTGCAGCCACATTCCTCTAGCAAGGACAATGGAGTAGTTGGAGTGAAAGCACAAGCCGCCTAAATGTCTAAATAGCTGGTCTGGGGAAGGGGAGGTTGGATTTCTTGATGCTATAGTGGACATAGAAATAATTTTCCCCTGCATCCTTCACAAGTCTTTTAACTACTTTATCATGTTTTCTTCACCTGATATCTTTGCGGACATTTTTGACAGGTTGCAGAGCAGTAGCTCAAGAGTGTGGATTAGAGAACGTAATTTTCCCATTATTATTTTAAAACTTTTCACCTTGTAAGATGAAGATGTTGGTGTGGTAAGAACAAAAAGCTAAAGCATCAAGTTCACAGAGAAGAGGACACTTTTCCATCCCAGCCTTTCCCACACCCACTGGTAGACGTGGCACTTGCAGAAGAGTTGTACTTAGATGAGGCATAAAACACTAAGTTTTAAAGGAAAATATTTTTGAAATGCCCCAAATATTAGTAGAAGTGTGGCAGCCTTTCTGTAGATGCAGGTCCTGTTCTGCAAGACAGGAGGGGAGCAAAGCAGATGATTTTTATGGATGAGACCAGCTGAAACTGGTAGATCTCTTGGTGCTTACACCCGGTAGGCGGTGAAATGCTGGATTCCCTGTGGCAGGGCTTTGGCAGTCACAACTGATGTTACACTGCTCTTTAGACTTTGGTGTGGGCAGATCTGAGCTGCAAAAGGGTCTCTGGCAGCAACAAACAAGGCAATGCTTGCTGGAGCTGTAAGCCAACCCGGGTTGTTGTGGGGGCTGGGGCTCGGGCCAAGGGAGGCCCGTGCGGGTTGCGCCTCCAGGCTGAAGCAGCCTGGGGCTGTTCTGCATGCCGACGGCACATTCTCCGAAGGATTAGCCCCGCATGGAATGTGGTGCCGGAGGAGTGTCCTCCCGGCGAAACCTGAAACCCTCGGTCTGATACAGCCTGAAAAACCATGTAGGTTGTGGCAGCTCTGACGGCGCCATGACCCCTCGGTCCTAGGTTGGGGATCACGGGGGATGCTCTCTGGTGTTTGAACTCCGGAGGACCTGGACTGGAGCATTCTGTGAGGCTAGGGTGGAAGGAGCATCCCCGAAGAGCAAAGGACCTCGTGTGAGGGCACTGTTGGCAGGCTTGTATTTCTCTTCTGGTACATTCTGCCAGAGTCTATGGCATGAAGGCTCACTGCCACTACAGAGTGAGCGGGACAGTGGTTATGGGGAAATGGGTTTTCACTTCATCAATCTGGGGCTTGAAGGTCCTCTCTCTTTCCTCTTACACCCAGCTGCTTGGCACAGCTGTCAGTGACAACTCTGGAACCACCAGTGCCCTTATCACTGTGGCATCAAGAGGTGAGTGCTGCTGTGTGAACTTTCCTACAACATTCCTTGGGCAAAGAGGGTGTCACTGTGGCAAGGAAGGCCATGTTAGCTCATGTTGCTGTTTTGAGACCAGCTAGCAAGACCAAAATAAAACTCAGTCAATGTCTGATGCTCATCCCAGCTGCTTCATCACAGCGTTCAGCCTCTCCCCACAGTGCTCGTGTCAGAGATTGACCATAGCTGGCTTTCTGATCCCAAACCTGCCCCTAGGCCTAGGTGTTGTGCAGCTTGCATGGCAGTCAGATGGTGCTGCCTCACCTCTCCACAAAGTGATGGGTCTTTTGGCACTGTGTGAGCCTCCAGAGACAGGGCTGGGTGTGGAGGTTAGCATATCTCATGGGGCTTCTGTACACAAAGCTGTTTTCTGATGAGCTCATGGTGGGGTCAGCGCCAGAACAAGGGCAAACAGAGCGGAAAGTGTTTGCACCCACACGCAAGCCTCATGCAACCTGTATTTTGTAACTGGGATTTAACTCCTGATCAAATTCCTGCCTGTTTATTGCTCAACCCCTTGTAGGGCCAGCAGCTGTGTGAAATAGGTGAAGGCATTTGGTCTCCTCCAGCTACTAGGCAGTATCTTCTCTGAAAGCTGCTACTTCCTTCTCCCTGTCTGGAGGGGCTGCCAGACCCCACTGTGATGACTGGGAATCTCCTCCCTGTAAGGGTAGTTCAGCAGACATTTTCCTGGCAGCACCCAGCTTTGCCTGTGGCTTATGCAGCAGGTGGCTTGTCCTGCTGCATGAAAGAGAGGTGTAGAAGTTGGCCAGCATTAAATATGCTGTGAGCTTAAGGCTTGGAGCTTACTTTTTCTCTTGCTTGATGAGATCGGTCTCAACTGCAGTCTCAGCTGCTCCTGTCTGGGCAGCTAAACTATCCAGTTAATAGTCTGGAGACCCTGTGAGATGGAAAGCCACACCTCTGACTCATGAGTCTACCTCGGGCTCCTTGTGCATGACAAAGACCTGGGGGCAAGTGAGCCTGCAGGTCTGTTCTGAAGGAGATGGGAGGGGAAATTAGGAAAGAAGCTTGTAGTCACCACAGAAAAGCCACAGCAGAGTGTCTGGGAGTGCCATTTCCATGGTGGGTTGATAGGAGGAGTGTGGTTCTTCTTCCTTCCTTGTAATGCAGGAAAACATCTGTTGCACATGGCCATGTGCTCTGGGACAACTCTGCTTGAGCAGAGTTTGGACCAGATGACCCACTGTGATCCCATCCAACCTGATCCACTCTGTGATTCTGAGGATTTTCAGTACCCACCACCACAGGCGGCCCAGGGACCTGCCAGTGACAGCATCTGAACTGAGCTGCCCACTGTGTATGTCCCTCGCCCCCTCTCACACTAAGCACTGCCAAAGAGAACCAGAAGCTGACTCATATTTATGTGCAAAACAAAGCCTGATAGGGTTGGGAGCATAGAGAGACTGAAGTACGGGACCAGGACGGTCCACAGAGGCCTCAGATCTTCCGGGGCAGATCATTGCTCTTTTGCTCTGCCCTCATTCCTTTACCATTAAAAAATGATTCTGCATTGAAAGCATGGCATCACCTTCTCTTCTTCCATCCTACCTTCCCTCTCCTGCAAATCAAGAGAGTGGCAATAGCTAAGGAATTGCAATGAACAGTTTTTCATCTCCCAAGGAGCCTGAAACCTGTACATTTTTGCCTCAGACTCTTAGTCAATTCCTGGCATTATCCTGAACATGTATTCCCTCTGCTCAGCTCTTGTCTCCTCTCTGTGAACCAGGGATAATGATGTCCCTTGTCCTTCCCCAACAAGGTCTGGCACATTGGGCAGGTGCTGGGTAGGAAACATCTGAATCCAAACCTCAGCACTGATTCATTACCACTCAAGGCCTTAAAATGTTCTCATACAGTGGAATTACCTCCCAGGACTTTCCTGGCCTTCTAGGTATCAAGCAAGATGACACAGTGCCAGAGCAAGACACTGTAATTTACTTAATGATGCCTGAGGTCCTTCTCCATTTTTTTTGTTTTCATCATATTCTATTTCTTTGAAATTTTTTTGGTTGTTTTGGAAGCCTAAAGGGCTTTCAGGAGAGGTCATTTAGGGAGAGAGGCAGCAGAAGGACAGACATTTCCTTCTGGTTTTATTCTGAGTCGGAATAGGAGGTTTGATGCTGAGATTTACAAAAGGACTTGGGATATGTCTGCTGCTCAAATACTCTCTTAATACAGTGATGGAGGCACCTGAAACTCAGAGGCTCAGAGGTATCTATAGGGCAAGCTCTTGTGCAGATGGAGAGCATGTTACCAGCTGAAGATCTGGAGCTGATCTGGGAAAGTCTGGGGAAGTCCTGCTTCCAGTGCTCAGAGCAAGTTCACTGGGGGTGTGTGGGACCCACAGCCCTTAGCCCTCTCCCTGTCAGCCTGCAGGAACAAGAACAGGACAGTCATACTCCCAGGGCTTCTGGCCCTGTGAGTGGATAGTATTGCTGGCAAGTCCTGTGGCCCCTGAGATCTGATCTGAGCATACCCAGGGCACAGGACATCAGATAAGTAGTAGCACCATGAAATGCACACCACTATTTGTAAGGATGAGCCCAGCAACAGTGCAGCTCTTGGCACTGAGCAGTGTGGGGGACAGCAGCTAGCACTGCTCTGTGCGCTCACAGACCACAGTGGCACTGATGGCAGATGCCCAGTCCCTGAAGGGGCTGAAGGGGTACAGAAGTGGCTCTCCTGGATTGGCCAGCATCATCTTCCTGACCAGGCAGGGCAATTGTTACGCCACTCCCCCATGGGCTGTGCTTTGTGTTGCTCCAGGCCTGGAGGAGCTCCACCACAGAGCTCTGAGAGGGTCACCTGGTAGTGACAACTGCCCCTGTTAGAAGAGATCCATTGTGCCTGTCCCACTCCAAGGACTTCTGGAATTCTGTTAATGAAACTACCAATGCACAAAATATGTAAATACTCCTCTGAGCAGTGATGCTTGACTCTTGGTGCCTCTTTCTGGTTCAGTGATCTTTAAATAGCTTAGCCATAATGGAAAGGCCTCAGACACCACCTCCTTATGCCCTCCCACTCACAGGGCAGCATGTAGCCTGGAGGAACAGGAATTGCTCTCCAGAGGTGGGGGAGGGGTGAGCGGCCAGGGTTTCCCTCAGGCCGAGAAGGGGGTCCCAGTGCACCGAGTGCTGGGCTTGGGAGAGAGAGTACTCTCCGTTTAGGAGGCAGAGCAGACATACTCTCAGGAGAACGGGGCATGGTGTCTGTCTCAGGATGCAGATGTGCTCCCAATGTTCTCCATTGCCCAGCAGAAGCTGGATCCACGCACGTCTGCTCACACCAAGAGCACCATAAGCACCGTGTGCCTTAGCAGCTGCAGGGGAAAAGGGCTGGTTTGGAGATGGGCTGGGCTCTGTCGGGGATATGAATTCACAGCTCAACGCCTGAGCGTCATCCTTGTGCTCATGGTACATTACCAGCAGGCTGCTGAGTAACTTCTGGGTAACATGAAACACTGTTTCCCAAACGCAGCCCTGCAGTGATTCATCAGAACAACCCTTATCTTTATCTTTCAGAAGCTTTTGTCATTTTAATGAAGAAACAACTTCCTGCTGGCTAGATGGGCGGTCACCCAACACAAACTGCATATACTCAAAGGAAGGGTCTGTGATCCATTAGTTAGCTAAGGGCTATTCTTCAGCCCAAGGGCCAGGATAATCCTAGGTAGGAACATTCACAAAGGGGTCAGCTGTTAGAGGCATTTAAGTGCCTTTACATTGATATCTAGAATCCTGCTGCGAAGCTGAACCCTATGCAAGACCTCCCGCGACCTTTTTCACAAATCTTGGGGGTAGCTTCTAAATCACTGAGGCAAGTCTTAAGGCACGTCTGTTTTCTCTATCACTGGGCTTTCAGACCATTGCATACTTGTCACACATTTGTCAAAGAGAAAGGAGAGGATGAAGAAAAGGTTTTGCTTACGGCTGTGTTAATGCTGAATAGCACGCGGAGGTGGAAGGGATATCCTGAACAATGTCTCGTCTCTAGGCAGAATCCGTTTCCCATGACAGTGCCTTTCTGAAGCAGGAATGCCAGCATGAAGCAAAACTTGTTAAAAGTAGTAAAAGAAGAGGTCTCTATTGTGTCCTGTGTGACAGAATAATCCTTCCTCTCAAGAGCGGGCTGTTATCTTTTTCCCTCCCATCTGTGAATTTTGGCTACAATCAATTTCATAATTTTCACAGGGTATAAAATTAAAGTCCTACCCCTAAAAAGCAACCAGCCAACCTTGCAGAATCTTCTCACAGACATGCCCACAACTGTGTATGTATTTTTCCCACACAGACTCTAAACTGTCTGGCTGCACTAACCTGAAATAAGCTTTCCTGTTAGGAAATACACTTGAGAAAAAGAAACAAACATTTTCTAATCTGCATGTGTTTCACTGGTTAAACATAATTTCCCTTTCTCAATGCTTTATTCACAGGTTATCAGTCTTCTCCTGTATTTTCTCTTTGAATTTCTCCTAAATTTTCTCTTTAAAGCTTTTCCTTTCTAAAGTACCTGTGAAAATTTGCAGAAAATTAAACGTAGTAGGTGAGCCATGCTGTCTTGCTGCTGTCTCCTCATCTCCTTGAGACCTGTGCTTGCTCCACCTTCTGTGTTTGTACCCTCGACAGAGGTGTCTCATCTCATAGATCAGCCTCTTAATTATTCTATTAATAATTAATCAAAATATCATCAGTATTGTCTAGAGCTCTATAAAGGAATTAAAAGTGAAATGAGGCCACAGCAGTGCAACAGCACTATTCCTTTCCTCTATTTTAATTCAGAAAGGTACTGATTGTCATGTTCTTTCCACTTATCTTTTTTTTTTTTTTAATTCCAGCAACACCACTGGAAACAGAGTGTCCCAAGAAATAGTCCTGGGCAGCCTCACCAGTGAGTGCAGTGCTTGAAGCTCCACAGGGACACTATTCAGGAATTCTCCATCACACCCAGAAGCAGACCATTAAGAACAGTTTTGGGAGCTCCTTTGAGCTCTGAGTAGCCCTAGAGCCACCATCTGCAGGCTCTTTATGTGGCAGACAGAGCACTGGATGGTACTACGCAAACCAGAGCCCCAACCCAAGCCATGCCCAAGCATCCAAGGCTGCCACAGTCAGACAGGCAATCTCAGAGCCAAGGCACAGAGAGGTTCAAATGACAGGCTCTCGCTGCCATAGCAGAGGGGCACCAACAGACGCTGCAAGGGCAAAGTGATGAGCAACCTATTCCCTTTGGAGTTAGCAGAAGGTCAGACCAGAGATCTTTGGCAGTTATTTCCCACATGAATAATCTGTGATTTTGTGACAAAAAATGCTGCCAGGACCAGCAAGCAGCTATGTGAATGCTCTGTCTGCATATTTGTGTTCTTTTCACCCAAAAATACGGTATTTTCCTAGTTGAAAATGATGTTTTCCTACCTGTGCAAACAGGCATGGTAGGTTTGTTTCATACAGTTTAGAAATTCACTCCGTCTCTAGAGTGCAAGGTTCACCCCTTACATGGCTCCTGTCCTTAGCAGTTTGGTCTCTCCTCCAAGCTTTTAGATCTTGCTCCCTTCTCCTGCTGCAACCACCATCAGCCACGTGTCAGCCACTGCTGCAACAACACAAAGAAAACCAATTACAGGTAAAAGGCCCTCTCTGAGCATACCCACCAGAATCCATTTAACCAAACCCCATTTGCTGTGTTTTAAATGGAATAGGTATGAAACACTTGCTCTCTGTGCTGGCAATCAGCTATCCCTGGAGAAGGCAAACACTCAGATCATTTTAAGAGCAGACCAGCAAGACAGAAGTTGTTTTTTATCATGTCTGTGATTCTGCCATTAAAGGCAAACCAATTTATGTTTTCTGGGGATAGAGAAAATCCTAGTGATGAGTCTGGTATTGCTGTTAAACAGTCTTCTGTGGATGAGAGCATCTCTCCAGGTCCCCAGCCACAGGGAAAAGGATGACGTTGGAGTCCCAGCTGTTGGAAGCTATGCTCTCAGCTCAACAGACTGCATAAAGGATCCTAAAGACAGGAGTTTTTAATTCCATGTGCCCACAGTGAGCCTGAGCCCTGGACACCAGCCACAACAGAGAAAAGGGTGTCAGAAATGGGGGTCAGGGCTGGACTCACTGGGCAGGTGGTTGCTTCTGGTGTCCTCACATTCCTGTCTTGTGAGATCAGGTGAGGGATCTGCAGCCCAGCAAATTACAGGGGAGTTACCATGTCAAACATCAGTGCTGGTGGAACCTTTGCTTTGCTATTAAGTGCTTCCCACATTTGAGTCTGGCACTGGAGGCTTAAGTGACTTGTTACAGCCGTTGTGCACAAACAAAACAAACTTTCAAAGCTCCACATGTCCAAATTCAATGACAGCTCTGCACTGTTTACTTAGGGATTTCTTACAATGTTGAAAGAGAAGTCTGTCAGCAAGGAATCAGACTATGGGTGTCCTGGTTACTAGTTCGTCAGTAATTTAATTATGCAGCCTTAAGATTCTTTTTGAAAGATGTGCTCTAGCTGAAGCAGATGGCTTAGGTAAAGGTAGTACTTACCACAGTCGAAACTTGTCCATGTAGTTCACATATAGTGATGCTTAGAAACAAACCCCCACAGGAGCACCATGATGACAGACAAGCAGGATCAGCACATAGCTGGAGTTTCCAGACACACACTTTGGCCAGTAAAGGTGTGCCGTGGTGGCAAGCTAAATTATTTCTGGGATTTGATCCAAACTGACAAGTGGCTTTAATTGAAGAGAGGGGAGTAAAAGTTCCTGAAAGCAGAAACAATATATTCTGGCATTTTTCAAATTAATTCCTTTGCTTTCTTGTTTCATGAGGAGCTTTCAGTTTGAAACTGACCCTGACCTCTTTTCTTTTTTAGTTTTTTTCTTTTTTTTTTTTTTAATTAGTAAAAACTCTATGAAAGGAAGAAAGAGGACAGTTTTCTTTTGGTCCGGGTGAAGTGGAACGAATGTTCTGGCTCACCTGCTGCCACACACAGCCAGAAGCTTGCCCTCCCCAGGCATTTGCATGCATTCTTCACAGGAAGAATGGAGTTTAGGAAAAGCAGGGTGAGAAGGATGCACCACTGCTTAGGCGGGGTGCTGTAGACATTGTTCTTTATAAACCGTTTAATTGCTAATTTCTTCAAAAAGTGGAAGGATGCAGTTTCTGTTTACAGTCCATCACCATTGTACTGTTGTTACAAGTGGGCTGGTCTATCTGCACTTAAGAGCCAAACCATGATACTCTCTTAATTTAGAGCTGCACAGTAGAGGACCACCCACTTCCATGGCTCTCCTGTGGGGTGCTGAAGTGTTTTCACTGAGTCTTCTTATGAATTTCAGTGAGTCCCCACCCCTTGGAAATTGCTGACAGTTGTGCATCCTCCATGTGTGGGAAGCATGCCACGACACTGAATGTTTGCATAGGTAACATACCACTTGAGCCTCCATCAGCTCTAAACTTCACCAGAAACAGCATCTTCCCCTAGGTCTTTGGCTACTTGACTTCAGAGCAGTATGTCAAGAACAGATGTCTGCTGGATTTGTGTCAGAAATAGTCAGAAAGAGGACTTTCCACAGAGTAATTTTTTATCAGTTACTCACTTTTTAATCCATATGACAAGTACATCACAGATCTGCAAGGGATACTAATTAGGCACCTAAAATGAGATTAAGTGGACTGGCAAAGCCATTTGGTTGCTATAATTACCATCCTTCTGGTTACATTGTGCCTCGAGCTGAAGTTTGGGCATGACTGATGAGAATCCAGAATCACGCATGGATGTAAATTAGGGTTAGTCACATTTCCCTATTTTTCTGCATGGCTGCTGCAGATTTCAAATGAAAGGCAAACACAAAGGAGATGAAGCTTAGTACTGTTTTCTCCATCATTGGATGTCTTACATAGTCAAGATGTTTCAGCACTTTTGGGGTGGTTCATACATCATTGGGGTTGCTGTCGTAGGTCTTCACATTTGATCTCCTGGCCTCCTTTGCTCCACTATGAAATCTGTGGTTTCTGCAGTTTCTTTTCAAAAGATGGGGAACCCATACCCCTCTGAAGAGTGTGCTGTGGCAATAAATTTAGACAGCAGTTCCTTGGCTCAGTCTATGTGACCACAATGCCATGCATCATGATGCAAGAGATATCAAACAGAACCTTCTTAGCAGAGTTAGTCCACTGTGACAAAGATGTCAGGAAAAGATGTCAGAGATGTGAGAGATTGAAAATGGGGTACTAACACATAATTATAACTTCCATTTTCTTTCGTGCTAAGACACAGTTTAGTTTGAAAGAAGATTGGGTTGCAGTGCATGATACAATCCTCATGCTGCCATCCTAAAGACACTATATGGGGGAAAACCTGCGATGTCTGACAGAAAGTATATCAGCAAGCAGAAGGGTTGACAGCGCATAGATGGGGGTGTGTGCATAAATTTTCCATTTATCCTTACTGTTTACATAAGGACGATTGGCAAAGGCTCTCTGGGCTTTAGAAGGAGAGAGGCCCAGAAGCTCAAGTGACATTTGCTGGAGAGAAGAGAAAGGAGCTTGAGACCAGGCCTCAAATACATTCAGTGTATTTAGGTTGTTATTGTCATTTCTGTTGCATTGTGGTTGTGAGGAGAGAAATCCTGGGGAGCAGAAGGCAGCTTGTGCTTGTAATACCATGCAAAAGTGAAAGACAGATGAAGGTACTGAAGTATGTGTAGATGGGTCACCACCCTAAATTTCCTTTGGGTGCTAACCCCCTAAATTAAAAAAACTAAGGAAGCCAAACAATCAGTTCAATACATGCTCTGTAGCAGCAAGGATCATTCTCTGTGTGTGCCACTGTGCTGGGAGGGCCAAAGAAGGGAAACTGGCAGCAAATTTGCACTGACCAACCAGAGCAGAAACCTGGAACATAACAGCATCCAGCCCTGAAGAGTCTGGGGAAGCAGGCAAAGAGAACTTGGACTTACTAAACTTCAGGAGGGGACTTGTTACTCATTGTGTCCTGTCTCTCTGTTGTCTACTTTGTTTCTTCTTCATGTTGCCATAAAGACTTTTAATTTTCCTGAGTACAAAGCCAGCATAACATAAACAGTTCAAAACTGGATTCTTGTCAGAGTCTCTGCAGTACATCAAGAACAAAAATAGAGATGCCAGCTATTGGGTACTCCACACACTCAGGGAAGGCACTGGATGCCTGGAAGCTGTTTACCAGGACAGGCTCTGCTGCAAGACAGCATGTGGTGAGCCTCCCTGGAAAAGTCTCCAGATGCCCCATTCTCTGACAGCGTTATTGTATCACCTGTGTCTGCTGCCCTCAGGAAAATGATCCAAACTCCTTCCTTCCAGTTTCTGAGGTTGAGATTAGAACATATTTCAGAGTAACATCCAGAATCTTTGCTTAGTTTCTCTCCCTAGGAAAAGGGTGTAGAAGAGAGAAAGAGCAGGAATGGCATCACTTGTCTATCTGCTGCAAAAGTCCTGTCTTTTTCCCATCCTGGATTCTCTTCCAGGCAAAAGGACTGCATACAGCTCTCTTCAGCCAGGCCCTTCTGCCAGTGCCTCTTATACTATATAAGACCAGGAGGACATCACCTCTTCTCTGAAGTAGTCTGTGGGCTCAAGACTTTATCAGACAGTGGAAGAATAGAAGCACATGCCTACCACAAGGTTTAACATTCAGCCAGTTAACTCAGACAACAGCTTCTACCTCTGCTGTCTGCAGTAAAGACAAGACCTGCCTCGGTTTCCTGATTTTCATTCCCCATACAGCCCTTAGTGCAGCATCCCACTGCAAGCTCAGCAGATCTTTTCCAAGTCAATGGAAACTTCCAGCCAAGCCATGCTCAGCAACTTCACTGCTGCCTTTCCTGCTCTGCAGAGCCCTTGTTTCTCCATGTCCTTCATGCCTCTTCCTACCTGCTGCAAAGCATAGAGAAATCACCAGCAGCTGAGTTCTAAGGCTATTTTGCTTGTCATGGCTGTTCCTCCAAAGGTCAGTGACATGACAGGTTTTGCTGTACAGAAATCAAACACTGTTAGCATGCAATTATGTAATTTTTTACATATGCCATGGGGTACATGTGGTGAAAAAGTTAGCTTTGCTCTCTGTGGTAACAGTCACCACGGAGGCGATGGGACAGGCAGCAAAGGAGGAGTGTTTGGCACTTGCCAGTGGGAGGCACATGCACATTTAACATCCCTACAACTCTCCACGCCCAGGCTCTATCTTCATATAGACACCTCTATAACATATCATTGTTACAGCTCATGATGTTGAAAGATATCTCAGAAGGATCACTGTGAAGTTCCTTGAAGAATCACAGAAAGGTTTACATCCAGCCATCTTAAGCCCAACTACCTGACCAAAGCAGGGCTCCCAAAAGCTAGGTCAGGGCCTTACCCTGTCTAGAGAATCTCCATGGATAGAGATCTCACCATTTTTCTGGTGCCTGGCCCAGACCCACACCACTCTCTTCAAAGGAGTTTTTTCCATATGTCCAACCTGTGCCCATTGCCTCTTGTCTTTTCCCTGTGAACCTGTGAGAATAATCTGTGTCTCTTCTGTGTAACCCTGCAAGGCAGTGGAATGGATGACAGTAGCCTGGTACCCTCTTGACCTTCTCTTCTCCAGGCTGAACAAGTCCAGCACCCTCCTCTTCCACCCCTTACTGTTTCTTAAGCTGTGCATACCCTCTTGTTACATCAAAGTATTTTTATTTTATTTCTTTTTCTTTTCTTTCTTTTCTTTTTTCTTTTCTTTTCTTTTTTCTTTTCTTTCTTTTCTTTTCTTTTCTTTTCTTTTCTTTTCTTTTCTTTTCTTTTCTTTTCTTTTCTTTTCTTTTCTTTTCTTTTCTTTTCTTTTCTTTTCTTTTCTTTTTCTTTTCCTCTTCTTTTCCTTTTCTTTTCTTTTTTCTCCTTTTTTCCCCCACCTCTTACTTGTGTAGCTTTCTCCTAAGTGTCTCTCCCATCATGGGTCACTCAAGTGCAAAAGGATTGATTTTGACGACCTTGAACAAGAAAATGAACCACCCAGTAGAAACAACACAGAGACCCATCCAACCCCCCACCATCAAGATCACTGGAGATGTACTGCAGAGAAATATTAATCCCAGGAGAAAGCTCACTTGAACTCCCTGTAGATCTCTTTGGTCCTTTGTTTCTGTCCTTCCCATGCTCTTCTTACTGGTGCTTAGCTCTGAAGAGATGCACTGCTCTCAGGGTAGCAGGCTGCATTACCTCCTTAAGAACACTCTTTCCCCAGTAAATCCTCTTTCCACTTTCCACTTATGTGAGCTGTTGAGTGGTTAAGTGTGGATTCAAGCCTCCTTCTCATAGCTCAGCTAGGCAAGCATTTCACTGGTGATATATGTGCATCCTGTTGGAGAGGTGAAGGCCCTTGAGCTGGCTGGAGTGGGGGAACATACAGACCTCAGGGACTTCTCTTTTCCACTGTGCTTGACAATAAACTGTGCTGTGGCCTTAAGCAGGCACGGCTTGTGGCTATAACATCATAGGATACAGTGTGGGACACTGCCTTTCTTAAGCCACTGAAGTCAGTCCCAGGACAACTGTCAAGACTGTTGATCTGCAGCTACTTTTCCAGGATCAACCACAAATTAAACCTAGCTAGTGAATGGGAAGATTTAGCTGGTTTAGATGCTGAAGAGCAACTAATTTCAGCTCAAGTCATTGGAACCCCTGCTGCCACATGGATCAGGCTCCCAAAGGCCATAGGGCCATAGCATCCTAGGATGCTATAACAAACCCTCCTGGTGCATCCTGACAGCCTAACAACTAGGTCAGACTGCATGCCAAAAAGTTCCAGGTACTTGCTGATGCCAGTCTCATGTCCAAACAGTGGAAAAACCTGAAAAAGACAATTTCAGGGAAAAAGCTTGCCTTTTTTTATCACTTTTCTGGGCAGAGCACACTTTATGTTGCTTGATTGTCCAGGGAAATAAAAGCACTGAACATTCAGTGATTAGATCTAAGTGTGATTTTGGGGGTGCTTGAATAAAACTGAGTAGGGAGGCACACATCCTCTGCAGCATGTTGCAGATGTCAGAGGCAGCTGTTGCAGGTTTTTTGCACATGCTGTAGAGAATGCAGTGCAGGACTACAATGCACTACAAACGGAAGTAGCTTTCCTAATTTCCCTGTTCCTTAGGCTCTGTCCTCTTTTCTGTGCTTTTTGTTTTGTGACTGCAGGAAAGATACTTCTTCCAGAAGGCCTTGAAAACTCAGGATCTTTCTAAACTTTCCAGTTAAATATTCACTGTCCCAGACAGAAAGTGCTTCATTCATCAATTGTCTGAATGCCCCCACCTGGAAAAGAAGCACAGAGCCTCAGAGATCCCTCAGTAAACAAATTCCTTCTCATTACCAACTCTGTGGGCATGACTTCTCAGGAAACCTGAAAGTCAAGCTGCTCAGGAGTGCTGCCCATACATGTTTATCTTGTACTCCAGCTTCCCTCTTCAGACTAAATCAGGTAGTTTTTGTCTGGTTTGCCTAAACAAGTACAGCTGAGGAATGAATGCTGGAGCATTCCTGGGGTTTCAGCCAGGGTACCCCAGGTTTCTGACACTCAATTTCTGTATGCTTCCTGTAAACTCCAGGTTAACCAGCAATGCCAACATGCTCCTCAGCACCACACATAGATATCAGAAATGCTTTTATACTATTTTAATCAATCTATCTATCTACCTATCTATCTATCATCTATCAATCATCTATCTAATATTTACTCATACCCTCATTCGGGCTTGTTCTTTTACATGTAGCACAGCTGACATCTGCAAAAAACAACTTTCTAACCCAGGGTCAGACTGTGAGCTCTCCCATCTGTGGAAGCAGGTATTTTAGGCCTTGAACTTCAGCTACATGTCCCTGAGAGTCCATCAGGCTAAGCTGGAAGTGGGAGAGGTGGCTGTGAAGGGCAAACCATTTTCCCTGCAGCCTGCACTGGTCCTGTCAGAGCTTCACAGGAAGGAGCATAACCTCATGGTGTTCCACAGAGTTCCAGTCACCATCCCCTGCACATTACAAACAGGCCAAAGGAACCTGCATTCAGCAGGAGTAACTTTGCAGTGATCTGGGTGGAGGACACAGCTGAAGTGTGATGAGCATATTTATAATATTGAGTGTGAGAACTGAAAGCAGTGCATTAGATTAAAACTACCCCAGCTAGTGAGCTTGTGAGCAGTCAGTGTTCTGCCATGAGCAAAAGAGTCAACAGTTTCAGTGAAATTTCAAAAACTGATACCAAATGTTTCTCTGTCTTAGCAATTCCATGTATTTCATTCCTCAGATATTAAGTTGTATGGACATATTTCAGAGCATCACAGAGGGAGCCTGTGGATACTTTTGCTCAAATGATAATGTGAATTCATACATGATATGACTACCCTACTCTTGGCATGGCTGGAGTAGCCCTGTGAGAGATCTGGCCCCCAGATTTTGCAGCATTGCTCAACTGTCATTGTCTGGAGCTGGTACCTGTACTGGAAAGCCCCAGAACATGGCAATTCTGTGGACAAACAGCCACTTACCTGAGCCAGACAGGTGTCTGTGCGGCTGATCAGTACTTGAAGCCAGAGCACCATGACCTCAGTAGCCAGTGCTTATTAAAGATATGTAAGAGCAAGGAAAAAAAAAAGAAGCTAAACTAATAAAGGAGAGAGTGGGGCACCTAACAGAAAAGTAGCATGCTGTATTTACACATTGGTTCAGTACTCACATGGAGAGTCTGAGGTCTCAGACAAAGATGCTGCCCTAGTGCCATGATCAAATCCTGCCTTTAAGTATCATCCTCTAACCTGGTCAGAGTCCAGAGGGCCATCACCAGCTGACCACAAGGTCGTGTGCTGTCCACACTTCCACTGCCTAATGCTGTCAGTGGGAAACAGCATCTCTTTCCCCTGTAGGCTTGTGCTGTTCTCTCTTCCAGTCTGACATTGGAAGGGACACAGGCCATCATTGAAGAGACCAATTCTAGTCAGCTCTGACTGATGGCACAGCCATATGAGCATTAAAATATCATCAGAAGAGCATTTGTCTTCTCAATGTGCGAGCAGTTCCTGTGTATATGTCAGGCATCGAGGCAGACATCGCAGATTGGAGACAGACCACTGCAAGGCCACAGAGGGGGTCAGTAGGCCTGCTGTAGAGGAGAGATGGAGGAAATCAGGCTTTGTTAGCTCAGCAAAGAGACATGTCAGGGAAGCCCTAACTGCAGGTGTCCACTCACAGGCAGTTACCAACCTCCTCTCAGAAGTTCCCAGAGATGTCTTAAAAAGTCTTCTTTTGTGCCTTGTCATAAGGGACAAAAGGGACACATTGCAGAAATCCTGTTTGCTTGCACATAAGGAAAAAAACAACAGTGGTGCAGCCATGGCACAGGGCCAGAAGAGGTGGTAGGATGTCCACTGCTGAACATGTTCAAAACTTAGCTGGACAAGGCCCTGACCAATCTGACCCTGCCTTGAAGGCAGTTGAGTTTAGAGTGAGGGGTGGGAGTGAAGACCTTCAGCTGTGCCTCCCCACATGAAAGTTTCTGTGATTCTGTGTGCACAGCCTGCAGCTTCCAGTCATGTGTTAATCATACTTTAAAAAATAATTTCTCAGTAGTCCTGAGGATTATTTATGTGACCCTTAGGCTAACTCATGTGAGTACTAAGTACAGGACTTGCTCTTAATTGAAGAGTTAGACATAAGTCAGCAGCCCAATGGGATTATTCAGTCTGCAACAGAGTCTGGCAAATGAGCATGTGAGCTTTCCTTCCATTCCTTTCAGATATTGGTCTGCATTTGCTGCAACATTGTGTAGCTATGTAGAATTATTTGAATAGGCAATTTCCCATGTGTTTCTGGTAGGAAGGAAGGTCAGGTGTACTTTCAGTGTGTGTTTCTGTTTTGTTTCCTATCTGTCAGGTTAGAGAAGTGCTAAAAATCAAATTTTATATCATGGACCTCCTGGTGTTCTCTGTTATCAAAATATTTGGAGGCACACACAAGAATGCCTAGTTCACCTTTACCATTGGACTTGGTGCTTTGTGATTTCATGGGAGTGGGCCTTCTCAGCACCTCTGCAACCAGCTGATCTGCCTCAGCGCTTATGAGCAAGGAAAGCCACTCTAAGAAGCTGGTTTCACTCATTCACTCAAAGATTTTTCTCTACCCCCTCTCACATATGTGTTCATAGGCACCGAGAGATGTATATCCAAGCAATCTGGCCAGGATCACTTGGGATAACACAGTGGATGAGGGATATCACATATCAAGTTCTTGGTGAGACTTTTGTAGCCCCTCTTGGTTGGTGATGGTAAATTCATTTTGGGGCAGGTTTTGTACACTCTCTAGGATACAGGGGTTGCTACAGGGTCCTAGTTTTGCTTCAGCACTCTGCTTCCTTTTGCATCATTTCTCCTGGGTTTGAGTTTTATGAGGTATCAGAAAGAGGCAAGGCAAAAGTCTGGGACCTTGATGCCGTTCTCTTGTTGCCAGAGCATATGGTCTCCTGCATATGGTCTACTACACCACATGTGTAGGATGGTTCCATTTCTGTTCTCTCAAAACTTTTCTTGAACTGAATGTCCCAAAATTGAACTTAGTTCAGGATGATGCCTGATTGATGCCATGTAACAGTGGAGAGGCCCTTCCCTCCACTGGCTTTTACGGACCAAGGCTGCTACCTGGTGTTCCTTGCTGACCAGCAGTGCTTCTCTCCAGACCATGGGACTCATTCTCCACAGTGCTGGGCTCCTTCCAGCCAGGGCAGGACACATCCTTTGCTCAGGCTGTGCTCCAGGAGGTTCATGACATCCCATTTCTGCCACTGCTAAGGTCCCTCTGAAGAACTGTGTTCCCCTCCGCCTTCTCCCCCTGTGTGGAAGTGTCCCCAGAGCCCTACATCCCCTCTTCTAGGTTGATGATAAAGATGTTAAAAAAGTTGGCCCGGGACTAAACCCTGAGAAATGGCACCTCTAACTGTCTGCCAGTTATTCTTTGACTCATGGACCTCTATTCTTGAATGTTAATCCAGTTTACCCCTCATTTAGCAGTTCACCTATGAAATCCATATTTGCATCAGTTTTGCTGCAAAAGTAATGATCAAAAACTCAAAAACTCAAAAAACTCAAAAACTCAAAAATAACTCTTGCAGAAAGATGTCCTTTCCTAAAACATCATTTGCAGACAAAAACTTTTCATTTTTATCAGTTTGATCCTTTGGTGTTGGCTGGCCCAGCCTGGGAATCAGCATGTCAGTATTATGACTCCTGCTCTGAATACCCTGTTATTCTAACAAAGAGCACCCACTTGTCATTTCATACTGGCAGCAGCAAAAAGCTTTTGTCATATGCAAAAACTAGCAGGGAAATCCATCTTTTGTAAGCTCCTAGAATTAGAAAGTTAAGGTAATGTCAATCAGACATTAAAACAGATATAATGAAGGGCATGGACTGACAGTGCTTTGTAAACATAGTTTACTAATCAGAAAAAAAGGGAGCATTTATGCTTTTATTATCTTGGGACAAAAAGTGAGCTACTGGAAGGAGTTACAGGCAGCAAAGAAACATGGCTTTATCTGCAGGTTGGGTGTGCTTTAATCTGATGTCCTGACAAAGCTGTATGGTAATACCTAGAGTATGTCTGCCAAAGCTCTAGAGCCAAAGCACAGAGTCTACCTGTCAGTCCATAAGGGCTCAAATGAATAGCAGGATGCTAATCCCTCGGGCACCACTTATCCTGATGCGCATCTGGCTACTATAGGAGGGAGCAGATGATGCTTCCTTTCAAATTACTAAAGGTGTGGAGCTCCCACACACAGAGAAAAACACACAGCTGCTCACTGGTTGGGGTTAGTCAAAGGTTTCTGATAATGGAAAGTAATGTGCTTAAACTTCCAGGGCACTTGCAATTCACTGTTTGAGAACTAAAACTGACTCATCTTTCTCAGGATGACCCCATATTTCATGCATTTCAAAATTTGTTTTGCTAAGAGGAAGGTGGGAATCTCAGACATTGTTTCTCTGCCTGCTTCCCTAGAAGATTAGCTGTTTGCTTAGGAAAAAGCATTACACTGACAAATACATGCGTAGCTCATGTAACTAGTGAACACTGTAAGTTATTAGTTATGAAACAAAAAATGCCTTCTCCAAGTGAGATACGTGAAAAGTTTGCTTTTCACTTTACAGGAAATGTGTCTAGAATTTTTCTTAGACCACGATAAAATTTAAGAGTGGATGTTACCTCTGTACCTAATCCTTTGTGTAGGTCATCATCGCGTTCATACTGGCGCTTAGCGAGCAGGGGACCCTCTCAATCAGCAATTCAAAGAATCCTTCGCAGGAGTTCCTGGCAACACCCAGCACCACCTTCCTCCTGAAAGGATCCTTCAACTGGGCTTTTTCTACCCGTTTCTCACTCCAGTCACCTTTACTTCCTTAAGTAGCTGTGAGCACTGTGTGAACTACCCGAAGAGCTAGGAATCTCTGCTGGTAGCTAAATGCTGTGGATTTTACCTATTTTAAAATGACAAACATTTAATCATATCTTAGAATGACTCTGTTGCAAACTAAACAACATGTCTATGAGAACTTTCTGAGTTACGTGGCCATAAATACAGTATCATCCTACCATTCTCACAACTGAGACAAGAGACACATTTTAATATTGAGAAAGTGTTCACAGGGGGATAAAATGAAACAATTGGCTCAGTCACTGTATGGGTACAATAGATTTCAAACCCACTAGATAGCAACAGGGAAGCTTTCCTGCAGTTGCCCTCAGAAGCAAAAAAAAAAGTCATTTTAACGTAGTCAAGTTTTGATCTCTGCTTCTTTCACTTCCTGGAATGCCAGGACCTGGATTTCTTTGGATCATTTACTTATTGTCTTGTACAGGACAGATGGGAAGAGGTGCCTTTCTGGAGTGCTCAGGCACATATTTTAAATTGAGTCCTTTTTTACTACCAAATCAATTAAGTGTATATGCTATTACAGTACAAAGCATTTCAGTGAAAAGTATGAGGAAGGTACATCGCACCTGCCATCAGGATTAGCCTCCCTGTCTTGTTCTATTTCCTACCCAACCCCACATCTCAGGTGTACAAAAATTTTGTATCCTGCTTTTGGGGCTACAGATTTGAGCTCTGCTGGTTCTGAAGGTGTGAGAGGTGTAAAGCTAAGGGTTGTCTGTAGGACACAGACCTTGAGCAGCTTATCCCTACTAAACCAAAAGACCTCTCTATTGAATATTTACTTAGTAGATCAGTGACAGCCAGGCAGAAAGGGACCTTGGAGTACTAATTGACAGGAAGCTCAACATGAGCCAACAGTGTGCCCAGGTGGCCAAGAAGGCCAATGGGATCCTGGCCTGTATCAAAAATAGCATGACCAGCAGGACCAGGGAAGTGATCCTTCCCCTGTACTCTGTGTTGGTGAGGCCACACCTTGAGTACTGTGTTCAGTTCTGGGCCCCTCAGTTCAGAAAGGATATTGAGGTGCTGGAGCGAGTCCAGAGAAGAGCAACAAGGCTGGTGAAGGGACTGGAGCACAAGCCCTATGGGGAGAGGCTGAGGGAGCTGGGGTTGTTTAGCCTGGAGAAGAGGAGGCTCAGAGGTGACCTCATCACTGTCTACAACTACCTGAAGGGAAGTTCTAGCCAGGTGGGGGCTGGTCTCTTCTCCCAGGCACTCAGCAATAGGACAAGGGGGCACGGGCTTAAGCTCTGCCAGGGGAAATTTAAGTTGGATATCAGAAAAAAATTCTTTACAGAGAGAGTAATCAGGCATTGGAATGGGCTGCCCAGAGAGGTGGTGGATTCACCATCCCTAGAGATTCTTAAACGCAGATTGGACGTGGCACTGAGTGCCATGATCTAGTAAATGGACTAGAGTTGGACCAAGGGTTGGACTTGATGATCTTGGAGGTCTTTTCCAACCCAATCGATTCTATGATTCTATGATTCTAAAAGCTTTACTGGTCAGAGGCACATTTCAAACTCCACCCTGAAACCAGACGCATGCTACGGTGTCATTTACATGCAGGAATATACCCAGTTTAGCAAGGAGCTGCCATATCGTGCCCCAGCTGCACCTTTCAAGGTGATTTAAGGTGGAGTTCATGTGGACTGACTGATGTTGAATCTCCAGGTAATAACTGCCCTGCTGATGACAAACGGTGTCAGCATCTAAAGGCTGTGCCAGCAGCCTGTCGGCCAGTAGGGAAAAAAAAGTCCTACCAGGTTCACTGCCACTCAGTCCTCCAGGAACAAGAAGAAACCCAGCTTCTTCACCTGGAGAGAGTTGCAGTTGCAAATGTAGGCACCTGTCAGCTACAAAGCAGATATGTTTTATTCTTGTCTGCCAGGACCCAGCCAACATCCTTTGTATCACGGCTGGATTAAACTTTGCCTTGTTTCTCTCTTTGAGGCCCCAGGCTCACCCCTGTGCAGGAAGGAGCACTGAACTGTCCTGCCTGTGTTTGGAGCCACAAGAGAGCTTGGCACTGCAGGTAGTACCAGTAGACAGTGCTGAAGCATGGAGGAGAAGTGGGAGGGTAAGGGTAGTGGGGGAGAGGTGGTGGCAAGCGTAGGGCTGCTTCACCTTAACTTCCTGTGCTAGCAAGCTCCCTCTAACAGGTATCCCTCAGCTCCCCACAGCAAGGAGGGATGTGACAAGTTGTTCAGATATTGCAGATCGGTGTCTGCACTTGACTGTGATAACTTTACATTAAGCTGTCACATTCAACAGGTTTCATTATTGTAATAGAAATATGTCTTTTGCTTATCTCTGGAAGCATTCCTCCTCCCTTCACCCCACCCTCCCCTGCATTTGAAAGATTTAGCTTTCAAGTTCACATCTATTAGTACAAAAAATAGCAGGACATGCCCTATCATGTCTTGAACACCCTAAGCCAAAAATTGAGAGAGCTGCACCCTTTCCCTCTTATTTAAATTCTATCTTTTATATGCACTTAAAATGTGCACATAAAGATTTATCACACCCAAACCATTTCCGAAGCAATGAGCAGTCACATTAACTATTAGAATTTTGAAGGACTGTAATTCCGGGGTAATTTTACCACTCCCTCTGACAGTCTTTTGTATTTGTGATACTATATGTGTCTTATAAACAAAACAGCTCAGAATATATCAATCACATCAACACAAGAGAGGATTACTTAGGAAGGTGCTAAGAATTTGCTCTGCACTCCTGGTGAGTCCAAAATAGCAGGTAGCCCATTTTACTCTGTAATAGGATTAGGACTGATGGAAAAAGTGTTAGGACCTTTCTGGTGTTCATATAACCCAATTCTCCTATTAAGTTAGACATGCATGAACTAACAGGCACTTCAGTTAGATAAGTATTTAAAAAAGCCCACAACAATACCTTGGAGTATTATCATCAGACCACTATGGCAGAAAGGCATGACAAAAGATACTTTTTGACCCTGCAGCCTATATAATCTTTGGGATAAGGCTTTGTGGCTTTTCATGGTGATCTGGAAAGTCCGAACAGCAGCAAGGTTTTTACTTGGATGCAAGAAAATATATATCAACTCTAATACTGGAGAGCTCAGCAGGATCACTTCCAATCACCTCTGGGAATATGAAAACTTGCTTTGTAGTACACAGAACTTGGTCAGCAAGCAACTTACAGGAGCACCTTCTGGTTTTGGAGTGTTGAGTCAAATCTCTCAGCTATTTCTGTTAGAAAAGAAATTGGTATTTGCATTTAAAAAAACCTTTATGATAGATAAGGCTGTATGAGACACTTGATCCTGTTTTCTTTTTTTTTTAGTTTTGCTCATGGTAACTACATCTCACTTCTCAGAGACAGATGAATCTTCTGAAACCATGTTTCTTCCTTGCCTTGTACTGCTGTAGAAACAGGAGCTAATGAAGCAAAAGCTGTATCAGAAGTCAAGACTCCCATTGCAAGGTTGTTTTAACTTCTTCCAACAACCAATTTGTCACAATGTAATGAAGTAGAAAGACCATCTTTCCTACACATAGATTAAAGAGGCAGTTATGTCTGTGTAAAATTTGTGCCACGAACAAAATCCTTGATGCTGGTACAGCATCTGATGTTTTAAGAGAGGGCTGACCATGCAACTGCCTGGGCTGTTCCACAGCCACACGTACTATTCCTCTGAGGAAGGCAAGCCCACCTGAAAGCTGGGAGCAGACTCCAGTGTAGTGCACCATTGTGCCTATTAAGAGTCAATCAGACTTGACTGCATACATAAAAAAGTGTATCCCATACTACTAAGCTCAAACCAGTGGGAAACAGAAAAATGTAGGTGCAGCTATTTCTTCCCCACAACCTTTCCTAATTAAGTCTGAAAATGTCTGTAAGGCAAGCCCTGCCCCATGTTTTTAAAACCAGTCCCTACATGTGTTTGTCAAAAGTACTTCCATCATGTTGTTCCGTAAATAAAAGCCACTTAGAAATTGAAAGAACATAGAGTGAAACAATGTAAATATTAAATAATCCCAAGTCTTTAAGAAATGTTTCTACACAGAGAGAGTGGCAGGCACAGAGCATTTCTAAAAATCAGTATTGATGTGTAAGTGTAGGACAGAATACTTGAATTGGGCAAGGAATATGGCATTGTGCACCCTGAGGTTTGTACAGGATTCTCAAAATTCATACAGTAAACAAGAGCTCTGAGCCTGTCTCATGTTACTGTATATGAACATCCTCCACTGTTTCCGGGTCTCCTAGACAGCTTCCACCAGCAGAAGACACACAGTGTGAAGATGTGCCATCACTTTCTTTTCTGTGCCGCTTCTAGACCCAGCGACAAAAGATGAGGTCAGCACGTCTTAAAGGCTGTCTAGCATAAAGCGAATCCAAACCTTGCAGAGAGTGACTGTGCCCTTCTCCTCAGCACATCTGGAGTTTTCAGATGAGTTTTGGGTTTCCCAAAATGTCAGAGATGCTGATAAACTGAAGAGTTCAAACACAGAATCACAAAGATGTCCTGGAAGTGGGAATGCAGGATATTGTGGGAAGAAGCAGAGGAAAGTGGTCTTCTTCTGTGTGCAGAAGACAAGACTGGAGGGAATCTATTTGCAGTCAGCCATTGCCTGTTTGAGCAAGAGGCACCTCTTCTCTGAGGTGCATGAGGAAACAGTGAGACAGCAGGCATGGATTGCAAACAAGGAAATTCTGCTTGGGTATAAGGAAAAAAATCCTTTCCATCATTAATGCAGAAAGGGGCCAAATAAGAGGTGATATTCCAGACTCACCAGGACAGGGCAAGATATTCCAGACTCAACAGAACAGGGCAAGATATTCCAGACTCAACAGGGCAACCTGGCCTAGATATGGTGAGCTCTGCTTTTAGCAAACGGTTGGACTGGGGGCCTATGTATGTTCCTCTTCTATGGTTTTTATGACCCTCAGGTGGGGATTTTACAGTTACTGATTTGGGGATGTAGGTAGGCTTTCAGCATTTCTGAACTTCATAGCCTTTGGAGTAACTGAAACAGGGCCTGGTTTTATGTATGTCTGTGAACTCACCAGGGGTCTGAGCATCCCTTGTGAGCCACCTGTCACTCAGCCACCATCACTGTTTGCCATGAGACTTTCAGAAACAGAATATAAAGAGCAATTCTGCACATGAGATAAATGTTTAAAAGACCTCACCCCACTCCTTTCACTGACAGCCCTAAAAAACCTAAGCTGTTTGCCCAACTCTTTTTTTGTTAGCTCCACCTTCTACCTTTTGCCTATCTTCTGTGGTGGCCCTCTGCATCTTGGTCTGCCACCAGACTCAGAAGAGCCTATCCTGAGCCTCCCTGGCAGCAGGCTCAGCCAAGACAGGGACACAGAACCTGGCACTGCCTCCTTCCCTGGTGCCACCCATCCCAGATGTTCAGCAGTGCAGCAGCATGGAGATGCAGCATGGTGGTATGGGGCTGTGCCATCCCTCCGAACCCCCTCTGCAGTGCCCTCACTGCGGGGTGGCTGATAATGAATGCAAGCTGTGCCCAGGGAGCAATAGTGTCCAGGAGAGAGGAGCTACTGCTGGAGAAACCTTACCTCTCTGTGGTCCATGCCTTTGTGGTCCATGCCTTCACCTAGGCCTTACCCTTTCCCTTCCTTCAACTCCACTGACACACTTTTGTGCCCTGCTGTAGCCTATGCTCTTTTCAAATAAAAGTAGCCACTCATCCTTTGGCTTTTTATCTTTGTTAACCACTTAGCAACAGCACTGAAAGGTGAAGGGGGATCAAAATGAAAGTCTGGAAGGGAGCTATACCTCTTCCACTTATTTGTAAGTTCTTTTCAACTAAAACATCAGGCATGTGTAAGTCTCACTCCTCCTTGTTTAACACGAAGTAAAGACTTGGAATAAGCCTGTAGGATAAAGTGCAGGAAGCTTGGGGGCAGAGCCACTGGCAAGAGAGATTTGGTTTCATAGGTGTGTTTCTTTGACTTGAAACATTATTATTATATTCCAAATGGGTTGATAAAGCAAACAAGCACAATTTCTTTGTAGGCTGTCAGTACGGATGCTGAAAGCAGAGTCCCTTTGCCCATCCCTTCCTTGAACAGCTACTGCCTTCCCACAACACTCCCAGTACAAAGCCTGTCTAACATGTTATTTTGTATGAAGAGTTCAGCCAAATGAACCATGAAGCAATGAGATAGACAAAAATGAAGCAAGTACAAACCATGCCCACAGCAACAATCAGACAGGTTGAGAACTGTCTGCTCCTCCTTCACGGATGCTGTGATGAAGACCTGGCTGTACCAGTGTGGCAGAAGGACTCTCCTGAGTGTTTATGTCACCAGGAGCAAAAAGCAGAATATCCAAGAAAATAAATATCATCCTTGGCCCTTTGTCTCCCTTTCTGGCCCTATTTCTCTCTCTCTTTGGTTTCCAGCTCCATTCTCTTTGCCAGGCAGTGCTGAAGAGCACCTCTGCCTGCCCAAGCAGCCAGGCAGCACATGCACTAGGCCAGTGCTATACAGCAACACCATTTCTGCAATCCAAAGGTTTGCTGGGGCCCCTGGCAGATTGGCAATACAAGCCTTTTTTCATTATCAATAACTTATCCTAAGATTTCCTGCATATTCCCAAGAGCTGGAGTACACAGCAGAAGAGCTGAAGCTATCTGGGAGCTGCATCATTTGTGTGGCAACGCTTACATCTACAGAAGGCACCAAAGCTGTCCTTACCTGGGCAAGGCCATGAAGGCTCCAGACTCCTTTCCTGTGGTGGCTGAAGCCCCTGAGATGCACAGCGGGCTAAGAGGTTGCAGGAACAGAGCCACTCAGCCGGCTCCATGGAATAGCCCTGGAGGATGCCCCCCAGTAGGCCATGCTGTTCCAGTGTTATCACATATTGGTGCAGGTCTGTTCCTCACAGCCCTGGAAGGAACATGTCCCAGCTCCTGCACGATGCTGGCTTTAAGGTACCCTCCAAACAAGCTCACACCTAAACGTGTTTAGACAGTTATACCATCTGTTTTGCCACTGTTGCTGCTCAGGGGCTGCCTTCAATCAGTGGAAGAAAGGGTGAAGGAGAAACAGTGCCCAAAGGCTAGGAGTTCAGGTAGTCTGATGGGACACCTGTGCGACTCGGACTTTATGTGTGCTTGAAATTGGCATGGCTTTGAAGTAGTACATGTGAGGATTGTTACAGGAGTTTCCCAAAGATCTACCCCATATCTGAACATTTACATCCCCTTTCTGCCCCGCCACACCAGATGGACACCTCCAGGCTGTGGATGGGGAGCTCTCCCAGGCCTGAGTATTATTTGGGAGTGTCTGAGCCAAAGCAGTGGCAAGGACAGTGAGGAGCATCACACAGAAGCGATAGGGTGGTGTAGTCAGGCCAGCACCTGGGTCTTGCGACAGTGTAAAACATTCATACTCTGAAAATTGTGGCTGATTCTCCCTTCCTCTGCCTCAGCAATCTCCACAGGCTGGAAAAAGGTGTCGGAACTGCTACAACATGTGATCAGGTAGATATTCACACAGTTGCAGAGGTTGTCTGAATTATATCTCCCTGCACCAGCTAGCTTTCTTCCACCCCAAGAATCCAGATGCCACATATCCCTGTACTTCATCTCATGGCATGTGTTTCGATTGCTGCCAGGAGAAGCAGCTTTGTCCTACCAGGACTTTGAAAAGGAGACTCATCTCCAATGATTCCTTCATCAAGAAAACACTTGATTTCCCCAGTGGACATGCATTTGCTGCAAGGAGTAACAAGGGAACACAAAACCTCTGCCCACCTTCTAAGTTTGTTAAAACCCTTTCCTGGGCATGCAGCCACAGGACATAGAGGATCTCTTGCAGGACTTGGTGGAAGTTAAAGGAAAGTAGAGAGATTGTATTTACATGAAGTTTTGGGTCATGGATCAAAACTTGGGGATGGAGAAGGACAGGTTCTATGGGATGTAAGGTCAAGGCAGCATATGTCTTCCCTTATCACATCTCATTGCATTACAGAGCTGCCTGTTGTTATATTTGTACCTGAAGTGTCACCATAAGGGTTGTACCTTTAGCTGTGGGGAGAGCTTATAGACAAGGAAACCAGCAACAATGGTTTCAAAAAAATGGTTTACAAAAATTTTGCTTCTTGCTGCTTTTTGGGCTACTCTTGAAGCAGAGTTTTTCTTTTTCAGCTGTATTTTATGACTTTGAAGGAAAAAAACATTCCAACAGCAAGAGACATGAGTTCTGTAAAAACCACAGAGCATCTTAACAGGGTATCATTCCTAGTAGAAAATTACAAACTACTGCTTCATCTGTTGTTCTGCTGCCCCCATGAGTGCCTGTTGCTTATTTTAGGACAGGCACACCTGCACAAAGAGCAGTTCTTGTTCTGAGTGCCACAAGCACTGTGCAATAAGCTTCTGAGATCTGGGCTGTGCCAGCATAAATGGGGGCTGATTCCTGGGCTGAGTCTAAAACCATGTATTTACAAATATTTAAAAAATGCCGAAAGCAGACAGAAAATCTTGCCAGCCTTCTGTCTAAAAGCTGAGTGCTTTTCAGCCTGAGTTTTAACACTCCTCTCCCCAAACACCATGTCCCACTCCACAATGATTTCCTTTGTAAATGGCAACTCAGAAAATAAAATAGCTCCATTTCTTCCAGGCATGTCTAAGAAGACATTTTCTAACAGTAAAACCAACAGACTGAGCTGCCTTAATAACTGTGGTATTGGCTTGACCTGAATTGCTTTCAGGGCTTGAGGATTCTGCTGTGACCATCACACATGAAACTGCTTGCAGGGGGAATGACTCCAGTGTTACCTGCTGTGGGGCCTCCAGGGTCCATTGCAAGCTGCTGCAAGAAATCTCTTCTCCTGCCAGATGTTTATCCAGCAGCCTCACTTCATGGGTCACATCACCTCTGAAGGGCCTCTTCTACTTTCCAGTCTTCCTAGTCCCATTGTAGAGTAACTCATGGGTCCCCCTGCCTTAGAGGCTATCACTGAAGTGCCCTGCCTTCATGTCAACACCTAGAGCTGACAAAGGCATTTCAACCCACAGGATCAGTCTGCATTCTGGAATTGGCCCCAGCAACAAATACAGAAAACATCTCCAAATACAGATGTGGGGCAGTCGTGGTACAGTCTGTGTTAACCTCCCAGTGGCAAAAGACTGAGTTTTCAGACACCACTTTGAAACAGTACCTTCTGACTATTATAGAAAGAAAAGAGGGAAATTAAGTAAAAGGAGCAGTTTTTCTCCAAAAGTGCTCTCATAAGAACACAGTTCTCTTCCTTGGGGCAGGGAAAGGAACTGTCTCTGTTTCCAAATGCATCTTGGCAGGCACCAAATTAGGCAACATGGAAATGGTCACAACACCACTGGGACATTCACTGAAGGTGCTTTAAGACCAGGGCCTGGGATTGCAAATGTCCAGAGATGTCTCCTGACACAAATCCTTGTCAGATTTTGGGAATCACATTCCATCCAGTGTGACCAGCCTTGCAAGCCAGAACTGATCATTCATGTTCAATGAAATACGTAAGTGTTCTTGACAGGGGAACAGCATCTTCCATGCATGATTGAGACAGCAATGCATAAACTTCATGGGTGGCTCAGTGCTCAGCCATAAGCTCCCTGACTCACACAGCACCTCTTCACTGCTGCCTGCCCTGCAGTACTGGAAAGGATCTGCATGAGGGAGGAGCTGTACCTGGCACACATGCTGAAGCACCTTCAGCCACTTTTCTGACTGTCTCATTGAAGGGTTATCTGTAATAGTGATTCCCACAAATGTCACAGGTGTTGTCTTGTCCATGGCAAGGGTAGGAAGCCATCAAGCGTCATCCTTAGGATCCCGGATGGAGCAGCCTTCATGTTTTGCCCTCTTGGGAAAACAGAAGCAATTCCTCTTTTTTCTAATTACTCTTTAAACAAAAGCATCCCTACCAGTGCTCCCCAAGCTTCAGTGCCACACTAAGCCAGGTACACCAGTCTCTACAGCATCATTTCCATTGTCCTGAAAAACTGTGGCCCAGAGAGAAAAGGTGGGAACAGCCAATTGCCTATTGTCCTACAGGGGTTCAGGTGGACACTGGAAAGTGATTGACTTTTCCCCTAAAGGAAAGAAATCGGCAGCTCCTGTGATTGAGCCCTTCCTAAGACACAAAGTCTTAATCATCTGTAGCAGTCTCCCATGGATCCCAGATACCACGCCCATCAACAATTTAAAGAAACAGTGTAGATGAGAAGCCCGAATTTTTGCATTGCTGCAAGAAGTGAACAAAATCATCACTCAGGGAGAGACATTTATTAGAGAGCAAAAGAGAACACATAAGAGCTAAGATCTGCAGCCTTAGCTGAATTCCCTCATGAAAATCCACCTCTGTCTTCTCAATAATTACAACAATATTATTTTTCTCTTTCTATCTCTCTCTTTCTCCCCTTTGTGTCTGTAATATGCTCTTCCTGGTGGAAAGGAAAGGAAGCGTGAATTATTGCAACACTGACAAGACCTGAATAGCGTCTTCTGTCACTACCAGCAAACCTTAGGAAGCAGAACAGACCTCTGACAGGGCTTTGTGGAATCTGGAGATGCTATCCATGTGCCTCTTTACTGACTGAAAATGTAAGCATGAAAGCAAATCAAAGAATGCCTCTCTTTTCTATCTCACTTATTTTGCCTGTTTCTGGCATATCTCACAATTCTTTAGCAATGAATGCACTGAGTTGGGCCAGATCTGACTACTCAAACAGGCAAACTAATGTACATTTGCCTTGTCCTTTTGCGATGAAGAAATTCAAATCACTTGCGCTTTCTGTGCACATGGAAGGTCCAGAAGTATTTGAAACTGTGTAGACCACAATGTGTAGACTGCAGTTTCACAGTGGTGGTCAAATGTCATCTTGTGAAAGATCCTTTACATGGCTGTGGCTGAAGAAAAAACGCCTCAAGCAGAAATCTGACATAGGATTTTTCATCCACAATCAGACACTCAGACTCTCAGTTGGGGGTAATAACATAATAATCACTAACACTTTTTGTATAAGGCTCCCAGATTTCTCACCACATGACATCTCAGGACATATGTGTTGTGCAGCAGTTCCACAGCAAGCACTATGCACACATGCAGGATTTACTAAGCACACACAGAGGAGGATTTTACCTGTGTGCTGAGCACACCCAGGACTGTCTGAGCACAAGCAGTTGACCCACAGAGATCACAAACAAAGGCTTTGCAGCTTTCAGGTCATTTTGGATTCACTGGTTGTACACAGAAAAAATAGGCCTGCACAGGTGTTGTCACTGCCATTCAGAATGCGTGGATATTGACCATGCCTTTGGAGATTACTGCTGCATTACAGAGCACTACTGTTTGAATAGTCTAGTTGACACTCACAAACACTGGCAAAACAGCCTGGATTCTGGTTTTGGGGCCTGGACAAAAGTTCTGCATGGAAAAAGGGGACTTGCTTAAGGATCCTGGTTCTAGAGACACTTTCCAGCTACTGATGCCTCCAAAATTTCTGAGTGGTTGTCTGCTTCTCCTCGTAAGCTGGACTACACACTGCTAATCAGCCAAGCTGGTGTATGAAGCAAGACAGATGATGCCTGACAATCCATGAGGGAGCTGCTTTCTATAGAAGGTGACAGAAGGGTGTGGAGTCTCCCTCACTGGAGATATTCAAGAACTGTCTGGACACAATCCTGTGCAAATATGCTCTAGGGCTGACCCTGCTTGAGCCAGGAGGTTGGACGAGATGACCCATGGTGGTCCCTTCCCACCTGACTCATTCTGTGATTCTGTGATTTTAATATAAGGATTCCAAGTGCTTTAGGATCCTGTAAGGTAGCAGGAGGACACCCAGAGCAGACTCTGTTTAATAAATTGGTTCCTTGCTTCTGAGAAGTATCCAGAGATTTTTACTAGAACTGTGCCCCTCATCTTTTATTTGGTCTTGTGCCACCTTGCTAGCAGCTGTCTCCACTGGTGGTGCTACACACTCCCACGAGGGGTCATGGAAGGGACATTACTGCCAGCTTGAGAACATTGAGTTATGTGCCCATGACTTACGCAAGATTTCTCTGCTGACTGAAAGTCTCATGAAATACAGAGGGGTGCACCACTCTTTGTCCTGTGGAGTGCACAGAAAGGATGCACTTAACTCATCCGTCTGCCTTGAAGACCTGGGTTTTAAAATATTAGCAAGAAAGTCTGGGAAATTGCTTCAGCAAACAACAGCCAAAATAGGCAAAAAGTACACTGATTTTGACAAATGAATGGGCACTTTGGAGTAGTGTCAGGTCAGCGGAGCCACTTCTAACACGGCAGAGTGACTCTGTGCTGCTAGTTCTAACACAGCCATGGCTGTTCCCAGCACAGGCACCCCAATGCTGCTGGAAGCCCCCTAGCACGGATGGGACAGAGCCTTCACCACACTGCCATTCTGGGTGGCAGTGTAGCGTGCAGACAAACCCTTGGACTTCTGACTCCAGAGTGACAAAGCTGTGGTTTGGGTTAATTCAGCAGCTTTCACCTCGGTTGCTGTGCCCCTCAGCACTGCCTTCTTTCAGTTTCAGAGAAAGAGATGAAAGAACGATCCAGAAGCTGGCTGCCTCATTCAAAACTGCACAGTGTGACTTACAGGAGGAGTAAATCTCACCATCTTCAACTACTACAGAGGCAAAAGTCTCTTTTTTTCAGTCTTGATGCTCTTCTGTCAGCAGCATGAACACACAGAAAATTGCATGTCGCTACCATTATTTGAGTCTATTGTTCTATAAACGACAGATTCAGAGGAACAGTATTTAAAAAAAAAAAAGAGAAAGGAGAAAAAAAAAGAAAAAAGGAAGCAACCCAAAAGGTCTATCAAATGTGCAAAATGCATTCCTGAACTGCAGGGTGGGTGGTCTGCTCGGAAGGTTTTATGGTATCAGCACGAACTGCCACAAGAGATTAGTAATGTATGTGAAAATAGAGCAGCCTGATTGCTGCATTTGAAACCAAGTGGTTTACCTGTGTGTTGAATCTTGTTTAACACACTACTTCGCTAACTGGCCATCAAGTGGGAAGTGCCACTCAACTCGCATCCACTCTCTGTCAGGAGTTTAAGTCGAATTTTAAAACCAAGATGAATACACTCTTAAGTTTACACACAGGGAAACAGAGGCATAAAACTCACAAAACATGGGATTCTGGGATGTGGAAAATGAGGTGTCTTTGGAGGCAGAGCAGTTAAGTTACTTGCCCAACTTCACTGATTAAATTACTAAGAAGGTGAAGAGCCAAATCAATGCCTTTTGCAGTAGGTGGTTCATTGAAAAGACCCAACTGCAGCCAGTACCAAACACTGAAATTCTTTTTCCTTTTCGGAAAAGACTTGGACATCTCATTTGGAAATTATCTTAGTATCAAATAAGAAACATATTATTATGTACTTTGTAGGTGTGAGACTTCTAACTAAAGTAAATGAAAATTCAAAATTCTTGCTATGCTTACAGCTGTGTTAATGTAGAAAAATGAGCATTAAAGAGAAGATGAAGATATATTCTGGTTTAGCCTCAAATTAGACGAAAGTGTGTTTGGGTGGGGATTATATGACCAAGCATTACGGCTAATTTCAATTAATGTAGCTGGAGTCCACTTATGATGAATTGACTAAAGTTTTTATAAGCGTTAAAATTAGTTTTCCTGTTGCCTCTGAGGATGGAACTCCAACTGCGTTCACGGAATAGTTATTAAGAGCACCCTCTTGTGGTCATTATCACAGATGTTAATTTATGGTAAACTGTTAACATTTCTGCTCTGTCATGCCGACACTGTGCCCAGAAAGCCCATTAAAATATGCACACTAAGATGCTGCATCAGGCCAACAGACACAACTGCAAGGTTCAATCTTGCTTACTCACCAAAAATTCTATGCATTTGATAAAAATATTTTAACACTTCATACAGCTTAGGGCAAAATAGTGCCTTTATTTGCCATTTTCAAAATTGGCAAGGAAATCCTCAAGCAGGATACAAAACAATGACAGAGCAATAAGTTTGGTCTCCATACCAGAGAACTTAGTAAAAGCTATTATAGAAGTGGAATTAATGTACAGCTGTATAAAGCTTTCTTCTGTGTTGAGAAGAAAGCAGTGTGGCTACTGTAAAAGTGAGTCATTTTTTACAGATGTTTCATTTCTCTGAAGTAATAATGAAACATGTAGACGTCCCACTTAACTGTAACTTTTCATAAGATGCCTAAGTATAGAATTTGCTGTAATACCAAAATTAGTATCTGATAGTCTTTGAACATAAAACACAATCAGAATATAAGTAGTAGGTGGGAATGTATGAGTAACTTTAGGCAGCTTCAGTCACATTAGCTTTAGTTAGACTATATGAGAGTTATAGTATGAGAAACTGTCAAAGATAAGGGACAGATGGATTGAGTCTTTACAGAATCAGATTAGGAAGAATATCTTGAATACCAAGTAGCCAGTAAGCATGCTTTGTATGCATTTAATTTCCAAACACACGCCCTAGACATGTACCACAGCACAAGAATTTGCTATATTGTGTTAGTATCACACTGATCTTGATTTAATCATTATATTGCATGATTAAGTTAGTAACTAAAACTTGTTAACTACTGCCATGAGAGTATACTACTTGCTGGGTGGGTCCTCTGGGATTTGCCACGTAAATGTGTGAGTCAAGAGAACTGATGTCCCATATAAGGAAATCTGCAACCAAGATTCTGCCTCAGTTGACGATTTTATATTGTACATAAGATAACTGCAATGTGTAATTCTGAGCAATCACTTTGGGAAAAGTAAGAAGTAGCAAGAAAGCAAGCTTCACAGTATGAAGTCAATTAATGGAATGATGAAACAAAAAAGGAAAGTATTCAGATTATCAGGGCATTAGGGAAGAAACTGACGTTGTACGACACAACACTAAAATGTTAGAGAACACCACTTCTATGGACAACAGCAGGGAGAGACTCAGGAAATAAAGACATTAATATAAAGCATTCTGGTACATTTGAATGCTCCATGAGAAAATACTTTGCTTAAAGAGATGGAGTGACCAGTGCAGGTAAACAGTCCAAGTCCAGAGATGTTTGAGGTGATTTGCACAGGCACTTTCAGACTTCAGTAGACACTGAGGTGAAAGTGTATTCATGAAACGATGCTGGGACTTCATCAACTTCACTTTTCTTTCTTTCTCAGAAAATAAATGGAAAGAAAATTGAAACTCATAAAAATACCTCCAACATAACCTAGGAAAATGTGCAACACTCAGATTCACAACTCTCCCCGCCCCCACCCCCCCACCAAACTGGAAAAACAAGAAGTGATAAAATGATAAAATGGGACTTGAGGAAGATCCAAACTTTGACAGATAAAATCCAAGCTGTTTGAGTTGAACCATGCTGATACACCCTAGACAGACAGAGCACACACAGACTCATGAAAGAGTAACACATCCCACCTGGCATGGAACTGTACCAGTGGTGCATCAGCTGCAATGGGGAGCAGCTGAGTGTGTCAAGCCTCCAATCCAGGGATAGTAAGGTACAAAACAACATGCTTTCCTAAGACAGGTGAGAATGCTTTCACTCTATGGTGAACAGTTTAATTGCCTCCAAATTCAATGAGGATGCTGAAAACTGGGAGCCATTGACCACTGTTGTGAGGAAAACTAAGGAAGAGCAGCCTCTGGCAATAGAAGTGCTGTATCACTAGTTCACTATTTAGATCCCAGAATCATAAACTAGATACTAAATCTGGTCAGGAAGAGAAGAAACTCTTGTTTTCCTCTCTTTTTTATTTTTCTTCACAAGCTACTCCCCAAGCTCTAGGCAATATCTGGATATATCATGCTCTATCTCAAAAAAACCCCAAAACAAACAACAAAACAAAGAAACAAAAAAAAAAACGGGCAAAGCTCAGTGTATCCATGCTACACAGAAAACAAATTCTGGAAAAGAGCAAACCAATCTCAAAAATAAAAGGGAGTATCTGGCTTTACCTTTCTGCTGCTATGCAAAAATTTGACTTGAACAGTTTAGCCAGAAACATTTGGATGAAGTGGAAGTAACAAAGGAAGACAGTAAAGGTCTCAAAGGGGCATCAGCAACTCTTTTTATTTTACTTCACTCACGAACATTTTCAAATTAATCAGAGGTATTAAAACCTTTGGAATCCATTTTTCTCTGTTCCAAAAGAGTAATCAGTTAATGTTGCAGGTTGATGAATTCCACATTCTCCTTCTCTCATGGTTCAATACTCTGAACAGATCACAGGACTGGAAATGTACACCGACAACACTGTGAGATGAACTTCTCATATGTTTGAAGCTAACACTAGGGAAACAAACTGCAGAGAGTGATCTGATCAAACCTGCGGACAACAGTGCAAAATATTTTGTAGAGATCTGCAAGAACCAGAAGACACACAACTTGCTTAAGTCCTGGTAACTGGGATATGGTTTTCTTGCTATAACCAGACTTTTCAGCTGGTTTGTGGTTTTCCATTCCAGTTGCTCTCACCTGGAACAGGTCAGGCTGACTTGGAAGCAATAGTTAAAAAAAAGTCTCTTTATGATATGGCTTAAAAAATATAATAAAATGAATTATACTAAGCAGAAATTTGAGGAATTTCTTTTTAAATATTTCCATTTCTCATCTCCTTAAATATTCAGGAAGGCCAGAATTTTACACTTTTCTCCAAAATGCTTAGTCTTTCACCGTCAACACAGATAGAGCTCATATCTTGCAGATTAGTACAACAGATGATGTACCTATGTTCTGTCTCAAAAATGCACAAGATCCTCTAAATAGAAAGAAAAAGTGACTTAAAAAGTGAATTTGGCAAAGTTTCTTAATGTTTCTAAGTTGCTACAGAAAAGGTTGTTGCATGGATTAAGTAACTGTCCAGATAGGAATATTGAGAGGGAGAATAGATCTGCCAATATATAGATCCCTTTTATGCAATATTTGAGTATTCCTGCACATGCCAAGCCTTGCATATTTGGAAAAAAGGACCAAAACCAAAAATCGTTTGACTTATGACAGCTGAGAGAGGTCTTTAAGCCCTATTTTGAGGGGAGAGGGGGCGAGGAGGAAGAATAATCCCAGTATATTAGTTTCAGAAAAAAGTATGTATTTTCCTACAGTGATTTTATAGTTTGTATTGAAGATACCAAATTGTCAGAGGTTGCAGTGCTGCAGTTACAGAACTTCTTTGCTGTTTTGACACCGTTTCCCATTCTTTATGTGTATGGAATAGAAAGATGATTTTTTTCTGCTAAAATACTGAAAAGAGGATTTCTCTTTCTGGATTGCCAATCAACAACAAAAGTGTGCATTCAGCTTTCTGGTAATCTGTGAAACAGTAAAAAGCAGCATTTTTTCATCATGCCTTGACACTTCACAGTTCACAGATATGAAACTAGTGGGTTTTATTGATATTAAAAGCAAACATATTACAGTCTTATTCAGTAAAGATAATCAAACAGAAAAGTCATGTACACTGCTAGCAAAAAAAAGATATTTACACTTTAATTTCACATTCTGTCATCTCCTGTAATGAGAAAATGGTAACAAACTTGCATTAAGATCTCTCGTCAGAGAAGAATGCCAATTTTTGTCTCTAAACATTTGCACTTTGGTTCTTGCCTACCTGTTCTTTTCAGATCTGTTGGTCAGGCTTTCAACACCTAACATGTTTACCCTATTATTTATCTGTTCAACCAAGATTACATACATCAATTGGGGTACAATAAATGGAGTGTGAAGACAGGTCACATTACTATGAAAATCCCCTCCTACAGGTAGTGAGTAAAGGAGAAAATCTCACTGAGAGATGACAAACTTAATTTACTCTGCATGCCCCATTCTGTCCAACAGGATGATTCACTGTGTATTTCCTGATCCATGAGCTATGGCCTAGGTGAATTCAGAGAGAGAACATACAAATCCAAGCAGGTGTACTATCTGGTTTTAACAAGCTCACTCTGTTTTTCATAGGTCACATGCTTCTTTTTCATCTCCATTTATTTATTTAAGGTAACATAAGAAATGGGTGTATCAAACTAAAAACCTGATAGAAATAAAATCACAAAGGGCATGGTATTTTTTGCCTTACATCTCTAAGGATGCAACTGAACTGTTCTCTCCCATTCAGAAAGCATTTGAAATCACTGGACAAAATCCAATGCCTTAGTCATGCTAAGAGGCAGCAGCCCAACAGTCTGCATATATTGGCTGGTGAGTTGCTGGCTATTGAATTCAAGGGTGGCTAAAATTGATGCAACCACCTGAACCATCAAACAAAGGGGGAGACAGAGGGGGTAAAGAGATTTTTCTCCACAGCTGCTCCTTCGAAAAACAAACTCACAGAAAAGTAAGACTGTTAGGTCTGTTTCTCATGGAACAAATGTTTTCTACTGAGGAAGGACAAAAAGATGGTTTGGTTTTAAGTATGCAACCACAATGCAACTATATGTATATTGCTACTAGAACTTTGTGAACACAGAAATTATGTCATGACGCAGAATATAAATATGTAGCCCAGCAGCTGCTCTGTAAGTATCTCCTAGGATAGATGAACATTGAGTCTGGTTTGAAAGACCTTACCACACAGGCCTAATGCTATTACACAGCTTCAAGTGTTTAAATGTGATCCTCCACGAATACAGAGGAAGAGGTGTACTGCCTCGGATGAAGAACTAATTCAGTCCAACATCCTGTTTCCACCACAGGCCACAGGCAAACGTCAAAGGAAGAGGAAAAGCAAGGCAAACATATGATATCTTCTCTGGAACACTCCCACAGCTTCCAACTGCTTTTAGCTCTGGGAATTTCCTGAGTGTGAGGGGGGTGTTCATTCATTAACTCTCAACACAGCTCTCTTCCAAATACTTGTCCAATCTTCCCTGCACCCCAGAGAAACACCCTGTGCCCACTGTGTCATTGAGAAAGGCACTGCACAAAGAACCACCATCCCCTCTTGTTTATTTAGAGTCTGGCTTTCACTACAGCAAATCTGATTTCAGCACTCAAAAAGTCAGTTGTCATCCGCCCTCCCCAAGTTACTTAGGATGTGACAGCTCTCAGGCATCCTCCCTCTCGACTGAGATCTACAAGTCTACTCCATTGTCCCTTCAAGGGACACAAAGTCAGACAGCTGAGCATCCTTATTATTCTTTTCCAGTTCCAACGATTTCTTTCTAAGAAGCAGGAAACCCAGTGGGGAACAGTGTTTATGATACAAACTCAGCACAGATTTCTGGAGTGCCATAAACATGTTTCCTCTTTTGTTCTCCGACCCTTTCCTTAAAACGTGACCTAATTTTTCAAACACCAAGCTGGTGCTCATGCAGGCCATACACACTTAAAAGTCTCACTCCTGAGTGGCATTAATCAATTCAGATATTCCTATCTTTTATGTAAAGTTATGTCTAGGTTTCTGCGCATACATCATCTTGCATTTATCTACTCTGTATTTTATCTACTTTTTTACTGCTTTATCACCCACAATTCTTCACACTGCTAACTTAAAAAAAGTTTTGTAGAGTCAGCAAACATTCTCATCTTGCTGCTCACTGTTTCCTCCATGGGAGTGATGAATTGGGAAGCAAGCTTAGCTGCCTCTTTGCACTCAGCTACTCACTAGTGCTGGTCTCTGTGGCTCTGAAATAATTAATGCCACGCTTGCCAATTAAAGCCTACATTTTAATACATGGCTACCAGCAGCCAAGTAATACTTGGCATACAGCACCTGAAAAACTGTCTAAAATGCAGATACCATGGTGTTTACTAACTCATGTGCACCCATTAAGCCACATGTGTTTAATATTACACATGACTATTATCACATGGCCAAAGCAAAGCATATGAGATGGTTTGTAACACATTGCTAATACATAACTAATAGTTTTATTACCTAGTCATAAGCATGAAGATTAGGAGCCCTGTATTTGATGCATTCTGATGAGAAGCAGAGCTGGGGAGAATATTTTGCTTTGATTGCCCAGTCAGATTGACCCTGAGAAAAAGAAAAAAAAACAAACAAAACATATGTTTCTAAAAAAGTATATGTTTCTAAACTAGTATATGTTTCTAAAACAGTTTCACTTAATAAAACACGAACTGTACGGCATACATAGCTGCGGCCCACTGCCAATTCTATTTGAATGCCTTGCCTCTGAATTTGTTTTTGTTTAGGTGTTCTGATTTCCTTTTAATCCTAATTCCAGTTTGGTTGCATAACAACAATGTCCTTCTGCCCTTAAAAACCCTTCCACAGGGTCTCAAACTCGGCTTCGTTTTAATGCAGTTTTAGTCTGTGAATGATACAGAACTATTTATTACCCCACAAGCACAACTTAAAAGTTCACTCCTCCCTAAATGTCTGGTCCTACAAAACAAGGAAGAAAAAACTGACACGAGAATAATATAAGGAACCTAAGCAAATGTGTCTTTGCTTTTTGAGAAAACAATTACATTTCCAAGTCATCTAGTAAACACTTTTCTTCAATCTTCCTTTATTTCACTTATTTCTACTGTATTTATTAATCTGTTTGTAACTCCACGGTCGGTAAGGAAGTCCAAAGAAGGGAGTAACGAGGTTGGAAAAACGTATGCTCATATCGTAAAATTGCATAAGCTACTTCCTGTGGGCTGGGGTTACGATTTGCATTTTCATCCATTAACTACCTTGTGTTCTAGATCCTTCTCTCTGACTGTGAAACGTATTTAGACATCTTTATTGTGGCACTCTTCCAACTTTGTACAAACACTGGAAAGCAATCTTGCTGAAAGCAGACGGTTTAGTATGACTTGGTTATTAAATTTTAAGGAGAGGTTCTGTGATCAGCGACAAGAGAAGTATTTTAATTGACGGGAGGAGCCACCTACTACTCATGCAAGTATTAGAACCACTGAAAATGTCTTCATCTGCATTTCTGTACATATATGTAAAAAAAAAATTCCCAGAAGCATGATATTCTTTTCACAACGTTCACAGCACACTCTGCTGGCTGTTGTCGAAAGTTAATGCCAAGCGAGGACGACAGGCTAAAAGGAAATAAAATGTCTTAGGACACAGGAGAAACACAATCCATGCAGGTAATTACCGAGCATTTGAACGCAGAGGCACAAGGGACGTATTCTGGGAGCAGCGGGGAAGGGTTGGCAGGGAGCTATTTCAGTTTCACGGCAGAGCCCTTTGTGGGGGGAGGCAGGCTGTGCCTGTGCTGAGGTCATCCCGATCCAGCATGGAGGCAGGAGCACGTCGCCCTGCCAGTGCCTCCATTTCCGCTGCTCCAAGGACAGGGCCGGCGCTGCCTGGCCGCGGGTGAGGATCGCCGCCTGCTCGGCATTAAGTGGCTTTATATGAAAGTGGCTTACAGCCACATTTGCATGACAAAGCCATTTGCGCGCCCCTCGCCAGTAGGGAAGGCTGCAGCCTCCATTTGTGCTGGCCTGCGCGGAACAGGCGCACCCATGAAAGGCAGGGACGGGCACTGTGGCAGGAAGGCTCCCGTTCCCGCTGAGAGAGAGGCCGGGATGGCTCCAGCACACTTCTCTGGGCAGAAAACGTGGCCGAGGCCGTTTCCGGCCGGGTCCAGCCCCGCGCAGGGATGTGGCGGGGCCGGGCCCGGCGGACAAAAGGGGCATTGCTGGCTGACGCTCCTGAGGAATTCCTGCCGGGCGGGGCGGGATTTATGGCTTTTTTTTTCACGGGGCCGCTCGGGCCCGAGGCGGGGAACGGTGCGGAAAGCGCAGGGTCATCGTCGACTCCCCTCCCCCAGGCCCCCGCCCCCCCCCGTCCCGTCGGTCCGCCATGCTGATCCGCGTCCCGGTCCCGGTCCCGGTCCCGGTCCCGATCCCGATGCAATCGCCCCCCTGGCCCGCGCGCGGCCCCCGCCCCATCCCGCGCGCGCCCCCCCCCGCGCGCCACGCGAGCCGCGTGCCCCGCCCCGCCGCCGGCCCGCGCGCGCCCTGGCTCCCCTCCCCCCGCGCGCCCTCCCGGCGCGCCCCGCGCGGCGGCGGAGGGGCGGGGCCCCCGCCCTGCCGGCGCGCGGGAGGGGGCGGGGCGACAGCTGCGCGCCTGCGCGGGCGGCCTCGCCCCTTAGGTGCCACCCCCGCCCCCCGCCCTGCGCAGGCGCAGTGCGGCGGCGGCTCGGCGAGGGGAAGGGCGAGAGCGGCAGCCGGAGCGGGGGGGACCGCGGGGCTCCGCCGCTCCCGCCGTCGCCGCCGCCATGGCGGGCGCGGCCCCGGCCCCGGATCGCGACCAGGACGCTTCGGCCTTGGCGGGCGAGCGGTCGCACCTTTCGGCGGCGGCGCTGGCGAAGATCGAGCGGAACCGGCAGCGGGCGCTGGCACTGCGGCAGGCGCGGCTGGCGGCCCGGCCCTACCCTGCCGCAGGTCGGATGGCGGCGGCCGCGGCGGAACGGGCGAGTTCCCGCGCCCCTTTTTTTTCTCTTTTAGAGGGGATTTCGGTGCGGTTGGGGAGGGGCAGAGGAGCGGCGGTGGGCGCCGCCGGGCTTTGGGCGGCAGGGGCGGCGTGGTGGTGGCGGGGCAGCGCGGTGGGGGGGGATGGCGGCGGGAGGAAGCAGGAGAAGAAGGTGGGAGGGGGGGAAGGGAGAATCCGCCGCCGCCGCGGCGCGCGAGGGCCCCCCCCCCCTTCCCCCCCACGTGTGGGGGAGGGGGTGCCCTCGCACGCGCGCGCTCTCCGCGCGGCCCCCCGCCTCGAGCGCGCGGCTCGGCGGGGGCGGCCGCGCGCGCCCTCTACCGGCGGCGGCGCCCTAACGCAGCGCGCGCCTCGTTTGTGCTCCCGCAGGCGGCGGCGGCGCGCGCGCGCGGGCCCTCCCCAAGGTCGTGGACACGGGAGGGGGATTCTTCCTGGAGCAGGAGGACGAGAACGAGCAGAAGGAAGAGCGCGGCGCCAGCGAGAGGATCGTGCACCCACCTGGTAATAAAAAAAAAAAAAGCCTCCAGGGAGCGGCGGGCGCTTGGCGGGGAGGAGGCGGCGCCACCGCGTGCGCGGGGCTGGCGGGGGAGGGCAGGAAGGCGCGGGGGCGACAGTGAGCCGGCTCCGGCCGCGCCAGCAGGGCGGGATGGATGGATGGGCGCCTTTTTTTTTTTCCCGGGCTTTTTTTATCCTCCTTTCTTACCGTCTTTTCTTTCTTTTTTTTCCCCCTTTCATTTTTTTTCCTCACCTTCCCCCTCTCCCTCCCCCGCCACGTTTTTCTGGATGTGCTCGATTAGTGGCGCGTCCGATTCTTTTCAGCATTAGATCTGCTATAGCACATGCTCGGTAATTAAAAATGAAGAATTTTAAGCCGCCGAAGTGGGACACAGCCAGTGCCCTTGGGTATAGAACATTTTAATTTTTTTTCCACCTGATAAACGTTATTTCCATTATTTATTTTGGGAAATTAGAATAGTAAGACCGACATTAAAGCTGCGCGGCTTGGTCGGTTCTGGGAATTTTGGGGTTGATGTGGTATGTGCCAAGACCGGCGCGCTGCTGCAGTGCCAGCTTTTATCGTTATAAAACGTGCTGGCGCCAAGTTACTGATCATTCGGTGGAGAATTTCAGCACATTGCCTTGCGATATTGTCCCCACCCAGAAAAGCAAATGGAGAAGTAAGGATCCCAAAATAGATGCACTTTCTTCCCTGGGATTGTCTTTGTGTTGCTTTGTTCTGCTTGAATCAGCTGCGGGGCTGTTGGTGCAGTGTATCTCTTTGTTAGAAATCAGCACTAGATTTCATTAACAGTATAAACAATTAGTAGCCGTACTTCTTTTGGATGGGCTAATGTTTAACAATAAATTTAAGTAGATCTGGGATGTCTTTGCACGAGGGATATTTTTTGCTGTGTAATTCATAACGTCATTGTCTTAATAAAATGTCTTCGTGTTCGTGGGAGCTCTGCCTTAAATGATGGAATGTGATGTAAGAGTATGAAATGACTGAAGTACTGAGCATCCGGCTGTCGCTAGTAGGACGGAATTTACATAAAATGTCGACTTTGCTGGATCGGATCTGCTATAAATGCAAAGGCAATTAAAATGTATGGCGTTGCATGTCAACCATTAATCTTCTGCTTCAGGTGGTCTTAAAATTCCACAGCATTGCCTCGCTTTCAGATCTCAAAACTGTAGAAATTTTAGTTTTTTGCTAGAATTCCAGTGTTACTTGTTAAAGGAACGTTCCCTATAGCTGTTTCCTGAATCGGTGTTTCTTGGTGTCCCATGGAACGTAAAGCAGACGGTGATGACGCTGGAGGTGATCCGCCCGTTGAGGATGCGCCCAGAAGCAATGGCTGGTGCTGAGATGAGTCTGGGCTTGGAGCAGTGCTGAGAGGGCTTGGGGAGAGGATTGTAGTGGAGCTCCATCCCCATTCCACTCCTAGCAGCTCTCTGGCCATCCACCTCCGTTTGTGCCGGCTGGAACAGACAAGAACATTGCCAAATGCCCCAGGCCGCTACTGAGCGCATTTAGGGAGAGGCAGGTGTGGCTGAGCTAGGAAAAAAGCTGGAGCCGGGCTGAGAGAACTCTGATACCAGCGCAGCTCCTGTAATTTCCTGCTCTAGCCACCCTGTTCAAAATGCGTCCCCTTCTCTGCTTCCTCCTGTTCCTGCTCCTATGTCCTCTATAAATCAGGACATAATTTGGGAGGGGCAGAACAGAGGAAGTAGTAGTAGGGGAGTATGAAGCACTTGGTGGGGAAACAAGAATTTTTTTCAAAAATGGCTGTTAAATGTGTGAATTTAAATGCTGAAATCAAGTACTTAGAATTGAACTTTCTGACAAAAACAGAAATACACTGTCGGAAATGGGATTGTATAGTATGGAATTTGTACTGTATCATTCTGGAAAACTTAAAAGAGTGAAACTAAGTCTGTAATGTGCTATAATGTGAATTTTTAGTAAAATTGCCTGTAATACCAATTCTAGATGCTTGTTTTTATCATTGTAGTCCCTTTAAAAATATTTTTTTCCATTAGCACCCGTACTAGAATTTGACTATCTCATCTGTGGAGACTGTGGCAAAGAATTCATGGACTCCTACCTTATGCAGCACTTTGATTGGGCAACATGTGATAATTGCAGGTATTACAAATAATCAGGAGAGGGAAGCACTATTTTACATAACAATTGCTGGCTATAATTCCATGAGTTGCAGGCATTCTGTTTAAAAAGTTTCTGAATAGACATTTTCAGTAACTTCAAGTAAATGTAAGTTGGCTGATATCCTGCGTATTTCCATTATGGAATTGAATCACAGCAATATTCTTGTAAGCCTGTGTCAGGAGAGAGGACATCAATTGACTTTCATATGACATGAGAATATCTGTGTGTTTGCCAGTAAAAGTTGGTCTGGCTGCAGACTAGAGCCAGTTGAAAACCTGATGGAACACAAATGCCTGCTCTCTGAAGTAAAATGGGGATTTTGGAGCATATTTGAGGTCCCAGTGATTTGACCTGAGTGGTGTTGGTGCTTTGTCAGCACGTGCAGGCTGGGAGCTCAGCAGCCAAAGGGCAGAGCCCCTGCAGGAGTTACTGGTTGGCCTGCGGGGTAAGCAGAAGTTGCAACCTTGAGCGGAAGGCAGTCTCTGCTCTTTAACACAGAAAACCAAAGGCCATCAAGATAACCAGGGCAATGAAACCAACTGCAGGAACCAGCCACCCATGTGTGTAAGAGTGAATTGGTGAATGAAAAAAAATGCATATGGGAGTCTACACATTTACTGCAGGGCGTGGTTGGGTGTGTGCACGTGGTGTGGGCAGTTCACAGGCAGAGGCGAAGTGCTGTCTCTTGGAGGCTACGGTATAAAGGACAGAATTTAAAACCTTGGGAGTAGTTTTCCTTCTAAGTCCTTGCAGCTGGAATGCTAGAGAATCCTTGGTGCATTAGCTATTACTGCCAACTTTGAAATTGGTAAAACTGCAATTACAGGAGTACTTCCTTGATGAGCGTTGTTAGTGCTTAGTGTTTGGCAGTTTGTCCCGGCTCAAGCAATTCAAGTTGCACTTCAGTCAGGATTGCGTAAATGTAATTTTTTCCATTAACTCAAATGCTGCTGTGGTTACACAGTTTTCATCTGTTTAAAAGCTACAATCCTAAGGTTTTCCTGTTATGATTCCTCTGATTGCCACCTTGCATTATAGATACAACTGCTGTGTGTTGTAAATCAGTTTCTAGGATCTAAAAGCATATGGATTGTGTGTATTCTCAAGTGATCTGTCCTGACTCACATTACACATTCTTTTTCTATTGACCATGTGTCAGGCTTATACTTTGTCCTCTTGGATTGTGTCGGGGTTAGGTGAATACTTAAAATTATTCATACTCGTTTTAAGTTTCAGTCACTCCCCCTTGTAGGAAAGTAGAAGTATCTGTGTAGAAGAGCAGGCTTCTTGCCCTGTGTTTCCTCAAATGGGAGAATTTTTAAACATTTAATTTCAGCAGATCTAGCCTGGAGTTTACATAGATTGTTGGAATCAAATGATATTTGCATGCATGAAAAACAGGGAATTAAGGCTACCTGTATTTCAGGAATGTTAAAAGAGAGGGGGACTTAGATGTTAAAAACCTGTGGTTTTAGGGTGTAGCTTTCTCATAATTATTTTACATCTTACAGAGATGTTGAAGATAAACATAAACTTATAACAAGGACAGAAGCAAAAGAAGAGTATCTCCTTAAAGACTGTGACCTAGACAAGAGGGAACCAGTGCTCAGATTCATTGTGAAGAAAAACCCTCATAATTCACGATGGGGTGAAATGAAACTTTATTTAAAGCTGCAGGTATAGAAACTTAACTGTATTTCAGACCTCTTTTTGTTTCGTACAACTTTAGTAGCCAAAATAGTGTCACTACCTGAATGTTTTGTGAAAGCTGTGTTATGCATAGCTTGTTACAGTTGGATAGTGGTGGTCCAAATTTGGGAAAATGTCAGAGCATTTTGAAAACACTGATGTAGCACAGCTTCAGTGGGTTCCACAATAACAAGTCATGAACCACATAGCCCTTCTGTGCTACTCTGAAATGTGTAGGGCAGCTGCTGCTGTGTGGCCTTTTGTAGCTGTGTTCACAGATCTGTCTTCAGAGGCAGGTGGATTTCCAAGGGCTCTTACAATGTCTTGTTTGCTGCTTTTATAGGAATGCTATTGCTTTTGTGAAATACATGCAGAATTAGAGCTGAGTTTAACTCTTCCTAAATTACTTTCAGCTGATACTAAAAGCCAGTGTTGTCTCTTTCTTTGGAAGGAGTGTGTTGTTTTGTGGGTCAAGCAGAGGCAGATTGAGTGAGCTTATATATATGTAGGGAAAAATTAAATTTGTGAGTTAGAATAGTTTACTTTTGTCATTTCAGGGAAAAAAAGGCATTTATGTCCATCCTGTAGGTAATCAAGCGTTCACTTGAAGTGTGGGGTAGCGAGGAAGCATTGCAAGAAGCGAAGGAGCTGCGCCGTGACAGCAGAGAGAAGATGAAACAGAAGAAGTTTGATAAGAAAGTTAAAGGTAAAGGGTTAAACTTACATACTGCAGTACCTGAGGTTCAGTCCCATTCTGTTTGTGTCTGCATTTCATTAAGGTACTGAGAGAGTATTCAGTGTGGCAAGATTCAGGTTTTCAAGAACTGGGGATCAGACTGGAGTAGTCTGGTCTGACCTCATAGCTGACTGTTCTGGGTAGAGAGGGTTGGACTGTAGGACTGAGGTCCCTTCAAACCTAAATTACTCTCTTGTCCTGTGGATGTGATGTGACAGAAATCAGTTATGATGGTTTATTATGGTATTTTAACTTTTTGGGATGATGGAGAATATGCCATCGATTGTTACTTTTGACTTGTGAAGGCCATGGATTTTTGTGGCAGAGGGTTATAATTCTGTCATAGATAGGCCCTTAGGTGGAGTGACTGTAAATGAGGGTAGAAAACACCTTTCCCCAGCATTCATCACAGCATTTCCAGAAGCTGTCTTTACTGCCCTTTTATCCTGGGATTTTTCTCCTGAGAAGTTAGTATTTATGAGAGTATTTGATGGGTTGAACTTTCTGTGCCACCTGTAGCATCCCCACTTTGGCACTGAGGGGCAGACAGCTCCAGCTGGATGTACTGACCCTGTGTGGAGGCACAACTTGCGATGTACAAATAACCCCTCTGGGCCGTTGGTGTTTGTGCCCAGAAGGACTGGCAGCAGCTGCAGCCGCGGTGCCAGAGTTCAGTGCAAGTACAGGCCTTAATGGGACGAAGTTTGCAGCCTGAATGGCTGGGCTCAAAATGTGACCACGCTTTGCTCTTCAGTATGCTTGCCACCCGCTTGCAACATCCGGGAAGTCTCTTGGGCTCTGCTGCCAGCCTGTGTGCTCAGGAGAACCCAGGGATTTCACTGCAGATGCTGCAGAGGCAACTCATACTATTGGGCATAAAGCTTAGAGAATGCCAAGTCATTTGGGAGGCTTACTGTGACCTGAATGAAAATGACTTTCTCTTGATCATGTAAAATAAATGAGGTGTTCTAGAAAAACTTTTCCTTTGCATTTCACCAACCCCTTTTGGACACCTTTGAATGGCTTTGTGTAAAAAGGCAGCAAGCAACATGTCTTTAGTCCAGATGGAAAATCTCTGCTTGTGAGATCCCATGCTGGTGTAGTTCTTTTTAACCTTTAAAAGAGGCAAACAAGGTGAGGATTCCAAGGCAAGTCAGAGCTTGTTCTTGTAAGAGCAGATACTTGCCAAAAATTTATGGGAGGCAGGCAGTGAGCATTTTGTCATCTGTAGACTTCAGACAGGTGGTTAAAGCCTGAGTTTTGTTAAACATTATTTAGGATTTATTAAAATCTTAACATTTTCTTGTATATCTCACTAGAACTCCGCCGTGCTGTGAGGAGTAGTTTGTGGAAGAAAGAAACCAGAATCCATGAACATGAGTATGGACCAGAAGAAAACACTGACGAAGATACATATAAAAAGACATGCACTGTATGTGGCCATGAATTAATTTATGAGAAGATGTAGCACTAATCTGGTTTTTTTTGTTTGTTTTTAATTTTGTTTTGTGTTTAGTGGGTTTTTTATTAAAGTCAAATAAATGCTAATTACGAATGAGCTGTTGCCAAAGTCTGAAGAGTTACCTTTCAGTTGTAAGAAGCTCGTATAGAACAGCAAGCTGTAGTTTTTAAGCTGTGTTTTAGGGTAGACTATAACACATTTGCAACAGTTAAAAAATTTGTATCTTCTGGCCAAAAGATAAGTTTGTATAATTGTGCTTGATACATTGATAAAATGAAGTTGAACTTTGCCACTGCCGGTCTGCTTCTGTCAGAGGAGGAAGGCTCTGTCCTCCATACTTTGTCCTGACTGGTTTTCAATTACCAGTCAGGGGTGGGCAGACGGGCAGTGAGCTGATAAAGCAGCACTTTCAGTGGCTGGAGACCATTTGAGTCAGGTTCTCCTTTGGCTGAGATACACAGTTTCATAAAGAAGCATTCTCAAACAGAAAGCTGCCTGCTCCTGGGAAGGTTCTTGCACATGTCTGTCATTTCTCACAGGGGAGAATCCTGAAGTGTGTCCTTTTTTTTTTCTTCCCTCCAACTTCTAGACCAGAGACTAAGGCAAGGATAAATACCTGTCACTGGGGACAAGGAGGGAACTACCAATCCAAGGCAGAGCTCTCTGAGCACACCTGAATGATGTTTGCTTTCAGCAGAGGGTGGATTTACTTCCAGGTTCAAATTTCAAATCCTCATTGTTGCAGTGATTGGGGAATGCATGTGGAAATGGCTGAAGGGAAGGAGCATGTTACAGTAGTGGCTCGGCATTTCTTCACTATTGTAAATATGGTGGATCTCTAAGAAGTCTCTGGAGCCTGTGCTGGTGGCAGATTTGATGGTCAAAGGCCATCTTGGGCACACTGACCATGAAATGATAGTTTTTGATTCTTGGTGAGGTAAGGAAGGGGGTCAACAAAACCTCTCTACCTAAGACTTTCAGAGAGTGCTGTGGCCTGTTGAGGACACTGCTTCAGAGTCCCTTGGGAAACGGTCCTTAAAAACAAAGGGGGTCAGGATGACTGGACGTGTTTTGAGAAGGAAATCTTACCAGGTACCAGGAGCAGGCTGTCCCTAAGTGCCAAAAGATGAGTCTTTGTGGAAGAAAACCAGCCTGGGTGAACAGGGAGCTTTCTCTGGAACTCGGGAGAAAAAAAAATTTATGACCTCAAGAAGAAGGGGCAAACAACTCGGGAAGAGTACAAGGATGTTGGGCCAGGTGAGAGAAAATTAGAAAGGCAAAAGCTCTGCTAAAACTCAATTTGGGCACTACTGTGAAATATAAACTTTTATGAATACATTAACAACAAAAGGAGGACCAAGGAACATCTCTACACTTTACTGAATGCAGGAGGGAACATTGTCATCAAGGATGAGGATAGGACTGAGGTACTTAATGTCTTCTTTGCCTCAGCCTAAAGACAAAGACCAGTTATCCTCAGGGCCACCAGCCCCCTGAACTGGTGGACAGGAATGGGGAACGCAACAGACACACCGCAATCCAGAAGGATTGACTGAGTCACTTATGACACTCATAACTCTGGAACCAGATGGGATTCACTTAAGGGTATTGAGCTGGCAGAAGAGCTTGTCAAACAGCTTTATCCTCAGTCCTAGTTGACCAGGCAGGTGCCAGACAACTAGAGGCTGGTCAGTGTGACAACTATCCACAAGAAGGGCTGGAAGGATCCAGGGCATTACAGGCCTGTCAGCTTGACCTCAGTGCCTGACAAGGTTCTGGAACAGACCATCTTGAGTCTGATCGCATGGCACATGCAGGACAACCAGGTGATCAGGCTCAGCCAGCACAGATTTAGGAAAGGCAGGTCCTGCCTGACCAACCTGATCTCTGTTTACACCAGGGAACCCTCTTAGTGGATGAGGGCAAGGCTGTGAATGCTGTCCATCTGGACTCCAGTAAAGCACTTCATACTGTCTCCCACAGCATAGTCCTGGAAAAGGTGCTAGCCCACAGCCTGGACAGGTGCCCACTCCACTGGATTAAAAACTGGTTGGATATCCAGGCCCAGAGAGTGGTGGTGAAGGGTGTCGTGCAGAGTTGAAATCTCCTCACTGGTGGGTCTCACCAGGGATCATACCTGTTTATTATCTTTATTGATGGTCTGAATGAGGGGATTGGGTGCACACTCAGTAAGTTTACAGACAATACTAAGTTGGGTGGGAGGAAGGCTGGGATCTGGACAGGCTGAATGGATGGGCCAAGGCCAATGTTATAAGGTTCAGCAAGACCAACTGTCAGGTCCTGCCCTCTGGTCACAACCACTCCATGCAGCACTACAGGCTGGGGGAAGAGTGGCTGGAAAACTGCCCAGTGGAAAAGGACCTGGGGGTCCAGACTGGAAGCTGAATAAGAGCCAGCAGTGTGCCCAGGTGGCCAAGAAAGCCAATGGGATCTTGTCTTTTATCAGCAAGTGTGGCCAGCAGGATCAGGGCAGGGCTTGTGCCTCTGTCCTCAGCACTGGTGAGGCCTCACCTTGAGTTCTGTGTCCTGTTCTGGATCCCTCAATTCAGCAAAGACATCAAGGTGCTTGAGTGAGTCCAGAGGAGGCACTAGAGCTCAGGAAGGGTCTAGGGAGGAAGTTCTATGAGGAGCAGCTGAGGAAGCTGTGGTTATTTAGCCTGGAGAAAAGGAGGCTCAGGGGAGACCTTATCTGTTTGTAGAACTCCCTGAAAGGAGGTTGTAGCCAGGTGGGGGTTGGTCTCTTGTTCTGGGCAACCAGTGACAGATTGAGAGGACACAGCCACAGGCTGCATCAGGCAAGGTTTAGGTTGGACATTGGGGGGCATTTCTTTACAGAAGGGGTTGTTAAACATTGGAACAGGCTGCCCAGAGAGGTGGGAGTCACTGCCCCTGCAGCTATTTAAGGAGACTGGACATGGCACTCAGTGCCATGGTCTAGTTAACAAGCTGATCATCGATCATAAGTTGGACTTGATGACCTCAGAGGTCTTTTCCAACCTAATTGATTCTGTGGTTTAGTTAGAGGAGGAGACAAGGTGTCTAGAAAGGCCAGATGATGGTTCCAGTAAAAGATCTTCACTTCTCCAATGCTTTGTTTGCAGTCCCCCAGTAATCTGCCTTCCCACTAAGCACAGGACTTGGGGCCTTGGAAAGGCCTAGGAAAGAAGCACAAGTGAAGGGCAGAAGGTAGGTCCCAGGGAGGTTTTAGGAGGTAGTCCTCCATGTTATGGTTTCATGACCCAGTGTTGTCTTGAGTTCCCAAACTCCTCTCCAGGGCAGCTGGAAGATGTGCACTAATTACTGAATCATCTGTGACCACCCTGCAGCGGACCCCCCAACAGCAATCACCACCGGTCCATACCTTCCTGACCTCCTGCAGCAGTACCTCCCCTGGCAGAGGACAGAAGGTGGCAAGAGAGAGGGAGAAATGTGCACATCAGCAGCCCCTTGCATCTAGCAACACATAGCTGCGCAGGTGGGGAAGCATGTTAGACCAGCAGCAGCACAAGGAAAAGGCTTGTGCGTTAGTCAGGGTACCAGCACAAGTGCTAGGAGGCAAAACTGCTCCACACCCCTCTGCATTTAACACCACCAAAACCCAGCATGACTGCTTTGTTTCAGTGGCCCCCAAAAGAGACAGGACACACACTCATGGCAGCAACTTCCTTCGCCTTCATTTATTTTCGTCTTGTGCATTTTTTTCCAACCACACCACATATCTACAGCATCTTTATGTTACCCGCCACCACATGCTTTAGGCAGTTCCAAGATTCTCCATTTAGCTGCTGGCATCACTGCGTAAACATCTTCTCTTTCCTATAAATCCAATCAGTTTCCTAGTCAAGTCAGATGTACACCATTAGACCTTCAAGGAGGTGAAGGTGTCCAACAGACTCAAGAAATACAATCAAAGCTCACGCTCAAAGCTTGGCATGACTGGAAGTTAAAATCAATTTCAAAAGCCATTCCTATTTGGTTTTTAACACAGGATTACACTCAAGCATTTGCAACTGTATCCCCAGCATCAGTACTTGTCAAGGCTCAAAGAAAGTTACAGGTTTGGAAGTTGTAACTGCATTACCAGTTTAACAGAAATCACATTTATAGTCCAAACCCCCACTATTAGTTAATATCAGACACTGACCCAAGCCAGTGAAAAAACTATTAAACTCCAATTAAAACCTCTAAAATATTAAATGTTTCTTCAAAAAAAAAACAACCAACAAAAACTCCTATTTGATTACTCAAGAACATTAAGAGAAAGATCTGAAGCACAAGTCCGTGCATGACTGACAAACTCTTGCATAAAGCAAACTTACAACAAATAACAGTACACCCTGAAAGAATGAGGGGATCAGTCAAGTCTGAAAAGGCAAGCAGAAAAAGCATAAGTAACAGATCTAAGTCTAAGAGGATATATTGGATTGTTACAGGCCACACACAAACTTAGGTCAACAGTCAAAGTAGAAATTTCTGGGTATTATCCTCACTTCATCAGGAGCTCACTGGTCAACGTACAGATGAAATGCCTTTCTAGGCATAATACTTGAAAAAATAATTTGTACAGGAACAAAATTACTCAAAGCATGTTTATTTTCTAAGCTAAAACTAAATAGCACTGGGTATGAAATTCTTCTAAACATTCATCTGCAAAATTAAGAGACCAAGAACAGCTTGGAAACAACACTGCGTGCTGACAGACCTCAGCACCTAAGGCGGTATCTCTGCCATTCACCACTGACACAGACCCCTCTGGTTTGGCCTTTGGGTGGGTATGTAATGTTACCTGCATAACTCAAAACCAAGGCTACTCAATTTTCAGGTTGTGTTCTCCCAGTCTGTCTCCTGTGACATATCGCTTAATTCAACATTACAATGTTTTCTCAAGACATGGGAGCGATATGCTTTTGTCACTTATTCAAGCAAGGGAAGCATAGCAGACATAGCCACTGCAAAGCAGTTGTTGCCAAGCCAGATGAGGTGGGAGCACCTGGTTCATGCACTGCCACTAACCGGAAAGATTTCTGACATCCCCTGCAGGCCTGCAGGTCCAGCCCAGTGCAAATGTGATAGGTCAACTAGTTACTGACTGAAACAAAAACTAAGCTCAAACACTGCCCTGTCCTTTTCCTGGCATCTGGGGCTGGAGCTCCCAAAATCCAGGCAAGGCTTGCAGTATGGAAGTCAGAAGTTTGTTCCACTCCAACTCTTGCTTACTGTCTCTGTTTATCAGTGAAGAATGCTGCCAGGAGCAGTTCACTATTTTTTGACCACACTGTAAAAACGATTGCATGTTTCAGAAGTGGTCCATGAAGGTTCACTACTGACTGTTATAGATACTGTAATAAGACACTAGACAATGCATTTTAAAACATATTTCAATTGTATTATATGTTCTTTCAAACTGAAAATCTATCTGGCTTCATAGTAAACAAATTAATACACTCTAAGCTCCTTTGAAAATGTATTTCATATGCCCAATGTTAAGACATTTTCCTATGCCATACTAGAGAACTTACCACACAGCTGACTGAGAAGATGCATCCCCTTTCATACTGACAAAACACTATGAACTGTTCTTCATTTCTGCAATTCCTTTGACTTAAAGGACAGGCAGAGGTAAAAAATTCTATTGTTTGGCGCTTTTTTGTTGTTGTTCTGAGTATAGGATTTTTTGAAGGGGAGGGAGGGGTTGTGCCTGATTTTTATTTTTGTATAGGCAAGAAGGGAGAAATAAAATCACTATCATGAAGCAAAGAGTCAAACTAAATTAAAAGACAGCAAAAAGAATTAATACCTTACCTCACAAATATCCCCTATAGATCATATCTTTTAAGGCTTATGATGCTTACACAGTTTGTTGTTTGTTTAGAGTACTCTATTGTTTTATACAGGAGCACATGAAAGCCAGTTTTCCTCAAAAAATTCTTTCATCCCCATGTTAAGTTTTGCCATTAAAAAAAAATGAAATTCACTGAAGTCCTGCAGACAAGACTCTGTCCATGAAGAATCCCTCAGGCCTGCAGAGCACAGAACTGCTGAAACACAGCCAGTATGTGGTGGTCCAGTTCAGCTGTAAACAGGAGGTTCTCTAGGGTCACCATGTACTGCTGGATTATCTGGTGGTGCTGGTAGATAAAAAACAAAACACACATCTTTACTGTTTATATTGATACAAGAAGAGTCAGAGAAGTCAAGACATTTAAGAATCACAAGCCAAATGTTTTCATCCAAACCATTTAGCACACCCCATTTCCACAACAGAGCCACTACTAACTGTGAGAACAAAGTCTGTGTTGAAATCCTGTCTTGAGAAGTGCTGTGCTCCCTGCAACTCCTGGATTCTGAGTTGTGTGCAGGACACAGACACTGTGTCATTGCACAGGTATCTCAGAAGAATCACAGCATTTCCTTTCCTCTGAATACACATCTACTAGCAAAGAAGGGTTTATCCCAAAGGAGGACTACACCCCTCCTCCCATTCTTAAATGTCTCTTGTGCTCGCACAGGTATAACTTCCTGTACCAACTCACTTTCATCCAGCCACCTGTGTGTGTTAACTGATTTAATACAAAGTCAAGCACTCAAAAATTGTTTTCAATAAATGTCTGCACACCTTATTAAAAGGAACCCTGCAACAGTTTAATTCCATTCATTTTAAATACATCTATTTTAGCATTCTTGTTCATTCACAACTTTGCCCTTATTATAAATGCACAGTTAAGTGGAAATCAGCAAAACTCATAATCACATCTTGAAATATTTTTGCATTGTGCTTACAGTGAGGGAATTAGTCAAGGATCAGCTATGGTGGAGGCTTGGCCAGAGCCGAGCTAAGACCGGGCCGCACACGAGCCTTCAGAGAAGACGTGCTGCTGCCACCTATTGCTATTCCAGTGAAGCGCTCCACTCTCCATCCACGAAGTTCTCCCATTCCGCACGGCCCTGCCAACAAGGCTTCCAAACTGAGAAACAAGACTTACCTGCAGGAAGATCTGCTGCAACCTCTCTATACAGCTCTTGTACCAAGGTGTAAATACATCAATTCCACCAGTCTCACAGCGCACTAGGTGCTCCGTCAACAACATAATGAAACGCTGCAGTAGAGGGAAAAACCAACAAATGTACTCAGTCTCATCAACTGAAACCAGAATCCTAACCTCAGGTTAAAGGATCTGGGTGCCAGACACTTCGAACAGCAACGTCAGAGTAATTATTTTGCTTGGCCAACACAATTTAATACTGAAATAAAATTCAGTTACTTTCTGGTTGTTCAGGAAACAATGTTAGCAGAATTCCCCTGTTCCTAAGCACTGCTCAGGAGCAGTCTTTGCAAAGGAATGATATGAGTGGATTCTAACCCATAGCAAACCCATCAACCCCTTCTTATAGTCTTTTATTTCAAGAAGATGCTCCAGATAAAACTGGTGCTGAAAGCTTATCCAGTAACTTCAAAACCTGAAGTAAGCAGAGACTTTGCCCATCATTACCTGAAATATAACAAGGAAGAGATTCTTCTGTTCGCTCTGGGCTGACTCTACCTTTTCCTGCAAGCGCTCTATCTGCTCTTCTAGTGGTCCATCTTCCCGGTCGGTGCTTCGGTCATCATCATCATCGTCATCATCACTGTCTCGCTGTAAGTGACAACAGCACAGGATTAACCAGTAATCTGACTACCTGTAGACACAGTTAATGACCTCCACTTCCACATGTGAAAAGGTCTGCAGAGCAACTGAAGAGCAGCACATAATTCAGGATAGAAATTTGGAACGAAAAATGCCAAAATGGGAAAGCTGTGGAAAAAAATTACAAAAAAACCCCAAGACCTCAAAGAAAGTACAGCAAAGTTAAATATTTATCTTAAAGAATTAAGGAGTGTTCCTCTAGGAAGGCAACATGGCTGACAGCCCAGCTCAGGTGCCTTTATACCAGTGCATGCAGTATGGGCAACTAACAGAGGAGGTGGAAGCCACTGTGCTGGTGGGAAGTTATGTCCTAATTGCCACTACTGAGACTTGGTGAGATGAATTCCATGACTGCAGTGTGACTATCAATGGCTGCAAGCCGGTTAGAAGAGATGGGGAAGAAGGAAAAGCAGAGGTGCTGCCCTCTGTGTCAAGACTGGATTGTGATGAGCTGTTTTTGAAGAACAGACACAAGCAAGCTGAGAGCCAGTGGGTGAGAAACAAGAGACTGAGGCAACAAAGGGAACCTTTTGGTTGGTGTCTACACCAGGCCCCTGCTCAAGAAGAGCCTGTTGAAACCTTCTTGCTCCAGCTGTATGAGGCATCACAGTCAGAGGCTCCTTTCCTGCTGGTGGACTTCAACCACCTCCATATATGCTGGAAAAGTAGCTGCAGGCAATCCCTGAGATCCCTGGAATGCATGGAGGATGACTTCCTGATTCAGGTAATAGCCCTACAGGAAGGGATGTTTTACTCAATTGGTTACCAACCAAAGTGAGCTAATCAGAAACATCAAGATCAGAGGCAGCCTGGGCTGCAGCAACCACGAATTTGAGGAGTTTGCAGTTATGAGAGATATGGGTCAGAGGAGTAAAATTAGGTCTCTGAATTTTAGAAAGGCAAACTTCAGCTCTCCAAGGAGATTGTGAGATCCTCTGGGAGACTCCTGCCCTCAGGGACAAGGGAGCAGAACAGAGTTTGGCAGATCTCTATGGGGAGCATGAGCTAGCAATTTCTAGGAGTAAGTAATCACCAAGGAAGGCAGGAGACCAGCATGGCTGAGTAGAGACCTGCTGGTGATACTAAAAGGAATGAAGTAAATGCACAAACTGGAAACAAGGACAAGTAACCTGGGAAAAGTAGAGATGGGGTGAGCAAAGCCAAGGCAAACCTGGAACTGAACTTGGCAAAGGACACAAAGAATGCAGCAAGGGCTTCTACGGGTACATTTACCAGTAAAGGAAGGTCAAAGGAGATGTGTGTCCCTGATAAACAATGTTGGTAAACTGGTAACTATGGACAAGAAGACAGAGTGAGGTCCTCAAGATTTTTGCCACAGTCTTCAATGGCTACATCTCTTCCCACACTTGTCAAATAGATGTTCAGCAGGATGGGGACAGAGGGAGCAAAGTCCTTCCGACTCTACTTAAAGACCAAGTTCATGACCACCTGAAGAATGTGTATGTACCAAAGTCTATGGGACTCAAAATGATGCATCCCAGAGTCCCGAGGGAATTGGCTGATGTTAATTCCCAAGCCAGTCTCCATTATATTTGAAAGTTATGGCAGTCAGGTAAAGTTCCAGGTGACTGGAAAAGGGGACACACTGTATCCAACTTTATAAGGCGTAAAAAGGAGGACCCTAGGAACTACTGACCTGTCAGCCTCACTTCTGTGCCTGAGAAAATCATGGAACAGATCCTTCTAGAAGCTATGCTAAGGCCGAGAGAGGACAGGGAGAGGATTTCGGACACCCAGCACCATTTCACCAAGCGTAAATCCTGCCTGACCAGTCTAGTGACCTCCTATGATGGAGTGACAGCATCAGTGAACAAGAGAAGGGCTACAGATATAATTTATCTGGATTTCTGTAAAGTCTTTGACACAGTCCCCCAAACCATCCTTCTCCCTAAACTGGAGAGAGATGATTTAGTTAGTGGACTGTTAGATGCACAAGAAATTGGTTGTCGCATCCAGAAGGTAGTGGTCAACAGCTCAGAGTCCCCATGGACATCAGTGACAAGTGCTGTCCCTCAGGGGTCTATATTGGCACCAGTATTATTTAATATCTTCATTAATGACATAGACAAAGGAATTGGGTGCACTTGCTGCAAGTTTGCAGATGTCACAAAACGGAGTGGTGCAGTTGACACAGCTGAAGGATGGAATGCCACCCAGATGGACATGGATAAGCACAAGAAGTGGGCCTATGGGAACCTCATGAAGTTTAATAAGATCAAGTTCAAGATGTTGCACCTGGGTTGTGGCAGCTCTCTGCATCAATACAGGCTGGAGGATGAACAGATCAAGAGCAGCCCCGGCAAGAAGGACTTGGGGGTACTAGCGGACAAGAGGCTGGACATGACCCAGCAATGTGCACTTGCAGCCCAGAAAACCAACTGTGTCCTGGGCTGCATCAAAAGCAGTGTGGCCAGCAGGGCAAGGGAGGGGATTCTGCTCCCCTGCTCTGGTGAAATCCCAGCTGGAACACTCTGGGGTCCAGCTGTGGGGTCCTCAGCACAGGAAGGACATCAACCTGTTGAAGGAGGTCACAGGAAGGAAATCAACCTGGCCAGAGGAGCAGAAGAAGGATGGAGCACCTCTCCTATGAGGAAAAGCTGAGAGCATTGGGACTGTTCAGCCTGGAGCAAAAAGGCTCTCTAATGACCTAATTGCAGCCTTCCATATCTGAAAGGAGCCTACACAAGAGCTGGTGTGGGACTTATTGCAAGGGCATGGACTAGGGGAAATGGCTTCAAACTGAAAGACTATAGGTGTACATTAGATATTAGGAAGAAATTCTTTACTGTGAGGATGGTGAGGTACTGCAACAGGTTGCTCAGAGAAGGTGTGGATGTTCCATCCCTGTGCATATCAAGGCCAGGCTAAGACAGGGCTCTGAGCAACCTGGTCTAGTGGAAGGTGTCGCTGCCCATGGCAGGGAGGTTGGAACCAGATGATCTTTAAGACCCTTCCAACCCAGGCTATTCTGTGATTACATGATTTATTTAAGGGAAACACAGTGAAAGGTAATACTCCTTCTAACTTTATCATTACCAGGTAATGAACAGCTTTTTAAAAAATATGGCATAGATTCTTACAAATTTCATCTACTGCAGCAGGGGAGGTAATTCATTCAACAGCGAGTTCTGATATCTCAGAGCTTCAAAAAAGAAAGCACTTTGTGCAAGAACTCTAATGAATCCAGCTGGTTAGCACAAAAGGAAGGCTAAAGACTTGTCACCAGTTTTGTTAAAGAGGGGACTCCCTATATACATGATCAAAAAGTCTACTCTCAGACTCAAAAGGGTCAGCATGGACCCACTTGGATACTACTTCATGGATCTACTAACTAGGAACATGGCATGCTCTCACTGTGTCAAAAACAAAACAACAAACACCACTCCCAACAAAATATACTTAAATACCAGCCTTGGAGGCTCAGGTAATTAAGTCTTATACAAGACTACAATGCATATAGTAGAAAAGGCAGAATCTGACAGATTATTGTAAATTCAAACACAGCCTCATATGCTTGTTTCTATGCAAAAACACCCACAAATTAACAGCTCAAAACTGCAAGTATTTTTAAAAGCAGCATGTGTAACTTGTGACAAATATAGGCCTGTATGTTAACTCACCTATGGCATAGGAAATGAAGCTCACAATCACAAGATAGGTATAGCTCCAAATCACTGCAGAAAATGAGAACGACTTACCACAGCAGGTGAGAATTTAATTTTATTCTCTCTATGGGAACTTGCCTTTTCCCCATCTACAAAGGTTTTCTGAACTCTAAACATTAAAGGACCAACAACACCAAAGAGAAAGCACGGAAGCCATGGACTCATTCCACAGAAAGGCAATCCACTTCATGCTGGAGAACTTGGCGGTTTACTTCCTCTAAAAGGAATGGTCATGCAGCAGAGCAACAGCCTGCAGAACTACTCACTGTTGCATACAAATGGTTCTTCTGGCACAATATTCATTAAAAGAACTAAGTAATATAGAGGTGCAGCAAGGGACAAGTACAGAAATTAAAACACTGGTATATTTAGAGTTGCCAGAGCAGCTCTTTGCCTCACAGTAAGATCAATGACTGCACTTAGGTCTTCAATAATCATGGGTATTTATTAACTGCTCATCAATGTAGACTGAGGATGCAAGCAACTAGGATGGTTGTTGCTGTGAGTGGAGGAAACAAGATGAAGGGGCTGGGATGAACTGACACTGAGAAACTGCAAGTTAATAGCAATCTCACAACAGAAGCTTCGGCACAAATGACTAATTGAGCAGGCTTCTTCAGCAGCCTCTGTCACATTTTGACATTAACCTCATTCAAAATTTTGGAGCTAGCTGAGGGTTTTATGAAAGTCGCAGACCTCAAAGAAACACAGAAATTCTCTCTTGCTTTCCGCAACTCAGCATATTTATAAACTTAATTCTGTCATGACTAAGTACTGCATTCAGCCAAGCTTCCCTGGGCCCTGTCTCTTCCAGCTGTCACAGAAGACACTCACTCACCCCACTTTACTGTCCCACTTGGAACAATAGAACACAACAGCAGCTGCTTCCTAATCAGTTTACTGTATATAGTAATGCAAGATCATGCAACTGTATCAGAAAAAGCTGAAAGAAGGAAGTGACATGCCAGTGTCAGAATCCAGCAGCATCCATCAGAAGAACAGTAACAGCCAACTTCTCAATCACAAATAGCTGTTTCTGTGCACTTCTGCATGGAAGCCACAAGAGCACTCTTTAAACAGAACTTACCGTAAATAATTTGTAACTGTTCTTATTGTTATCCAGTAAAATAATAGGAATGCAGGTTAGAAGGCAAGTGGAAGATACGCTCATATTAGAAAAGAAATTTGTAAGAAAGAGCTTGAACAGAGCAAATACGTATGAACTCCCTTTAAAGATTTTACTAAATTGTTATGTTACAGCTGCCATTAGAAAGGTGGACTGAGAATATGCACCTGATTTTTGATATCTCAGTGCTACAGATGACCACATGTCTGCAGGCATGCTTCCTGATGAACCACATTTATTCAGTCCTCCCCAAAACCAATGGTGTGTCTCTCTGCCTGCAAGCAGGTTTCTATAACTTAGTTTAAAATTATTAAAATTTGCAAACAAATTACTCACTCTTTTGTGCTGCCTGGCCAATCTTGCCTTAGTCTCCTCCAGTTCTTTGTGAATCTTCAAAACATGCTTATTCATCTTACGAATTGTGGAATGTAAGATCTCCCAGATATAAAACCTAAGAAAGACACAAAGCTCAAAACATTACACTCAACACTACGCCAAGACAGAAAACTAAATACTAGTTTCTTACAGAAAAATGCAACTGGAAGAATGTAAAAAACTTAGTATAATTTAAGGCATCTATTGGAGTGAACAAACACTCAGCATACTTGTAATGCAAGAAAACTTAACAGCAGTTCTTTCCAAGTTTTTGCAGCACACTTCAAAACCAGAATTTTATTTCCTACGCACACTGCAAGACTATCAACACCAAACTGACTCTTCAGATCAAAGTTCTCCCATTCTCAATATGCAATGTATCAGTGGTGGTACAAGGTACACCACTGAGCTCAGCCAAAGACCAGGACCACACCAAGGCAGCAGCTTTGTAACACACACCAACAGGCTTTGTTTAGAAGTAGTACCAGTGCTGTTCTACTTTGGCAGGCTTAGATACCGCTTGCAAAATGACATGATAGCAACAATCTTGTGCCGTCACGTAAACTTTCATCTCCCAACTTTGTAGAAATAGCAAAAGCTTAATCATACCCTCTTCCATTACTGAGTTTTCGTAGATTAAATGATGTACTGGCAACTTAAAATGGTAAGTCAGAGACAAGTAACAACCCAAATCAAATGCTTGTTACCTAGTAAAATCATGTGCAAGCTCTGAAGAAAAGATCCAGTTTGCTACTGCAGCACAGTCGACAATCTGTGTTCGAATCATCTTGTCCACAAGCACAGCAATCATCTGTATTTTGTGAAAGACAATACACACACAATCTGTACAATATTTCAGCCTCAGATAAAACCACAGATGCTTTGATGCAACTCTACATCAGTGGTATCAGTGGGTAATTTCAAATACTTCAGGAAGCTGGGTAGTCTAGCCTAAAACATTTGAAATGAGGGGATCTATACCAATTATATAAAGCATTGTTATTTTGTTAACAACCTTACCTACTTCCGACATCATTAACGTACACACTCCCATAACAAAAGCAAAAAAATCAAGAACCAGAGTTGTAACTGAGGCCTAGCATTTGGCATCAAAGTACTCAAACCAGAGCATATATACCTGTCAGATCACCATAATGAAGGAGCTACTGTAAGACACTATCCTTGAACTACGACAGCCTTCAAACATGACAGTAAGCTTTCCTCTGTGGGTCCTACGAATTTCACAACAGAGCCAGCGTTGCGTAGTCAGTGGAAGGGGTTACTTGCTACAGGCACTGCCATGATTCTGAAGCAGTTGCAAGCAATACACGAGGCAAATGCAGAGGACGGTTACTGACTACAGAAGTTGCAAGATGTTCAGAAAAAAAGGTTTATCTTAACTACTTGGGTGATTCAATGCCACAGTATCTAAGAATTGCAGCCTGCACTGTATTTATCCTTACACCCACCCAATGTCAAATAAGGAAGTGTAACAAAGCTCCTTTTAAGGAAGGAAAATTAAAATAACTGAATTAATCATACAGAGGACTCAGCACTCAACGTTCAAGTCCCAGGACAGCATCCTATGCTCTGTTTGTCTTTCTGTATTGACAGGAAGAATGTCTGGTTACTTAGCCTGATCTTCCACGAAACATACATCTAGGATTTTGAGAAAACATTTAATTTCAATGTTAAAATTTCTCTTTATGAAGTCACCACCACAAACTTGTTTATAAGTCCAAGGACTACTGACTTCTGTTGTTAAATCCCCAGCTGCAGCACAGCTGCATCAGTGCTCCATGCCTTGCAAGTACTGCTGGTAGTCTGAAACAATTCAAAGGACATTCTTATAGACATGGGAGTAGGGTGAGCAGCCTAAAAAAAAGACTCAGCCTGCTGTCAAGTCACCATTCCTTCTGTGTGGACAGGGAGGTTGTGGACTCAGGGATAAAAAAAAGGGAAGAGCTTGATCAGGAGCAAAACACTGAATTGCAAAAAATGAAAGAGAAAAAAATTTAAATTCCATGGTCAAGTAGAACAGCAGTCCTTCCTTGCTTTTGCACTTGACATTTTTAAAGTAATCTCAGTTTTCTCATAAAAGTCTAACATGACTATTTAGTGTGGGTTTCAAACATCCATCTCTGGTCACACTGCAACCCAAAGGAATGAAGAGGAAGAGGATGCAGATACTAGACTGCAGCAATGAAATTTGTTCTGATCCACTGAAGCGGCAGTAAAAAGCAGGTCAGACTGTAAATGTCACATTTTCAAGGTCACTAAACTGCATAGTAAGTTAAATATATGAAAAAAACCCCAAAACACCTCCTTTTTGATGTTTTTAAGAGGTAGCAGCTTGCATGGGGCTCTCTCCTAGGTTCTTGTTTTTCCCACTAGGGAATGGACCACAGGTCTAGTAGCAGACGCAAGGATTACCCTGGGTTCACAGTGGCATGGCTTCTTAAAGGCTGGCCTATGCAGATGTAAGGTACTTACCAGCACTGACATAGAACACACACCAATAACGAAGACATGAAATGACTAATGCAGGCAAATTCAGCCCGAGTTCCTTATTTATTTCTATTTTTAGAAAAATGACAGCTGAGGGAGAAAGCAACTGCTGTGAAGAAACTGAACAGTTTAAACAAGTAAGGCTTTTTTTGTAGGTCTTTCAGGGTGTTATTTCCTCTGGCTCAAGAACGAACATAATCACAGTACTGTCAGACTGATATGTTCGGAACAGCCACTACTGCAGCTCTGTTCACCCAGTCCACACACAACAGTGACTCCAGCATGAGCTTTGTTTAATAACTGGATGGCTTTCACCAGCAACTGCATAAAAAAAACACCTCCACAACACAGAGCTAAAACCCCTAAGAATCCACGTTTCTGGGAATCTTATTTCAATTTACATATCCACGCTGTTTTTCCATTTTGAACAAAACCAGGATTTTGGCAAAAGTTAGTCTTATGTATAGCATACAGCATAGTATGAATCTGAGTAATAAGGAAGCCTTTGCACTCTCAAACGGAACTCTTGTGGAAGATGCAACATCAACAGATACTATACATTTTACATTTAGCCTTCATTTTAGGCACTAGTAACAATATCAAATACAATTTGAACTTCCCTTAAGATTACAATAGATGAGTTATTTTTAAAGGACATACAGCAAACTGTATTTTTTTAAATTTACATATGACCTCTGCACATTGAAACACACAAAAATACTTGACATTACAGACTCTTACCTGTGGATGATTCTTCCAAACCTCATATACAACCCTCAGAACATGGAGTTTCCCCTCATCACTTTCAGCAAGCGTTTTGAAGACTTCATGAAACCTTTTAACAGATAAAAGTAGTCAGTGTAGGGGCTGGGATCAGGTCAGATGAGCAGCAAAGGCAAGATGTTTAGATTGGCCAAAAGAAAATTTGGTGACTATCTGCATCATTTCGTGGACCACTGTTCCCTGGAAAACATAACCATCCTGAGCTAAAATGGACTATAAATACATCGTATCTCCTAAAAGCAACTTACATCTTAGTGGTGAACCTACTTCCTGAAGATGGGCTATGTTTCTCATACTCTTAAAAGCAGGAGGCACTTTCATGCTTCATGTGCTTATCTATACACAGCTGGAGCACCATTTTCTGCCTTTTAAGCCTTAGACCTTCCTCTTGACATTGTGTTTCCATAACTTTAGACACTTATCCTAAGTGCCTCTTTTTGAAGGAATTGCTGCTAAAAGCCTCTGTTTTAGCAGTTAGGCCAACTGCTTCACAATGTTCACAGGCCAGCTTATTCTAATGAAACGATAGAGAGTAAGAGGCTCTTTTTGATCTCATGGCTGCACTGCTGGTGTGCAGCAGTGAAAATACCATTGGTCTAAGTATTCATAACAGCCTGCCTCCTGCACTCTGACTGCAGGTTACTACCTGCAGCTTGTTATCAACATGGCCTCTGTAGAGCTCCCAGATGCATGTTTTTGTAACAGCTTTAAGTATCTTGAGGGACAGATAACTCATTAAGATGCATGTGACTACCTTTCACATAACACGAACACTTGAAAGCAACTCCAAAACACACAGGATTAAAAATGTTATTTCATCCGATTTTTCTAAAAATGATGCAGTGAATTCTTTACAAATTCTTTACAAGTTCCAGTATCTTTAAGGGATGAACTCCAAAGTATTTTAGGATGGATTTCATTCAGCTTTGGTAGACAGAAGAAGCTTACAGCACACTGTTTTAAAGTTTCATGGTTGTTTTTCCTTGGTTTTTATACAGATGTAACTGTCCTTGAGTCATAGTCACAGTATAAGATATTACAATGGCAGTTCCCCAGTCATTCAAATGTAAGGAGAATCCCTTGTTCCTCACCATAATCAGCAAATTAGTAATTCTAAAACAAAGTAATTTTCCAAACCTGTCTCATTTGTTTGATTTACATTACATGGCTGTAATGTGCAAGTTTCTGTTAATGTCATTCACATATATACAATGTAGGATTTATACCACCCTTCCTTCAGTAAACAGTGTCATTAGTTCTCCTAATCATACAGCATTGTGGAGCACCTAAAATACTGCTAAAACCTGAAGTTCACTTCTTTTATCATGCATTTCACTAACTAAACTAAACTCTAAGCCCCAAAATAGCAAACATATTACACTTACTTTGCCAGGGCACTGAAGGAATGGCTGAAAGACTTGGCAGCTAGATGGAGCAGAGTCTGAACAAAGACTTCTATTTTCAGAGGGTTGAAAGAAAATCCTTCACCTGCAAGTTATTTAAAGTTAAAACTAGGAAGTACTTCAAGTAAAGCACATAAGCTACTCATTAAACTGTAGATATAACTTATGGTTTTAGCTCATTTCACAGAAGAGTTCCAACAGGGTTTTGCAGGACTGAGCAGGGAACAAGTAAAGACTCCATCCAAAAAGTCCATGTTTTAAGGCTCCAATTTTGCCATGGAGAAAATGTGCAGAAAGAATTCTGGTAAGTGAAGAAGCTATGAGAGACATAGTCTCTCTACCAACATGTACCAGCACTGATGGACTGCAGCAGAGAAAGTCAACAGAGGAAACTGCAGTCATGCACCAAGATGAAGGACTGGAAGACCATAAAGAAGAAAAGGCATGGATGAGGAGAGAGGAAAGTAAGGATTACTAACATATAGAGGCTGACCATTTTGGATATAGGAGAAGGGTTCAGCAAGCATCTATAGCAAATATGGTTATTAGGATGAATGGTGTGAAGTCCTCTCCTGTACCTGCAGCTACCTGCAGCTGAAAACAGGTGGGAGGGAGTGCACTAGTTGGTGCATAATGCCCAAAGCAAATCAGCAAACATGACAGTGGATCCCAGGGCAAAAAAAACTCAACAGATGGTTGCTGCTCTCTGTCTGCATGACAGAGCACTTGCAAATATTACAGAAACAATGAAGTAGTCCTATTGTTTAATCACTTCTAACTCTCTCTCTCACATTCCTAATTCCAGACAGCACACAGGCTTTAGGAATCAGTGCTGCCTGTGGCTGCAAAGCTAAGGAGAACATGACAAGAAGTCCACTCTGAGTTTTCATCTGAGGAAGATGACAGCAGCAGTCTGGCTGTCCTATCTGCTGTGGAACAGCATTGAGGGGAGGGAAGCTGTCAGGGCAGAAGCAATGAATTTCAGGGGTGGGGATGACAGCATGAATTGCCTGCTGCAGCTGAAGGCAAAAAGGGAATGTTAAATTCTTTCTCTCTGTCAATACTTGCAAGAAAACATAGATCAAGAGCCAGGTTACTTCTGTCAGGTTAGGAAAAACAGGCCTGACTCCACAAGTAAGATGTTTACAAAAAACCCTAACAATGGTGCATTATTTCTATTTACTGTTAAACTGAAACCAACTACTATAAGGAAAAGCATACAGTTCCGTTAACCTCCACACTCAAAGCTCAAAGCATGGCAGATCAATCTACACACAGGATAAAGTACAGCTTGCCAGAGCCTAACAGAATGTATCTTACCATCATCATCATCCTGGTTTGGATTAGGCACATCTTTTAAGATACTGAAGATTTCATCATTGCTGGCCTTATTTTTAATTGCAATTGTTAAACAGAGTGCCACAGTATATCCAGGAAGAGACCCTGAACAAAAACAAAGAGGTCACAAATATGTCAAGGCAAGTACGTGAGTATTTTTAACATCAGTTTGCCTCTCAGAGAAACCAGTACACTTCCCAGACACATCTAAAACTAGCTGTTTCCAGTATCATTGTCCACATCAATATTGCTCAACATGTTTTCTGGTCTTCCCAGGAAAATCCAAACTTTGACTAGAACCCTTAGAGCTGAGGTCAGGTCACCACTTTCCTGACTAAAGCTCTACTTCAGTTTCAACCAGTTTCCTAAGAATACAATACTTCCTTGTTTTTCCTCCTTGTACCTGTGATGACACTTTTATGCTCAAGATTGCACATAAAAGGAAAAATAAGGTATCTCTCAATCTTTATGTTGCCTACTCCCTCTGTATGCTTCATTAAATCAAATTTACTAGTAAAATATTCTACTGCTTCATGAAGTTAAAAAAATAAACTCTGATTATTACTTCATATGCTGCCTTTGCCGCAGCAGTGTGGTCAAACAGAGGAAATGGATGAATTGTCCAATTTTAGACTTCTGGCAAACAATACCGCACACAACATGATATACCACCTCAGTAACATGGAATTTCCTTTCTTGCTATGTAAGAGAGAGGATTTTATTACAGAGATCCAGGCTTAATATGCATTAATTGCTCATGTGAAGCATATTTACCCATATGAAAATTATGCATGTTTATTTGAACTGTATTCTTCTTTATGAAGACAACTGATATTACAGTTAATTTCATGTGTTCTCTTGTTCTGAAACACTTCTTTAACTTAAGCACTAGTAACTTTAATACTTACTATTACTTTCATCTCCGTATTTGTAAATGCACACTGGATTAGCAGGACTGAGGACAGAAAAACTTGCAGGAACAATGTCTATTATTCGCTGATGATAGGAGAGTCTGGAAACAACAAGTTTCATAGCATTAGAATTAAGATGAGAATAACACCATGGCAAATTTTAATGTGACTGCTTTATAACCATTTTCCTGCATTTAATTTCCACAGAACAAGAGTCAGGATGCTTATACAACAGAATGGTAGTTTTTGCTGGATCCTACAAGCTAAGTAAACCAAACTTACTAGAAGATGCCTTCTATTTGAATACCCTGATGCTTGAGTTTCATCTTTATACAATTAATTTGCCTTGTGAAAAGGCTGTCTCACAGTAAGTTTTAGGCAAAAGCCTATGATGCACTGCAGAAAACTAGAAAGATGTTGGTATTCAAAGCAGAAAAAGTATTAAACTGGATGTCTTCGTTTTGCTTTCCAGCTTCATTTCATTCCGACAAAGGCATAATTTGCTACTAGTTTTTAGTTTTTAGTTAAATGAAAGAGCACCACAGAAAAATTGCATTAAATTTTGCAGCCCAATACTTTCATATTTCCTAGACAGAATTCACCCAAAATCCGATTAATGTTTTCATGTAGAATGCCGAATAACACACACATTCAGAATGTTCTGCTCTTTCTTATATCCCCCATCTCAATAACTTTAAGTCCAGACACTGGTTAGGTAATCTTGTTGTTGGGTTTGGAGATATGGTTTGGATGGATGGTTGTTTAAGGTAAATCAGTATCAGAGGCACCTGAAGAACCAAGATTAGAGCCTCAGTTTTTGGTACCATTAATGGTTAGTTCCCTCCATTTCTGTGAATGCTGAATGCCTAAACTCTACTTCTTTTCCATGGCTATGGTGAAGGATGCCCTTTTTAACTACAGGAGTGCATAGGCAGCTCACTACCATCTATACCACTGTTACTTCCTCTCTCTTTAAAACAGTGTCCTGCAGCAGTTAAACCAGATTAAAAATCATACAAACAACAGACTCATCTCTTAACTGACACTGAATTGTTAAGAAGAGATGTGCCTAAGACAAGAGTCAAGTTAAAAGGACTCTTACAGTACCAAGATGAAACTGTGCCTTGAATGCAACTATCAAAAGATCTTACTTACCGCATGCACTTTTCCAAAACCTCTCTCACAAATTTCGGTTTGGGTTTTTCAAGGTCCTGAGTAAGACAATCTGACCTATCAAAGGACAGAATGAGATGGCTTTTAGTAAAAGAATTTGTGCTTTCGTCTCCTTCTGTCTTGGTCTAATAGGTACAAAACAATCACAGTCTAAAGCCAACGGGAGCATTTGACATAAGAGTGCAGGCAATTTTAAGCCACTGAGGTAAGTTAATCACTACTGCCTTACTGGCAATTAGCATTCTTGGAATCTCATCTCTATGTGATGTATTTTCAAGTAACTTCCCTTCCCCTGCCAGACTAAAAATAATTTGTGGCTACAGTTAGCTGGCTTTCCCTTTGCTTAGGAAAGAAACCTTGTGTGATTTTATGGTCTCTTCCACCCTCACTGGAATGTTTGAACTTCTAGATGATTTCAAATGCAATCAGACAAAGAAAAGCCCCAAATACAGTCACTTGCAAGATCTGTGAAAAATAGCACCCTGGGAAAGAGCCACATTAGCACTGCCATCAAGAAACATCCAGGTGAACTAAAATGAGCTGTTTGAAGACTGCTGCTTGGTCAATTAACATGGATGTAATCACAGGATAGCCATCAAACACTTAACTCCACATGAGGACAATATGAGAAACTTAAGTAAAGCCACAAAATATCAGAAGGGCTGCACCCCTCTCTACATGGACTCTTGGACAGATCACCTACAAAAAGCATGTAGCAGGCTGTGGAAACTTAACCTCAAGCTGATCTCCCTTGCTACATGGGTGCCTGGAATGTTAAGCTCAGGGAACCTATAGTTAGACACTGATGGAGTCCAGGGAACTCTTGCTAGAGACCCAAGTTCAAAGCACAGCATGGTAAAAATGGATTGCAGGGCAAGCTCCAATGGAACTTCAGGCACTAGGACTTGGCAGATGGGAAACAGACCACAAGGTCTGTCAAGGATAAAGGTTACAATGAAAGGTTTAGGGTAGGACAGAGAGCAAGATTATAGAATGAATACAGGATAGAGAGTCAGCACAAACTACTTAAACAAAATCAAGGAGTCATTTTGAAAAGTTGGCAAACAACTGACTGAGAATGCAGGATAAATTAATCACATTTCTGCTTCCCTCTTTAAGGAATGGTTACACTGCCTTGAGATTTATCACATGTTCACGAGGGACAATACAGTGACTAAAGAGATTATTAAGATAATCTACCACTGAGTGCTGGTGAACAGATTAAGAATGATCTCTGAAGACCTAGAGGAAGGCAATTAACAGGGCCACTATGCTCTTATTTTTCCTGGATATGTTTAAAATTTTAAGGTTTTTGCAGTACCACATTTAAATCAAAAGGAGAAAAACTTATCAGTCATTTCACTTCCACAAGGTCTTAATTTGATACCAGAGTTTTCAGTGAAATGAAAGAGCCCCACAGAAAATGGCACTCATTTTGCAGCACAATTCTTTTATACAGATCCTATATGGAATTCACCCAATGGAGGATGCCAGATAGGATAAACTTTCAGAACATTTTGCTCTTTCTCTGTCCTGTATCCCCCTTCTCAGTTTTTTGCACAATTCATGGTCAATTCCCTTTATTTCTGTGAATGCTGAATACCTTCCAGGGATATAGCCTACACTCTATTTCTTTCCATGCCCATAGCAAAGCATGTCTTTTTGTCACTACAGCTGTGTATACCACCTGCAATATCAGGTTTGAATCAAAAGAAGAGGAACTTACCAGTCTTCCCAGCTCCAACGGAACTGAAAGTTGCTCAAATGGTGAGAAAACCAGTTTATAAATCTTTATTAAAAGAAAAAGAAAGCTCCATTAAATGTCAGAAATGCAGGAAAACTTTCAGTTGAGCTTTTCTTGTAAATGCATTCTACTTTCCAAAGGCAAACCTAAACTCTTTAAGCTGTTAAAGCATTAAACAGGCATTTGACAGAAACAACAGACTAAGTTTGTAAAGTCAGAAAGAAGCTTTTACAAAACAGACAGCCTGTCATGTTCTGTCATTTCACTTAAAGAGATAGCATATTAAACTAACAATTAAAATGTAAACTTAGCGTGAATACACAACTTTCACATTTTTTATTAATCCATTAACTGCCTTCCTACACAATGCAGACGTCATTGAAAGGGTAAAATCACAACCATTCTCCTCCTCTGGGCAGCACACACACCATTAACTCCACTTCCAGGTCTCTCCCCAGACCAGTAGGGAGCAGGCACAGTACTAGATAACAGGGTACTAAACAGCTGTGGACAGCTCTGAACACAGAAAACTTGGCACCCATTGGAACTGCGCTGTGCTGACAGCTAGACCTCCAGAGGAGTGTTCCCAGAGAGGAGAAGCAAGGTGTCAATCCTCCAACTCTTCTTTAGACTGCTCTAAGCTAGAGATCGCAAAACATTTTGAATGGCATCAAGTAGTTCTAACACAGGTTTCAGACTACTTTTTCCACAGCCTCTTCAGTTATGTTCTACATTGGACATTGAGAAATGGTTTCCATCATTTACAAAACACATTTACCTGTCCACACATGTTGTATTCATTGTATCCAAGCGCATGTAGAGCATTTCTGTGGCTTGTGCCAGCTTTAAGTTTCTTATTAAGGTTTACAGAAAAGCACTGGATAAGTCAGATGCAGATGTTACTCCTTTCATGTTTTTAATAGAATTGTCATCAACCTTTTGCACTCAAAGCTCCCTAAATCTACTCCAAAATCAGGTAAATCCACAGTGGGAAAATGAAGAATATTGTGAGTTCCACCCTCTGATCCCAGCCTGGTTTATTTCCATCATTGCAGCAAGACTGTTGGCTTCTTCCACAGAAAGACAGAATTCCCATCATGTAACAAGCAAAACTGCACTAACATGAACACATACCAATGGCCTAATGGAGTACTTTTGCAATCTCACCCACAGTCTGGCTTCCCAGGTGCCTGCTTATCCACAAGCAATCTCTGATCATCACTGAAGGCTTCAGAAAGTATGTCTACACTGATCCTATCCAATAAGGCCTTCCTATTTCTAAGAGTTTTTATTAACATAAAAAACTTCATGCACCCAATTCTAGAAGAGACTTGGTTCTACTCATTGATATGAAGTGATTTTCAAAGTGGGTGGTATCATGAAACCAAATAAAAATTTGGGCTTGAAATTACCAGTGGGTAGACATCTGCTGACTGTGCTCCATTCTCAGTCTATAGCTTGATTTAAACCACTGACCTAACAGGGTATAATATGATGGACAGAATTAGCTGGGAGCCATGCTTCTTTTCTCAGCATTTAGCCATCCTGTCTGAGCTCATAGATGATTATTGACCTTTTGAATGCTCCCAGTGTGAGCACCGAGTGGGAACTCAGGCAAGTTCCTTTAAATCACCTGCTACACTTGCTACTGAAAAGGAAGTAGGAGCACTCACACAGCTGCTAGAACAAAAGATAAAGTCTGTCACTTCCTGTCCTTCTCAGGCTTTAATGTGTCTATGACCGTGCCACATGTGTCCAAACCTAAATGGGCAGCAGTGACAAACCGCAACATTGTATTTTATTGTCTTATTAAGACACCACTTTTGGGGAAGTTTAGAGGAAGTACCAGAACATTGCCCAGAATGTTGAAGAGACTTGCCCACTTGGTGGATCTAGATCTCTGCTAAGTGGGCCGTGTTATTCTACAAATCATGCAAGTGTTACAGGCAAAATTTCATGCAGCTGTTGCAAAATATTAATACTGCCAGTATTTACTGCTAGCCCATCAGTTACAGAACAAACAAAATAAAGGCTGCATTTCATGAATGCTCTTCAGCAGCGCAGAAAGGATACAACTTGTGGTAAAGAGCCAGGCTGAAGTTTGCACAGTTCAATCAGGAGTGTTGTGTACATGACTTCAATGTGTGGTGGAGACGGAAGTTGAAACAATTCGGCAAATATTACCTGTAGGAGAGGAAATCACATAATCAGAGCACAGTCCGACGTGGCCTGCACAACCTGTAGTTTCACAATAGTGACCATCAATCTTAAACAATTACCTATGCCAAAAGACCCATACTGTTCTGTCAGACGCATGCTTTGGGAAAAGGAGGGAGAACCATATAAGAGGGAGTGGTAATCCTACAATGTACTAATGAAGTCCACTCTAAGTGTCCCTCTCATTTCATACCAATACAACATCAACATTATGCATCTATTATGCCCAACAAATAGAGCACATAACTGTAGAAATGGGAATAGTTATAATATGAACTACTGCTGCGATACCACAGGATCTGAGAAATGCAAAAATAATTGGATCCTGTTCAATAATAAATATAAATATTGAATACATTAAAGGAAGCCTAAGCATTTAGTATGAAAGACTATTTTCATTAAAATTACAGATATTTTCCATCATGTACTCTTTCCTCCTACACAAAACCTTATATAAATAAAGGCACACCTTTAAACTGCAAATTACAACCAATATTTCAAACAACAAAAATATATGCTCAATACTCTTTGGCAGAAGATACTTCTAAGACAGTCACAATAATCCTGCAGTCAGCATCTTCACTTTTATTTTAGAGTCTGCCTATAAGAACAGCATGTCAAGCCTTGAGGGCTACAAAAAAATCATCGCTGTACAAATCCACATCTGAGTTTCTGTTTATTTTGCATTGCATTCTCTACTAAATTTAAATAACATCAAAGGAATCAGGAATCTGTGATTCATTATGGTCGATCAGTTTCTTCTTTAAACTTCTGAATAAAGCTAAAGAAGTAAGCTTCAGAAAAATCTTTCTTTTGTAAGGAAGTCAACATCCATTTATAGACTCCAAAAACAGCACAGGAAAACACATTGACTAGAACTTGTTTATTCTAAGAAAGGACTTGAAAGAATAAAAAGACTGTAAGACACTGGGGAACCCTTCTGTGTTGCCATAATTTGGGCACACTGTTTAGACAGATACGACAAAAAGGTAGGGACAACTCCATTAGGTAGAAAATGGCTCCATTTCTTAAGATAGGAAATAACAACTGGATGATCATTTGCCTTCTGTTTGAGATATTGCATAAAACTGTATTTCTGATACTCATCACAGGTTCATTACCAAATAGTCAGTTCAAGTATTTCAATCTGTCCATATTTTGTGAAGATTACAAGGCCCCAATAATGATCAGGACACTGATACTCTGAATGTCTGAACTGTGTACAAAAAACTGTAGGAGGGCAACAAAGCACATTAGTCCAACAAGCCAATGAGGCTGCCCAGACATCCTCTGTTATCAACTACCAGAAATACCCACATGTGTGTCTGGAAGAAGCTACTGAGAGAAAGGTGTCACATTTCAGTGTTTCACATGGGTTCCATGTAGCATGGAGCATTCTGTGCTTAAGGAACTGCAAAGTGGAGCCTTGGAGATATCAAAGGTGGGCATACTTGGGACGGTACTGACAACTCATTTCAGGTTACACTGACCTCTGCCTAACTGTTACGGTTCTGAACTTCAAATAACATTTTCTTTTATTTGGTAGGCTACATTATTGCTACAGTTGTCTGACTTACTGAGAAAGTCAGTGAAATTTCACAGATTAAACTGTTGTTGAAAGCAACTTATCACCAACATGACTGTTGGTGAGAAATTGTAAGAGAGACCTTACAAGGGAGTTGAGGTAAGCAGAATGAATAGAAGCACTAAAAAAAAAGCTATGTAACCATGCTTATCCTTAAAAACTCTGGATCTTCATTAGAAGTAAAAAGTTCAGCAAATAACAAAGTGAATATTCTGAAGTAACACAAAACTGCAAGAAAAAAGGAAATCACTGGTATCGAGTCAGAGAACCTTGCATTTCTTTCCAGGAATTTGATCACTTTTTCTGGCACTTCAAGATACTGGAGGTAAAGTCACTGAATATACTTCAACATTAAGGCAGAAAATTAGTCCTAACTTTAATATTCCTCCATTTTGAAATCAGAGTACAGAAAGAACAAGGTCACCAAACCTCATGTAACCTTACAGCCCTATGAGTATTCGGCACTTTTGTGCCAAGAGGAATTCTCAATCCTATTTCTATTAAGCTAGATCTTCAACATAAGATTGCCAAAATTATCTTTCAAATTCCTACCTTATATGACAAGTTGCTGTTACCGAAATCTGCTAATCCATTGCGACTTTTGTTGAAAATCAAGGCAATTTCATACTATTCTGCAACTTGAAAACAAACTTTTCGAAGAAGGCAGCAAAAGAAAACCTACACTGCTCTTCTGGTAGACCTTACAGTTATCCAGAATTCTCTAATAAGAGAATGTCCCAGAAGAAACACACTGCTATTTCACCGCAAGTTCCTTTCAGTACTAGTAGAACAAAATAACTTAGAAGATCTAAACATAAAATTCATGAACGGCAGGAGTCTAACTGGAGATCATCTAGTCAAAAGACCCCTACATAAGGCAAAGTCACCCAGAGCAGGTTGCTTAGGGTTGTGTGCCATTAGGTTTTGAATTTCTCCAAGGATACAGATTCCACAAGGTCTCTGGGCAAATTCTTCCAGTGTTCAATCACCTTTGAATTAGATTTTTCTTATACTTAAATATTTCAATTTGTGCACATTACCTCTTGTATTTTCATTCAAAACTTTTTCAAACTAAAAGTGACTGAAATGCAGCCATCTCTTAGACTGTGTGATACATGGGAAGCATCACATGTAAAATTTTGAGTGCATTAAATTTACCAGTGCATTAAGAAATGTTGGTACTTGATCAAAGCTCCAGTGCACTCAGTTAAAATGACAACAAAACAGCAGGACAACCCACTGATTTAAAAGATGTTGTTTGAATTCAACAAGGCTCTGGTTGATTCCCAAATTAATATGTAATTTAATGGATCTATAACGGAATTAACTGGGACATGTTACTTATAGAATAATGGAGCTATGAAGAGGCAATCTATAAAATCCTTACCTCCACTATGTGGTAGTTCAAGGGGATCTTGTTATTTCCTGGATAGCTCAACAGCTGTGCAGCACTGCAAAACGCAGTTACATTTAACTCAAACATAACACTTTAAATGTGACAAAGATCAAATAACACAATTACAGAAAATGCTTAATTCTGGGCAAGAGTTCCCACAAAACCAGCATCAAACACATCGATAATGCTTTGAAAGTCTGTTCATCAATCCACGGAGCACTTCAAAGAAGAAACAGCACAAGAACACACAGGCATTGCCTGAACTATGAACTATAACAATGTACTTTATGTAGTAGCTACATTGCTTTGCTTAAAAAAGTCACTGGGATCTGCAATTCTGGTGCCCACATAAGAAAAGGGAAAAAAATCCTACACCAAACAATCAAATGTTCAGAATTACCTGAAAGCACAATAAGCTAATGGGTTATGTAAGAAACTCTCATGTTTCAAATGCTTTCTCTTTTAATCAGGTTGTTCCCATCTATCATTAGTGCAAAGCAAACAACTAACCTCTCTGGTAGTCCTAGTCTTTTACTGTCCTCTGATAATTAACAAAGACTACCCTAGTAACTGCAACAATACTGAGTTTCCAGTTTCTGATGAATCAATACTGCAACCAAAAAACTTCATCACCTGCCATCACCAAACCCAACATTTCTGCCCATTTTTTCTCATATTGTATATAGGATGGTAGTTTTCATAGGGAAGCATGACACCTGTGGCAAACCCTTTCAGTTGTCAATTACCCCCATCAAACATTGGTCAGGCAGAAATGAAGGAAAGTGCCTTGACTGCCTTCTTGCACAGCTGAATTGAAACTAAGAAATCTACTGGCCCTGCCCACTCTGGCTCCCCAGAGTGAGCTCAATTATCTCTGCCATGTAATTCCCAGAAGGAAATGCAGCAAGGAGGCATCCATAAACACCAGGGTGACATTGGCTGCAGATGAATAAGCTCAAGGCTCGCTGTCTCAACAAATCAGACTCCCCAAAATTCCAGGAAGACTATCCCATGAAGAATAAAGTGTGTTTGAATACTTTTTGCAGCACATTCTGGATTATCAAGGGATTCCCTTCCCAGGAAGCCACTGTCTCCCTGGATCATATAGACTCTTATCTGGATATTACAGACACATAGTAGCCCTGGCAGCAGTTTTAATACAGCTAAATGTAGTAAATCAGCTTTTGCCAAATGCTGCAGGAAACACTCAAGCTCAAGCTCTTGCCTAACCAGTGCAGGATGCTACACATCCCCGCCTGGCACCAAAATCATGGCAGCATTTAAAACATGCCAAAGCCCTATAGTGCTTCTCCTACCAAGTCTTTCTCTCTTTCCAGTGGGATTTGATGATGCAGTGAAGGTTCTCTTCTATCACAAATCGTTCAACGGAGTGGCTACCAGGCATGACAGGACCCTAGTAAGAAAGAATGATACTCATGAAGATCAGTGCTGGTTTAGTGATACAACACATAGCAAGCTAGCCTAGATATATTCACATGTGGAAAAAAGTGGTCCAACTTCCACAAAAACACAGCAAGGTCTCAGTCGCCCTTTATCCTTCAAGACTGAAAATCTGATGTAACACTGTTCCACACAAACCTCTGACTCATGTTTAAAACAAAATGAATACTAGGACTCATTATGAGAAGAAACAGGAACACAATAAGAGAATGTGACTCTAAGCTCACAGAGCATCTGCTTCTTCCTTTGCTTTACAAAGTCATTGGGCAAGCTACCACACAGTCTAGAAAGAAAAACACAGTTGAGCTAGAATATAATAAAGAAATAAAGCCATAGTGTGGAAAGAACATACACTCATGTATTCTTTCATGTTCACTGCAAAAAACAGAAGCCAAAAAACGAAGGTAAAAGGCAGCAGACTTAAAGGAAATAGAGGTATAAAAGCATTTGGAAAAGCAGTATATATTCTTTTCCTGCACTCCTTTGTTCCACAATATGCATCGACAAATTCTGACAGATGATAAACACTGCAATAAATACCTTGCCTGACCCCAGTCATCAATATTTTGGAAGCAAAGTCCAACTGTGAATGCAGTTTTACTAGAGACATTACAGAATTCAGTCAACATTGTCATTCTAAGCTTCATAACATCTAAATTCTGTTCCCCACAAACTTGCTTTTCACAGCAACTTGGTCACATAGTTCATTTCTTCAGAAGTACCAAAGCAAAACCATCTTCAAATCTCTCCCTATTATCCTGGGAGAGGGGACATCACATTTTGAACAATAGCACCCCAACAACGTAACTGTGAAATCTACCTGCCATCTCCCACAGCCATCACATACCTCAGGGTCATCTGTGTAGTCAAACATCCTAAAAATAACCCTTGGCATAGGGTATACTGAATCTTCAGTGTGAGGTGGAGGAGTGAATGGAGGCAGATTGTGTTGCAGTGCTTCACAAAGAACACTGTCAAAAGCCAAGTAGGGCCTCAGAATGTGTCGCTCCTGCCAACGGTCTTTTTTCAGCTTCTGAATCTGAGACCAAAGGCAGTCTAAATACTGAAGGAAAAGGGTGAGAAACATCAGACACGCTGAATCTCATAACAAAAATGGCAGTTCTCTGAACTATCCAAAATGTGTTTCTTAAACTCCATTCTGAAAAAAACAGTTTCCTAAATTGCTGCTTCAGTAAACCAACAAATAATTTAAGAACTCTAAATACCGGAGCTGCTCCCAGTTCTGCACAATATTGTGTTCAGTAAAATTTAACTGCTGGCAGTTTTTTAAACACCTACAAGCAGCTCAGGAGTTCCAACGGAATTATAGCAGTGAACATCACGTCAGTCACTGCTCTTCAGTGGTATTAAAACAGACATAATGTCAACATTAAAACTGGAAAGACATTCTGTAGGATTGCCATGCTGGTCTCAGAGCAATCAAAACTACCAGCTACTGTATATTCAATATATATACAATACTATCAAATATTAAAAACCTTTGACATGGTTTTCAACGCCATTTTGAGTCCCAGCATTCTCACACAGATGGCACAGACAGCTGTGCAACTGACAATAAATAGTCTTACTTTGCTTAATTACCCCAAGAACTCTGGAAGCCTGTGGGCTTACTGAATGCAAGTTTCAAATTATAACTTTTTCAGGAAATGTTTTTACATGGAAGTGCTTTGTCATTTACTAAAATTATCACACTACAAGACATGAACAGAACTGGTAACAATTAGCACCTGAACTGAACAGTCAGGTCTGCAAGAACCCTGAGTAATAGATGGCCTCAATCGCAGTCAGCTAATCTCTCCTATACTGAACTACATCAGGAAATTCAGATATAGGACAGGCAGAATACTCAGGCAGACAAATCAATCAACCCTCCAAATCACGATTAACAAGATAATTGCTAAGGCAATTTAATCAGAACACAAAGTAAGAGGGCCATGCTCCAAAATACGCCAGAAAATCAATTTAGATCCCTCTTTTCAATATTTGCCCTGAAAGTCAGGGGAAAGTAAAAACCTCAGGAATATCCAAAAAGGTAAATCCCACTCTAAACTAGCCATATGCCACATGTACTCTCCATATTTTTGGCTTGGCTGTGGAAAATGGCATGGTAACTGCTGCTTACAGTTTCTACCTATTTGTTTAGCACTTCCTAAACGCTAAAGGCAAAGCCATTACAAAAGTTTCTTTCTGGCAGAGGGAAAAGATTTAGGGACAAGTAAGGAATTACAGTCTACTTCACACAAAAGTCTTTTAATATGGAAGTCCTGCAACCTGCAGGTCCAAAATAAACACTACAATCTACAACCATTCCTCACTTCGAAGTATCCCTCAAGGGCCTGTCAGTACACAGGAAAACACTTCATGCTCCACAAAACCTCTTATTTTGGACCAACAGTTGCAAAAGAATTCCCCACAGACAGCTAGCTAGTTGGTATTAATGACATCCAGCAGACAATTCAAAGCATTCATACTTTCAGAGGTGCCTTTTAATTTTGTGATAAAGGAACATCTTAGTACAAAATCATTTTCCCAACTTTCTGAAAGAATGCATGTAAAGCCCAATCACCTCTTCCTGTGGATGTGGTTTATCAGCCGTCCACACCTGTAGCATGGGTACATGAATCTTCTGGCGGCGTCTGTTTAAGGGGAAAGAAAACCTGACCTTTAACAGACTAATTAAGGGCAGCAACTTTGTTTTTTCTTGTGAGTGTACTACTATTTGCTCTCTTCAGCTCATGAAATCTACAGTACATAAAAACAGGTTTTTGATTACTTAAAATGTCTCTATTATTACAACAATGTGAAGCACCTGGACAGAAACCAGTGACACTTGTTACACTAATGAAGCAATCAATCAGTATTCACAGCACACTTACAACTCCAGTTGCTTCAGCACGAGCAGAACATGACCTACAACATACTGTAGAATTACATATGACAGTAAAATTTTCCAAATTCAAAAATCTCTCCACCTAAATGTATTTTCAGAGCTTTTTTCCCTCCCCACAGAACAGTTCAGACCTAAGGCTTTAGAATACTTTTAAGTGAGCAATTATCAAAGCTACTAATTCATACTTAATTCATATATCAGTAACAGTGTTTCTAAGGGGTTACAACTTACTTCAAATAACTTTCTGTCTGAGACAAGAGACGATCCATTTCAGCATCCTTTTTCTCATATAACTCCTTTCCAACCCAAGGCAACGATGACAAAAATGCAAACATATACCAGTCACATCGAACCTACCAGAAGGTAACACAGCAAAATCTAAGTATGTAAGTCAGCTCCAACACATTTTGTACACGTGTGCATTTTAATTTAAAACATCAGCAAGTTGTTGGGGGGGGCATGTAAAGACAAGCAGTTACAGACTGAATTGGCAAGGCATTAAAAAAAAAGACTTATGCTTGAAACATCTCGTTTTTTGCTTCAACTGTGACGAGCAGACTTAAAAAATGGTATAATTATTCAAAGTCCTGCAGATTACGAGTAGAGCAGAAAAGCCAGGCACTGTGCAACTGTCAAAGTAAGGTAAAATAAATTCACGTTGGCCACTTCACCATAAAGGACCAACTGTCTTACTGTATGTATGGATTTCCCAGCTGCCATGGGCTCTTTTCACTAATGTTTAGGAATTTAGTTTGCTCTCTCTAAAACCCTCTTGTTCGATGCATAAGTACAGAATAAATGCTACAGATAAATTATGAAAACAGACCCAGAGAGCCCACAGATCTTTTGCTTACTTGAGGTACATCCTCCTCCTGTGTCACACTCACAAAGTTCTCAAACATAGCTACCATTGAAGGTGCAGCAATTACATGACAATTCACAAGATCAGACAAAAAACGAACCTAAAAAAAGAAAAAAATTTGTCTTAAATTAATACTTTTTAATACTTTAATACTTTAATACTTTTAAAACTGGCTACACAGGAACAAATAAACATTACCGAAATTATTAAAAAACCCCCATCAATAGAAGTATAATATTCATTCAGTATTGCAAAGACTGAAGTTCTGCACACTGTAGAGACCCCAACTTTCAAAGCTATAAAACACGTATTGTAAAATCTACCTAATATATTTTTCATTATAATGTCTGTAATCTGCCACAACAGTGCAAGGATAATGTTCCTAACTAAAGAGTGATGGGAAACACCAGTAGGCATTTGAAGATATTCAAACTGATACTACAAAACAAACCCCTTGTAACTCTCCCTGCTCTATACAGTATCAGATCACCAAAATGACAGAAATTCTAGCAATTAGGTCTTATTACCAAAAGGGAACAGCAGTCTCTTGACTAGAGTCTTAATTTTCACCAGTGGGGTTTAGAGGAAGCTGGGAGCTTGGCAGTGGCCTTCTAAATCAGACACTGCTGGAGTTCTAGTACCATTTTAGCAAGCAAAATCTATAAGCAGCAATAACAGAGCAAATGGTTTCAAGGATAGGTAGCACTTAAAACTGCTTTATCTTCATCCCTCACTAGCAGAATGAAAACAGACATCAAAAATAGCTTTCAAGAATCAGATTGTTCATTTTAATTTTTTTCAAAGGGAGGCACAAGACCGTCATATACCTCTGAACACAGCAGAAGCACAATGGCATTCATTTATCTTTTACATTTGACTGTAGAACACATAAGTACCTCTGTTTACCACATTTAATTTTTCATTGCAAAAAATATACAGTTGCAAGTAAATTTGCAACTGTAATATGACTCCTCTCTCCCAAGGAAGGAAATACTTCTCACACAACACACATTTCCTCCTGAAATATTTACAGTGCACTGCACATTGATGGCAAAAGAGGCTGCAATATACACTGCAAGGCCCAGCTCTTCTGGAACACAATGGTAAAAGAAGGAAGAGAGGAAAAGCATGAGAAATGTTAAAGAAATAACAAAAAATCTCCACTTACTAAATGCACAGCTTCATTATACATATTTACTTTCAGGCATTCTTTAAGCTGACGAATCATGGCTTCTACAAATTCCCCACCAAAATTGTAGTTCCTGGCATTCAGCAACCCAACCAATGTCGTGTAAACAGTAAGCTTTTCTGGTAACAGACGTGCACTGACACAGGGACAGAAAGACTGTTAGTTGTTTATTCATAGCATCTTAAAATCTGCTCTTTTAAGCAAATAACAAAAGACCACTAGCATGATCTTACAGTTTTATCCCATGGTTAATACTTTACAGATAATCTTCTTTCTTTTAACCACAGCCCCTTATAGAAACGCAGGAGCCACTTTCAAGTACATTTAAGGTATTTACTTTTTACTTATATGTAATTGCTGAGTATTTCAGAGGGTTGGCCAAATAATACAAGTGATGGAATTTATGCAAGGATGTAAGATGTTGTTTTAAGTTTACAATTTAGAAATAATGTTATTACACAGCATGGGGAAGGCCAGGTACTGCTGTACAGAATTAATTTTCCTCAACCATTTCTGTATGCATGTAAGCTAACTCTGTACATTCAGAAATGTCTTACTGCTACAGAGAAGGAAAAAAAAAAGCACTATTTCCCTTTTATTAAAAAAATATTGCTACAAAATAAAGTATCTGCAAAACCATAGCATAAGCTATACAGTCTCTACCACATCCTTCTTTCGCATTTGTCTTACCTCCTACCTTAGACCCTGCACAACCCCTCCCTCAGACACCACCCAATGACTCTGACAGGGCACCTCTGCTCCTGCTCTTTGCAAGGGAGAGGAAGCAGAGCTGTCAGCCAGCAGAGAGTCTGCTTTCTGGTCCTCACATTCCCAACTCCGCTCCCCTAGCAAATGGGCTTACAAAGGCACAAATGTACTGTTGCCAGAGGAGAAAGCAGTAAGAAAACATCAGATAATAAGACTTAATAAGCATTAGCAGCCAATAGATTTGACGGTCTTAAGCATTTCAGTTGGAAACAGGATACTGCCCAGCATTTCTGTGTTCCCACAGCTACCGAAGAGCAGCTCTGAATTTTCTTCTATCTGCTTTGAGCCTTGTGGACATTTCAAGTCCAAGTAATGTAAAAGATGAATTTTCCTTGAATTACACATACTACATAACGAGCTTATTCCTCTATTTCTTTCATTTGACAAACGGCATGCAATGACAGCAATAAGCTGCTCCTGGCATTTAAATTACTCTAAATACATAAATTTATGCACAAGAAAATGCCTCCCATGTTCCCAGAGCTCCTCCATACATACACAGTGCACAATATTCTTAGTATCTTGCTTTTGTAATTGGGCAGATCAGCTTCCAAAACACCAGCTAGGCCCTCCAAGTTGCTCTCCAAAGACGAATTACTCTAAAATTGAAATATATGAAAAAAGTTTCATCATCAACCAAGCAATACAAACCAGCCTGACTCTCATGTGTAAGACAATGAAATTGGACAAGAACATCCTTTTATGTCACCTATTTTTTTCAGAGCAACAATCTGGGTTCATTAGCAGTGATGAATCGCTCTCAGTTGCCTGCGAGAAGGAGCAGCTACTCCTCAGACCTACCCCCCAGGAACTCCAGTGCTCCCAGGGATGCAAGATGACACCATCTCGGGGGCATCCGAGCCTTGATTAACAACAGTTGCACCTTCCTTTTCACTGCACCGTCATCTTTTGTCCTTTCATCCCCCCTCTTCCCCTAGCCCCAAATTCTGTCAAGACTAGAACCTTGTGCTCCAAGTTTTATTCCTTCACATCCCCGGCCGAGTGGAACCACCAGCATCTGCAGCGCACAGCAGTAACTATGAGCTGGCTCTTTATCACTGCCTGGGCAACACCACGCTACGATTTAAGCACTCGCTCACCACAGCACGTGGCTTTGCGAAAACTGACAACTTTCCGCGTAGCTCACAAAACAAGTACTTTCTTTTCGGGGGCCACTGCAGCAGAGGCGCTACCACACTGCTCGGGGAAGGGGAGAGCGCGGCGGGGCACAAGGTTCGCCTCTCCCGAGCTCGCCTACCTTTTCTCCCACCCTGCAGATGAGCGACTCGAGTCTCTCCTCGATCTCCGACGGCTCGGACGTCCTCCGCCTCTTGTGGGGCTGCCCTGCTCCAACGACACACGGAGCACACACAGCGTTACCAGAGAATCCCCCGCTCCCGCATCCCGCCCAGCCCCAGCCCTCCCTCCCGGCCGCGCCGCCACGTCGGGGGATGAGGGGTGGGGGACGAGGGACCCACCATCGCTGTCGTCGCTGTGTCGCCGTCGCGACATGGCGGGGAGCAGTGGCCGGGAGGAGCGCTGGGAAGCGTCGGGAGGCGGCGACAGGCGGCGGAAAGCACCGGGCGGGAAGGGCCGGAGCGCCTGGCGCGGTCTCTGAGCAGCGATCGTGCCCCGCCCGCAGGTGCGCGACTTCCGGGGCGGGCACGGCCCCGCGGCCCCTTCGCGGCACCGCCCGAGCGCTTCCGGGGCAGGGCGGAGCGGGAGAGCGGGCGCATCCCGGCGGAGAGGCGGAGATGGTGCCGGCCGAGGCCGGCGAGCCCGGCAGGAAGCAGCGCGCCCTCGCCCGCAGGAAGGTGGGTCGGTGCCGGGCGCGGGGCCGCACCGGCCTCGGGCGGGGGGGACGCGGTAAACTCGGTAACGCGGGCCCTTACGCTGCCTTCCAGGCCTTCTCCTTGTTCGTCAAAGCCAAGGAGGTGCCGGCCGCGTCCCGGTGTCCCGGCGGCGGAGAGGGCGTGCGGTGGCGCTGCTGTCGGCAGGCGTTCGAGGAGCTGCCCGGCATCCACAGGCACGTGGCTCTGCACCACGCCGGAGACCTGGGGCGGCAGGACGGGCTGGAAGCGCGGCAGGAGCGGCTGGAAGCGCGGCCAGCACAGCCCGGGGGCAGCCCCGGCCAGCCGAGCGGACACGCCGGAGGCAGCCCCGAGCTGTCCTGGGCGCTCCCCGACACCAGCCACATCAGCCACGAGGATCTGACGAGGTAACGAAGCCCCTCGCCGGCTCGCAGGCCCGGGAAAGGGGTGTTGGGCTGCTCATGCTTTACGTGGTCATTGGCCAGTAGTACTCTTTATGAAATTCAGTCAAGCGACGCTTTTAAAGTAGGTAGTCTTCCCCGATATTCGTTTAGCTCTAACAGGTATTTGGATATCTTTTATATAAAGAGGTAGACGCTCTGCAGTTTTTCGTGATGGTAGTGCCATCCACGTGGGATACTCTCAGAGCTCTGTCATCCCACGTTGTTGCAGCTGACCTATACAGGTGTTGCTGGACAGCTTGGATCTGAAAGTAAGAAAGGACCATAACTAAAAGAGAAAAAAACCAGGATGTGCTGTGCATATGTTCCTTTTCTCTGCTCATTCAGATGCCTTAGGAGCTTGTTAATTGTGAAGTAGGTTCACAAGAATGTTGCTGACCGTGAGTTTGGCTTGTGCTGCACAGAGTGCAGGCACACACAGTCTTACTAAAAGTTTTGGGGTTTTAAATTTAGATAGCTCAAGCATTTGAATTTTCAAGTGCCAGCTTGGTGAATTCAGCATTTAATAGGACACTTGGTGTACATAAAAATCAGCAATTCCCGTGTCTTCTGTATTGAAAGAGCACAGAGTAGGCCACTGGTAGACATGTCCTATGCAGCATAGGTAAGTTCATTTTGTACCCCACCCCAAGACCTAGGAAGTGCGAGAGCTTTTATTAGTTAATGTTCCTTCTCTTTGAAATAAGCCAAACCCACCAGTGCTAATCCCTCCAAAGTTTGTTTTTTTGTTTCTCTGTGAAACTGCCAGAAGAAAATTGTCTGCTTTATGACTGGTTACTGCTGATAGTATACTTTTGTTCTTTCAACTCCTTACACTCTTTTTCTGTTTGTTCATCTTTACCATGCTATGGGCAGCAAGGTGGGAGAAGTACTTCTGTATTACTGTTACTGTGAGGTGAAGGATCCAGAGAAACTCTGTGCTTGGCAAAAGGCTCTGTGCCAGCATCTACATCTCACTGGCAAGGTAAGGTGTTTAGCAACGGGTGTATTCTTAAGGAAAAAAAACCATCTTTGCTTTGTGCAGGACAGTGGGGCATGTGAAGAGTCAGGTTTTTCCACCAGGTACTAGTCTGTTATGACCCCATTAAGAGAGGTACTGAAACTCTGTAAGGTATCTTTTAGAATTCTGTTTAAGAGCTAATGCTACAAACAAAAAACCATACAGATAATGTTATATCCTTTTTGGTGCTGGGAACCCTGGGCTGTGCAGCATCGAGCGAGCCTCTGACCCACACACAGCACACAGGGCAGGCCCTGTTCTTGCAAGGGTTACCCCATTTCCATCATTTGAACCATTACACGTGGAAGCAGAACAAGTCTTTTTATCATTCCTGCTGTCAAACAGAAAGAGGATATTCATGTGAGAACTTCTGATGCACTTGTAGATAAAGGCAGGGAAACAAAAAGGCATAAATCACTGGTGTCAATGGGGAGCTGCATGCAGGTGACTCAGCATTACTGGGCTGGGTTTTATCCTGCAGGTAAAGAATACTGCAGCACAACCCAGCCAGAGAGCCAAGCCAGTGTGGGGCTGGGCTTGCTCTGCTTCATGCATCCATGTATCCAAACTCCTCGGGTCACAGCTGTCTTCCACTCCAGTAACTACACCAAGCTGTAACCCAGGGCAGTGGGGAATTAGGTGAGAACAACTGACATCTTAGACTATGCCACAGGATAGCAGTCTTTCCTGCGTGGTCTTTGTTCTCTTAATTCCTGGCAGGCTAAAGGAGGTGAGTTGCTTACCTAGCTGGGCTCTTGAGGCTGTGGGCAAAGGTGAATTTCAGCCTCATGAAGCTGATGTTCTCAAGCTGTCCATGGGAAGAAGGAGGACTACTCAAGAGCAAGAGATTCCTTTTGTCTTTGACTTATCTTCCTAAGTAACTTCTTTCCTGCCCTGTTGCAGGAAGTGTGGGTGTGAAATGTCCTGAAGCATTCTCTTCTTTTTTCTGCTCAGCACTCTTGCCTGGTGGTTGCTATTTTTCTCAAATTTCTTTTTTTTCAACTCATCTCTGAGACAAGTACAGCACTTACCTTCTCGGCCAGCTGGATTTCTCCTTGCCTCTTACAGTCAACCTTCCTCCCCTTCCCCCCACCCACCACTTCAGAGCTTTTGTTCATTTGCCATTGCTGGAGATAAAATGACTCATCCTGAAGTTTAATACTAGATACGATATTAAGCGCATTCCTTTTAGCTGTGTAAGTCATGGGGCACAAGCCTATTGTTCTTCCTGAGGCAGACTTCCAGTGGGAATTTTAATGCTGACTACAGGATTTGCAGACAGAAATTTCTCTTTAGACAGCATTTCTGTTTACTGTACAGACTTTTCTGATTGTCTTGATATGATTCTTTTGAACTGGCTCAGAAGTGATTACTGGGGTTTTTTTCCTGTTTACTATTTTCTTTTTGTCAACTTCAGTATAACCATATTTTCCTTCCTTATTCAGTAGTCTCTTTCCTAAACATAGTCTTGTGCCTGCCTTTTTTATCCAGTCATATTTTGCTAATTTCACTGTAATCTGTTTTGCTGTCACTGAGGCTCAGCCCCAGCTTCTCCTCTTGCCTTCTAGATAAGAGTTGCTTCAGAAGGGATTAATGGGACACTTGGTGGAAGCAAGGTAGCTACAAGTCTCTACATTGAAGTTATGCTTTCCCAGCCTCTGTTCAAAAACATTTTGTGTCAAGAGGATTTCAAGGTATGAAAACATAATTTCTATGCAGATATTGTTAATGCAGGTAAATTAATTTTTAAGAAATAAGCACATTCCTTCTTGACAGTATTATATCTGCTGTATCAGCTCTGCTCTCCCAGCACTTACCTGGGCCAATGGTTCTTAACCATTCGTTGTTTAGATACCTTTGCTCTTCTTTACCAGTTACCATGAGCAGTGACAGCAGTTGCTACAAGCTTTGGCAGCTACGGTTGCAGCTGCAAAGCCCCCTATATATGTGAATGAGGGAGAGTGCTTCAGTCCCACCATGCCTCAACAAGCATTTACTCCAGCCTGAGTAGGTGCCACGACATACACTTAGCCCAGGAAAGTATTTCCATGCTGTCCTCTTCACCCTGATTTGAGATACTTGACTGGAAGCCTGGCTGGTTTAGGTTCATGTAGTCTTTGGTGTCTGCAATTCCATGAACTGGGTAACTTCTAGAGAAAACACACAGGCAGAGTCAAGAGGTTTCTTCATACTCCACTTAGTGTCTGGCAGGAGGCAGAGATGCTGACTTCTGCGTGAGCCTCACTATATGGGCTGATTGCTGTCCTCAGATAGTGAAGGCTGGTGCACTCCATGGCATTCTGGTAGCCTTTGGCTGCCCCAGCACTGTAGGTACTGGTTTTTCTGTGAGAAAGGAAGGCTGTTGCTAAAGCAGCAGCTCTTCTCCACACAGTTTTATTTGCAGGGAGAGCTATTTTTTTTCACAAGCAACTAGATGAAAGGAGTTAGTGAAACTTGTCAAACACAAATTCCATGTAGAGCTGCAGTGATGATTCAGTCTTAGTTTTTTAACTGTCTGTTGTGCTTGGCTGAATTTCAAGGGGAATTGTGTTAGTTACAGCTGTATGTAGATGGAAAGACAAAACAGGGGGGATTTTACTCTGACCTTCAACCTCTGGGCGTCAACATTCATGCATTAGTATGTTACTGTATTTGCTATATCTGCCTAAAACTCGGGATTTAAAGAGTGGATTTCAGCAGGAGAGAGATTTCTTTTCCTCAGCTACCAAGACATTTTCATACTCTATTGACCTGTAGAAATTAAAGTGGGTAATTTTAATCTTGACACCTGGCAAATCTGGGTGAATTGTTTTTGTGTTTGATTTCCTAGAGCAGTGCAGGAGGAGCTTACTGTTTCCCTGAGCTTCGAGTTGCAGTGTTCAAAGAAATTGTACCTATGGGCATTGATCCAAAGATAGTGTCTTATAAAGAAACTGGTAAGTTATTTGATGAAAAATAAAGCCTCTCACCCAAGTGAAAAATAAGTGAGGAATAAAGGAACAAGGTACCTTCATCAAAAATATTTTGCTCTGCACAATGGCCAGGACACAGGAGAAACAGATGCAGAAACTGATTTCTTACTGGTAGTCAAAAGCTACTAATGCAGGGAATTTACTCGCCCAGGTTTTAGTGTGCTTAGTGTTTAGCTATCTCACAAAGCTTCAGAATTAGCTTCCCATTTTGTGGGAAACGGTTCAGATGACATCAGGCAGTTACCTTCCTGTAGGGTAGGGGCATACCTTGTGCTTTAGTCTTTAGTCAGGGTTTAGAGTCACTGAACACATGCTACAGGCAGATGTAAGATGAAACTATGTATGATTGTTAGGAAAGACATTTCTATGCATTGAAGTGTTCATATCTGTTCTAAATACTGTGTAGGTGCTTGAGACTGCTCAGAAAATAAATCATATAAAGAGCTTTCCCAAGGGTCCTTGTGAAGTTTACAGTAGAGTATCTACATATTCCTGTGTTGGGGACTGCTGACTTGGCTCTACTTGTTTTAAAGCCATGCTCCTGCCTTTTGCACTAGAGCAGAGCCAAGTTCTGCATGAGGTTGATGGCACTCCCCTAAAATAGCCTGCATTTGTTTTGTGGTAACTGTAGCTGCTTAGTATGGATTATACCTGATAAGCTGTCCCTGGGTATGCATTTGCTATGACGATGCTTACATGGGTGGTAAGCAGGAGCAACAGTGAATGGCAACTCATAGAGCAGTTTGGGCCTTTTTTTCCACCAAGAGGTTTTACTGGTGCCAGACTTCTACAGCATCTTTTTGTGTTTTTGGAAGAGGACTGGTTTTTGTCCCCATTTTCTTGTAGTCTGTGAGTTGTGTGTTTGGGGATCTCTTCTTTTTGACTTTTTCCTCCTATTTTACAGCATTTTAAGTAGATTGTTCCTATTAGTCTAGCAGGTTGCTTATAGGGGTATTTTTAAATAAGGTAAAGGATTTTACTGGGGGAGTTTGTTTGGTTTTCAGTATGTTGGGAATCCCAAGTCCTGAGCAACCTGAAAGCTGAGAAACTTTCTCTAAATTGAAGTTGTACTGAAAGTAATACACACTTACAGAAATGTTCTGGTTTTATTGAGAAGAGTTTAATTTAAAAAATTGCATTTCTGTATGCTTCTGCACCTCCAAATGTAATGACAGATGAGCATAGAGAAATGAAACATTTTTCACACTTTCTTTTAGATTTTAAGAGGTGCCAGGGGATGTAACAAAAGACCAGAGACAGGCTTCTGCTGCTTCTTTTGACACGTGGGACAGTGTTGTGTTTTCTTTCATTTGCCAATAGAAAGCCAAACGTGGATAAGCTTGGTTGATTGAGTTGGGATGCAAAGGCTGTGAACAATCACAAAAATTTCTTTGTGTGGAAATCTGAGGAGAATCTGAATCCATGAGATGACACATAACATGATTTTGTAGTTCTGCTTCTCACTTATCCCTTTCCCTCCCCTCTTTTTTTTTTTGTTTTGTTAAAGGAATCCATTTATCCCCTCAGGAATTTCATAAAGAAGTAGAACAGTATTTATCTCAGGCCAGTCAAGGACAAAGCGATACCGTCTTGCTGGACTGTAGGAACTTCTATGAAAGTAAAATAGTAAGTGTTGTTGGCTTGCATCTTGATGGGGTGAAGCATTGACTATTCTGAGGGTGTAACCTTACTAGAAGAAGAGAATCCATATTCTGGATTGACTGTGATGTGTACAAAGTGCAGTAGTGAATATTAGACACAAGCACTAGCACACTTGCTCAGCAACTCAGCATAGAGCCTGCCTGGCTAAGTGCTTATACTGGTTGGGGCAGGAAGAACATGAAAGTGGTCCATGCAACATTAGTAGGGAATGTTTGAAGTAAAAGTAGCATAATTTGTAAGGGTGTTTTTCAGCATTTTTTGCCTTGTCCCATATGCCAAAAAAACCAGTGGCATCCTGCTGTCACAACCACCACTTCCTCTTGTGTTGTGGTTTGTCCTCTCTCTGATGGTACAGTTCTGCTTAGCTCTCTTATGTTTGGATGACAAGACATGCTGTGTCCAGAATCCTCCTACAGTTTTTAACATATGTTTTGATGCATAAATGCAGCTGAGGAGCTGCGTAAAACGGCTGCAGTGAGCTGACTGTTTTGGCCCAAAGGTTTGTTACTTCCTCTGTTTTGAAACACAGACCTTACCAGTAATATGTTTGTAACCAGTTGCATGGCCATCTGTTGTTACTGCAGGGACAGTTCCAGGGCTGTCTGGCTCCAGATATCAGGAAGTTCAGCTACTTTCCTAGCTACATAGATGAAAACCTGGAGGTTTTTAAAGACAAGCGTGTCCTGATGTACTGCACAGGAGGGATTCGTTGTGAAAGAGGCTCTGCTTACCTAAGGAGCAAGGTAAGATGTTGTTCTGAGGGTGCAGGAGTTGGGAAATTGAGATTGCTTTAAGGGCACTGGTCTTTTGTTTTGCTGGTAAATTTTTACTGTGCACAAATTCCTTAATGTGCATGTGGAAATAAATGCCTCTAATATGTGCTTATCTCACATTGTCTGTCAAGGATGTGGATAGTTTAATGCAGCTCAGTGTGATCTGTGTAGACTAGTGTCACAGCACTGATTGCTCTGTGAAAATAATTATATAGCGCATTTGTTGATAAGAGGTACTTTTAAGTTCTCTGTAGGAGTGTTTTAGGAGGCCTTGAGAACATTCTGCAGTGTTTCCACAGATTCTGTCTACGTTATGCTCTGTGGTCATTACTGCACAGCTTGAGCATCTCAGAGTGATGAAATCAGCCAGTCAGTGCTTTCCCAGTGTTTGTGAAATTAAATCCAGCACCCTGCATTGTTCTAATTGTGCTTTCCATCACACTCCTCTGGATCCTTCCTTCGAGGATCAAGGGAACAGAACACGTAGTTGTTCTCCAGAGATGTAAACCTTGTTTGTTTTTTCTCTGCTGCATCAGTGTAAACCCTAAGAAATTCTGCTTCTGCTGACAGTTAAGTACATAAAACCAGAATAAGCAGCAGTTCATGGAGGTTCAAAAGCATTTTATTTGTGATTCAGCAAATCTCCCTCAGGTGAGGAGGTTACCAGCTTCTTTTGATTGTAACATTAAATGCACAGTTGGGTTCGTGTCAACAAAAACGGCATTCTGGAGCTGGCCAGTAGTCCCTTGTGGCACTGCCTAGAGTTGTGAGTGCACATGGTGCCTTCTGATGATCACTTTTCACTGATTCCTGGCATTTACATTTGCTTTGGCAACTCTGGCACACCACCACTGCTGCAGTCTCCTTCAGCTTTTCTGCTAATATGCTTTAAACAGGCAGTGTGCAGAGAGGTTTACCAGCTAAAAGGTGGAATTCACAAGTACCTGGAAGAGTTTCCAGATGGATTCTACAGGGGGAAGCTGTTTGTATTTGATGATCGTTACGCCATTTGTTCCAATGAAGATATCATCTCAGGTAGGACTAGATAATGTAAGTGCAGAAGGCTGGGAAGCTATTGTAATCATTTCCAGAGATATGCAGTATAAGGACAGCCAAACTGATCTATGTAGTTCTTCCTCATACTTGGTTTGATCTTTTATTGCTAATATTTTTCATGATGGTTATCAGCTCTATGGCTGTAACACGTAGAACAGAAGTGAGAGAAAAAGGAGTCACTAAAAAGAGTTCACTAAAATTGGAAGAGTAAAAGCAAGTATTCTCTGCAGAACAGCTGGTGTTAAGAGCCATCTGCACCTATGGAGAGGCATGTCAAGCACCACTTCTGTTGTTACCTGCTTGTTGCCCACAGTGCTGATCAGACTGTGGTTGGCCAAATGACTGAAGTCTTAAGTAGTTCTCCTGCTGACAGCAGTTCTTTGCTCCAGTAATCTCACAGAATATCAACACAGACTGCCACACACTGTGAGAGTAGTGGCACCTTGTTATTTTCATGCTTTAAAATTTTCTGTAGCCAATGGAATGTCAATGACCTCTCTTAGAAGTTGTTAAGAATATGCCTGGTCTTCTGGCTGGGATTGCTCTTCAGTTACTGCAAATGAAATAATCTGTTATCTTCCTATCAGTTGCCTGGTACAACAAACAGATGGAATTTGACTCTTGTCTTTTTTTTTGAGGAAGCAGTACTGTTTTTCCTCTGAGTTGGTAATTCAAGCATAACCTCCCATTCCTTCACTGCAATCACTGTATGCATCTTGAGGGGGCCTGACTTGGTGCAGAAGTAGAACACACTCTGGATACATCTCGGCCATCTGTACAAAAGTTGCAAGGGGAAGTGGTGTGGTAGGCACCTGTGGTACAGCTAAACTGGGCTGTACCTTTCAGTTAAAGAGTTAAAACTTCTGATGTTGTGGAACAACTGCAAATGACACCCTGTCTGCACAAGCCATTGCTTGTATATGGAAGAAAGATACATGGCACCCCTTTCCTCAGCAAGCAACATTCCTGTACCCTGGTTTAGTTACCAACTGTATATCTTTCTTCTTCCCTTAGCAGTAAGAATCTTTAAATCTGTCTATTCAGAGCTAGAGGAAAGACTAGTAAGTGCTTTCCTCTTTTTCTGGGAGAAAATTACTAAGTTTTCTACATCAAAACCAGAAGTTTAAAAGTTAACTAGACTCTAGAAGATCAAGCTAAACAGGAATTAAAAACCTGGAAGACAATAGATAAGACACTTAAGTGGGAGCTGGCAGCCCCCTAGTGCCGTGGCAAGCCCTCTGCAAAGGGAACAGCTGGAGCAGTGTGGGTGTTAACTTTTTCATTTCCTTCTCGCTTCAGCATGCAGATACTGTGGCGCGCTGTGGGACCAGTATAAACTTTGTTCCAGCCAGCACTGCCGACAGCTTGTCCTAACATGTCCAAGTTGCTGCAACAAAGGTCTTACAGCTTGCTGTTCTGTTTGTCAAGAGAAGGACCTCAAGGTGACTTCAAAGGCTTCGGGACAGACTCTTAAGGAGGAATGTGAATGTACAAAGAGACGGCCAAGGGTACCTGTTGAACGTGTCTCACAAAGGATGCTGGACACAGGAAAAGATTAAGCTGTTTCATTGGCTCGTCCTGATGTGTGCTAATGTGAAGGGCTTCTATAACCAGATGCCTACCTGTTAATCAGTTAGGTTTGGAAATCATGAATATGTGTTGGCTTGGAAAGTCTTGTTCATATGCTGCCTTTAAACCCACAGTATGCCCTGAAAACCATCAATTACTTGCCTGTAAGCCTGTAAATTACCAGAGTGCCCAACCTGTCACCAGCACTACAGGATTTCTCTCCCTGAGTACAGTCTTGTAGTGTGGCCTTTACCATGGGGATTTTAGAGCAGAGTATCTGCTGTTCACAATGCAAAAGAAACTTAATGGCCATGAGAACAATTCCACTCTTCCTGCATGGAGACCTCTCCAAAAATCATGCATTTACTTCAATAGCTTGTAGTAGGGTGTGAACACAGCAGATTCGGTGTGCGTATGTGACTGCATTAGAGCTGAAGATACTTTCCATGTGCATGCCATCTCCCTGCGTCTCTTGCTTTATACCAGTGAGAAGCAAGGGTTAATTACCTGAAGTCACTGATTTAACTCTTGTGTAAAACTGGTTGAAGGCAGCATAAGGACCCCTCTTGTAACTGGAGCAGAGGCCCACAGATAGTCTGCCCAGCCATAATTTTGTGTCACGTAGGAGGAACAGCAGAAACAATTCTCATTGCAATGCTGTCTCCATGGGAACTGTTGTTTCCTTCAGCTTGTCAGTATATGAAATACCCAGGGATCAACTCTGCTTGCACTAAAAAACCCTGACAGCTTGAAGTATGTTGAAACAGGTACACAAAAAAGAGAGCACAGAGACTGTCAAAATACCAGCATTATGGCACTGGAAATGATGCATGTGTGCCTAAGTGTCATCAACAGCTATAAGGAGAATTCAAGATCCTTTATCTGAGTTAAATAATTCAAGATCTGTGAAGCATTTGTGTTTTTTAAACATGGGTTGAGTTTTTTAAAAGCTGTGAGATGTTTATGCAGTTTCCAGCACTGGTTAGTGGAGAAATCATCTTTGAATTTGAAAGGACCTACAGCAGATGAGCTCAAAATACTTTCCCACATGCTGCTTTGTGTGCCTGATGCTGTACAATGTACAGAAAAGATTTATTAATAGTGTAGATGTGTCTTGACTGAAAAATGTCTTTGAAACATACTGCCATTCTGGGAACTAAACAGCAGTTAGTCATTGGGGATTTTTTACTGGCAACTGCTTTTAAAGGTAAGAAAATGGTTGATGTACGTTTCTGCAGTTGCTTAATACCTGTTAGGGCTCTGTTATTTTCACACAGATTGTAACTTTCTCTCATGGTGCTATTAATTCAGCAAGGCCTCAGTGTTGGCTTGACTAGCAGCATAAATACATGGACATTGGTTCCATTAAAGCCATGATAAGCATTTCTTCTCACTTCCAGTATTGCTACCGTAAAGTGAACAGTTCAGCAACTGTCTTTATGACAATTCCATTAATGAGGCAAAACTTTGAAACACATGAATATTGCCTTTGGGCATCTTTCTAGGATAGTATTTAATAGTAAATCTGTGAAAAATCCATACTGGAGAAGAAATTGGAAAATTCCCAGCAGTAGACACCTTCAGCAGAAGTCTAAGGAGTACCTGTATTTCCCTGGCATCTTGCCTTCCTCCCAGTCTTTGCTGGCTGGTTAACCTGTCTGGTTTTGAGGACTGGAGAAGCATGCAAGTTCTCTGGCTAGTCTAGTCTACAGCATGATGGGGAGTGCTCCAGCTTGCATAGTGTGCTCTTCTAGTGTTAGGCTAAAAAGAACACAATTTTGTAATTCAGTCTATCAGCAGGTCTAGAACACTGTAATCAATTTGTAAGGCTGTGTCTGTATCACTTACCAGTACAGAATGGCAACAATTATATTTTATATGTAAACTTTTGAAACATCTGATGATAAATAACCTTTAGTGCTTCCACTATAATTTTTTAAGTACTGTACAAATACATGTCACCTGTTATGCTGGAGGTGCTTAATTCTGCCACGGTAAGTGCTGAAACCTAGCTAGACTCTGATATGGTACAAGGTGCATTTCTCTTGAGAGCTCCTGGCAGCTGGAGATTCTACCTCAGGCAGAGGGTAGCCATGAGGCCTCTTCTGGTCCTCACTGCACTAAGGCAAAGGAGGAGAAGTATCTGAGATGTACAGACGAGGGCCCATAAAGCCATGTTCCCTCAGCTGCAGAAAGCAGAGGGGTAAGAGACAGCCTCCTTTTTGCAAGTTAGCCTATAAGCAGCTCTGTATCCTCTTTCCTGGAGTAGTTTTGTTGGATTAAGACAAATAAGGACTTGCCATGTGAAATGCTTTGTGGTGGGATCCAGTGGTAATGCCTGAGAGAAGGCACATTAGCTCAGGGAGGGAAGTTTTCAGCAGGACTGGCTGTTGACTGCCAGGTGCTGCAGTCACCAGATGGCTTTTTCCCCCCATTTTCCTGGAGAGCTGCTGAGAAGAAAAAATGATACATTTGCTCCTAAATATCCCCATTTTGTAGCTCCTTTGCTGCACAGTTTAATGCCTTTCACCACAAGGCCTGATGCCTCAGCACTGCCTGTCTCTGCTGCACAGTGCTTGGCTGTCAGATGCATCTTGCAGCAAAGTGGCTCTGTGAGGATCAGCTAAGGAACCTGGAATGATCCCGCCAACTTAATATCCCCTTGGGCTACAGTGAAATGCAGGACAAAGTTCTTGTCTTTTTTTTTGCTTTTCTTTCTGTTTTTTTGAGGACTGGTTTTTTTTTCATGCAGAAAAAGATGCTGTAGTAGTATCCATAGCAGTGCTCCCTGCTCTGCAGATGTATCTCCTTGCATGTCTGGGTTTCTTAGCACCATCCAGATTTTCCAGGATAAGATACACTGATGTTCTTCTGAGGCCCGTGGAAGAGCTGAGCCTGTACCATGCAAGTTTGAGTGGATGGCTCAGCTGAAACTCCGTGGTTCGGATTTGGTGATTTAGTTGGCCATTTTGAAGTCTTTGCAGTGCACATAGAAGAAAGGGGCTGTCAGCCAGTTTCTTCATTTTAATGTTTTCAAGTATTTTTCTTCTGTAGTATTTTCATTTTCTGATACAGAACTTGCAGAATGGAGGAAAGAAGCTGTAGTGAAGCATTTGATATGACACCATTGTCACTTAAGATTTGAAGAGAAATGTGTTTCCCACATTGCCGAATAGTGTTTCTCTGCTTTGCTGGTCAGAGCCAGATTGTTGGTGGTGTTTGTCCACAAGCTCTGAAGAAGTTTTTGGGACTTTTGCCAGAATATGTGTAAAAGGCTGACAAACTTCACTCACAGACATTTAAAGGCAGATTTCTATCGAGAGAACATTTTCTAGGATGTGTCATCCAACCAAGATGAAGGCTTCAGTACAGCAGTGCTTCTTCCAGGAGCCTCTTCCTAGCAAGCAGGATCTCACACACTTCAACAGTGGGAGTTTTGGATGTGATAGTGCTGAGTCCAGGCCACTGCCTGTGTGGGAGCCACACAGGCCTTGTGGGGAATTCCTCCCAGGCTGCAGGATGGGTGTAGACTGACAAAAAGCTGTCAGACCGTATGGACTGCAAGTTCAGAGTGGCAGAATTTCACTTCATAGGTTTTCTGGGGCACAACATTTATTCTTGCATTTATGTGGACATAAGGGACAGCAGTAAAAGAAACAATTCCTAGCAGAACAGAATTTAATTAATGGACATGGTAATTAATGGAATTTGACTTGTTTCCACTGAACATCTGGACAAACACTTTTAACATTAAGGAAACTGAAAGGAGTGGAAATTAGAAGAGAAGGCTCTCATTTGGTGATTAGTTTGGCCATCTCTGTGGGGTTAGGATTTGCATCATATCTCTAAAAGTGACTTGTTTTCTTCAGATGTGCATAGAAGGATATTGACGGGTCCTAAACCACTCAATTTTTGAAACTGTTTTGTAATTGGTGGCCTTAAGTTCCATTTGTGCTGGAGGTGGAGACCAGTTTTTTTTCTAAGAAACACAGGATTTGAAACAGCATCTTCAATTAAATGATTCAGCAAATGTCGGTAAAAAATTGTAGTTCACAGTTCTTGAAATTAGCCATGTTTCCGGATGGTAGGAGTGCTTGTTAAACTAGTTGCTCTTCTATAGTTACTTGAGATGAACTTGGAAAAAAAATAAAGTTTTTTTTTAATACTTCTATAATTTGTGTGAAAAATTGTATCTTTCACTCATGCATACCACATCCTAACTTTATGAAATACCATGCAGGAAACTTATATAAAATTAAGTCCCAGGTTCATTAAAGTCACTTTTACACTGGGATGTACTCTAAAATGAGATTGCTTAAAACCAACAGGTTATTATTGGCTTGAATAGTTTCCAACTCTACAGAAAACATCAACAGTCCTACTGGATAAAATCTTCAAAAAAACTATAGCCACTAGTTAATTTCAACTGTTAGTGCATAAAACAGAACTGAGGCACCACAAATACTTGATCAAGGCACTTAATTGCCTTTAGATTTCCACAGTGTAGCACAGATCACCGGGAATGACCTCCACAGCCAGGAACTACACTCCAGTTCTGCACTTGGGAAAAATAGGCCCATTCAGCTCTGCAAGTCTTCTCTTCCTCACTGAAAAAAAAAAGAGAAAGAGGAGTCAGCCATGGCAATGGGAAAATGTGTGGATGGCAGCTTGGCGTAACTGCGCTGGAAAGGAGCTGGGAGATGCACGTTCTGTCCGGAAAGAAGAGAATTCCGTCTGAATTCCTGCTTAGGCAGCAGGCACAGCCTTACACAGTTTAAAATCAAGGAAGGTAAGATGAGGTTTCCCTCCTTATGAATTTTTAAGGTCAGAAGCTACTTTCAGCCTTACCTCTCTTATCTACAGTCATATTTCAAACAGTTTGTCTGTAGAACTGGACTTTGGCCAATGTATCCTGTGATGCTAACTGATGTAGAAACAGCAGGTGACAGATGCTACAGTTGTTCCTTTGCTAGACTTTCTCAATTGCCTTTTCAAATAAAAAAAAATCAATCTCATTTCTTATCCTAAGCTTGCAGGCTCCAGTCCTCTGATCATGATTAACATGGTCAAAGCAGTCTCATCTCTAGTCTTAAAGTTGATTTACACCTACGACAGCTACACTCATGACTTTTGACAAAATTTGTGCAAAGAAAAAAGTATAAAGGGGATGCAGGAGTTAGTTCATGAGGATGAATGTAAACGCCTTCATAGTTGGTTCATAAAGAGCATCTTAGAGAACAGGAGCTATGCAACCAAAACCACTTTCTGGTGGCATCAGTTGATGATAAACAAGAGTACTGGAGTGGAGCACAAAACAGAGAGCTATTGCTGAGAGGGAGAAAATTGAATTTTTTCTGTACTTATACATTGTCCAGGTGTAGAGCTGAGATGCTATTGCCAGAAACCATCAGATCGATGAATATGAGCTGCAAACAAGAACCAAATCAGACAAAAAATGCAGATCTTAGTGGTCAAAGAGGCAGAATGCACAACTGTTAACACAGAAGGCAAGTTGTGAATTCATCCCCTTAACAGCAGGAACAATTAAAATACTAGGTTTAAATCTTCCAGCGGATTACTCTGAATGCCAGGTGCTGCAGAGCAAAAATCTTGCTCTGTTCCAAAGGACAGATTCTGCGATTCTATGACAGAAAACAGCAAGCCTTTTGCAGTGCAGTTCTCTATGACCAGGATTGCAGCCATAGGCAGAATAAATACACAGTGAAGTGTAAGACTGAGTTGTGTGAAGAACTGGTGCATAGCTCTGCTTGGCTGTGCTTCCATGGTACCAGCTGAAGCAAGATTGATTTATTTGTTTTTACAACACCACATATTTATGATCTGTCCAGGTAAGGCAGCCATTGAGTACAGTGTGGTGGGTGTGTTACCTGTATTCAATAATGCTCTGCTGGCCTCATCTCTACAGCAGCCTATAGCCAAGCAATTGAAAGCCTTTGCCATGAGCATTGGCTGAAATGGCAGTTTGCAGACTTGCCCACATTTTGCTTCACAAGCACTTCTGACCACTTCATTGAGAATATAAAGATAACCAAAAGACATGTCACTTTCTGCATCTCCCTAGAAACAGTTCCAGTTTCTTTTGTTAAAGGGCATGGGCCAAATTCTCCTGTCCAAGTTCAACTCTACTACTTTTCATCTCCTTGTTCAAGTGGAGGAAGACAAGCAGTTGGCAGGAATCACAAGGGCTAGCAGCTCATAACCCATGTGCCTTATGCTGTATCACAAGTTGTACCAAACCACATCAGCAGCTCTTGCTCCTTCCCAACAATACCCACCATCACTGCAAAAAATGCTACCTCTTCTCGGAGTTTTAGCTTCCCAGTGTCTCCAAGTCTGGAGCACAACCCACTGCCTGTCTTGACCGCAGCTGCACTGAGGAACCTATCAGTGAAGACTGCTTCCCTCCTGGAGGGGCAAAGCATCATCAGGCCCTTCAAGAGGTGCAGTCTAATTCACACATATCTACTGGAGCTTTCGTGTGAGCAGTTCTGCCCTAATTCCACCAGAAATGGCCCATAGGACCTTCCTATGCTTCCTGGCTTGCAGCCAGCCTGACTCACCTAGGTCGTTGTTGTTCATCATAGCGTTGGAGGCACGAAGTCGGGGACCTTGCTGAGTGAAATGGTACCCAAACTTCAGTAGGGAGGTGTTTTTTTCCAAGATATTTGCGATTTCCATTTCTACTTTGTTGCCCAAGGGCTGGCTCTTTTGAAAACAAAACAGAAAATGAAGCTGGTCAGGTCAGAGTGTGATTCAGAGTGAGCACTTAGATCTGTCATATCCACCTCTTCCCTCCTTCTCTGAACCTGTTGGTCCATTCAACATTTCTGACTTGGAGTTGGTAAAACAAACCACTGGCACGTTTCTGGTACCAACTCCTAGAGCAGACATTCCCACAAGTCCTTTTGCCCAAAGACTTTATTTCTTGGACAGACTAACGGCTAGGAGAAAGCAGCTTTTTGAACTCCAGTCATCTATCCCTCAGTTCCCTGTAGCTCAGCTGCTTCAACCCCTAGGTTTCTCAGGGAGCTAAACTTGCCACAGCATCTGCACCCTCTACAGATCTCCTTCTCTTCCCATTGCATTCTAGGAAAAAATTCAGTTTTACTAAACACACATTTGTATTCAAGCCCCTGCAAGAGGTCAGAGCAACGCATGATATTGGACAGGCACATCACCATTCTCCACGGCAGCACCAGAAAACATGGAAAGCTGCTTGAACTGCTGCAGCCTTTATTAATTACTGTGGATAGCAGCAGATGCCGCCCAGGAACTGCAGCAGAAACAAGACTCTGAAAGCAGCCACCCTCCACCCTGAGCAGTCATGGGGTTTCCCACAGGCAGGACACTTGACCAGAGCTCTCACTCACACACACTTTACCTGGTTGTCGATGCGCAGTTCTACCAGTGATGTGTTGCCCTGGAGCGCCTCGACAATAGCCAGGATCCCTGACCCAGAAATAAAGTTTGATTCCACATTCAGGGTCTTCAGTGTGTTGTTGACCTTCAGCATTTCTGCTAGGGCCTGTGGACAGAGGTGGGCAGGAAGAACAGCAGTCAGACTGGCAGGGGTAGAGCACTCCACAGCAACAGAGGCAGAACTCCCTGTGCCTCCAGAGGACTCCAAAATGGTCCTAGATGCTGAGCAGTTTCACTGACACCAGATGGAAGTGCTCTGTGCAGAGTGAAGGGAGTTTCCCCACTGCTGCAGGGGGATTCCTGAATGCAAGCATGCTGGAGGCCACACAAAACCTCATATGGACAAATCTTTAGGGCTACCCCAAAAGGTGCCAGTACCCACCTGCAGCTGTCCTGTGACGGCCTCATCTGTCCATCTTCTAAAGTCAGCATGGTGATGACAAGGATGCTAGCCAGCATTGCCCTGCCTCTGTTCTGACTGGGGCCCTGCATGGGGTTTAGATGCTTCCCATTATAGCAGGCACGGAGAGGAGCACCTGTTGTGTCCTCCCAAGTAGCAGCACAACCATACTGACTTTTGCTTCCCTCAGTGGGTAAGACCAGAAGTGGGCTGGAACACTCCCAACTACCCTGACCTGATCAGATGATCTCATTTCATATAAAGTGAATGGCAAGATCCATCTATGCCATGAAAGAAAGTAACAGAAGGTGATGCCCAAGTGGCAGGGCTGATCTAACTCACAGCAGCTGGCCCCACAGCGACCGTAGCCCTGCACAATGCCCCTGGAGCCTCAGATGGCACCAGTGCAGCCTGCACAGGCTTCCTCCTTACTCCAGAATGCCTAACATCATGTGAGGGCAGTACTTGCCCTCCAAAAAAGTTTTTTTCTTAACAGGAAACTGGTGTACATATGTGTGGGGAGGGGTAGGTAGGGGTGACCTGGAAGAATAAGAGCAAAAATTGGTTGCAATGCTGCTGGAGAAGTGCACAAAGATGCAGCCTGGAAGGTGGCATGAGGATCACTCAGAATGCTCAACACCTCTCTGCAGTCCCACCGATATTTAGGATCACTTGCAGCAACCACAAAGACCTGTTATCACCTACAGAGGCCTCATGTAAGAGTGAGTCCTGCTTCTGCACTGTCTGCACAAAGGAATATATGAAAGAAAGCTGGAGCAGACGTACAAGGGGAGGAATGGGTGTGCACACAACACACACATTTTTGTACCAATGGAAAGAAACTTCCAGAAAGAGAGAGAGAGACAAACTGCCTTTAGAAAATGTCACAAGAAAGTTGGTTCTTGTGTCACGCTCCTTTTCCAGGAGGTCCTTGAGGACAAATATGAGACTGAATGAGATTAAAAGATTGCACCCTGAAATCTCTGTAGTTGAAAAATTAAGTGAAGGAACTGATGCCTGTCTGTTGCTGACTTCCATTAGTGTTCCTGAAACAGAAACACCTGCACCAAACACCAGAGGTGTGGAATGTGCCAAACGTGACATAAGGTAGAAGCAGTCAGTCAGTAATGCCGAAAATACCTTGCCTGACAACAGTTCCTGTCACAACACCAACATGATGAGGCGACAGTACTTACAAAAGCAACAGGATCATTGCTCCGTGTCCCAACTATACTGAACTTCTTCACGTACGTGTTGTTTTTCAGTGCTTCCGCAAAGGCTTTTAAAGTTGGTATGGGAATATTCTGTGAAAAGAAATGCAGAAAACCAGTGTTAGACCATCATCTGTATGAAGGAATATGTAATACATTTAAAATATACTTCTAATTTCTCATCAAGGTCAAATCACCAAATGGACTGAAGTAATTCAGGAAGGGGTTGATAAACATTTTAACAAGTTCTCTTGCTATAATCAGCAGTATCTAAGGAGCATGACAATGTCTTCATCCTAGTTCGAACTCTGCTACAAGCTCACTGGCTTGATTTGAAGCCACATCTCTGCTGTTTTATTTAATTGCCCAGAAATTCAGCTATGTAGGAACACAGGTGTGGTGGGGATGTATTTAACCTGGATCTATCAGCCCACAAAGCATTGCTCCTGCACTCTCTAGCACAGTGACAGCACTGAGTAACATTCATATCATGTTTAGAAAATTTCCATATATGGGGCCTGATTTAGAAAGCCCTGAAACAATCTCCTAGTAACACAAATCACAGACACCTCTGAATGCTTTATGCAACATCTTTCAGGCTAAGATTTGCCATGCTAGGTCTCAGCACAGAAAACAAAATGCTGTTTATCCTGAGTTCCTTCAAAATGAGTATTTTTCACTTATCAAGCACCATAGATACCCTCCTTTTCACCTTGCACAAAATTTCACCTAAAATTGTAAGTGGTATCTTCACCTTGGACTTCTTGCCACACCATTTGAATCCCACCATGTGGAATCACCTGAACTCAAAGCCATCTGCAGAGCCATAACACAGCACCCAGCAGCTTAGAATCTCCACTGTCACTACTCAGTTCTCCAGACTGTGTCCAAAAGTCATTAGTTCAACACACAAAAGTAGTGCCTGCCTGCCAGTTCATCAGACTTGTGTCCTCAGGGGACAGGGTCACTAGCCAGAATCAGATGCATAAAAGTAAAAATAATTTTGTTACAGAAAGGTGCAGGTACCATGGTAAAAATGTCTTTAATGTGCATATGCAGTTAACCACGTTCCTGCTGTTTGGCTATATCATCATTCAACAGACCACATGGAATGGAAACTATTTATTCGTATGTGTATGTGTCCCAAACACAACAAAAGAAGTGGTGCTATATCCTGATTTGCTCTCCACAAGAAGTAAAAGAGCTCCACAGAAAAGGATGGGTAGGAGACGGATAGGGCCACCTGCAAGAAGGGAAACTTCATATTTTCATGGCAGGTATCAGAATTGTGAAGCCCTTTTGCCCCTCCACCAAATATGCCTGACTGAATCCTCACAGAAACCTAGAACATGTTCAACCAGACAGCCTGGAGATGGGTCTCCCCAAACTACCCTCAACACAGCTCCATTCTTCCAGGCACTTAGAGGAGTCCTTCTGCTACCAAACTCGTGCCTTTGTCCCACAGCAGGTCAATCCCTGTTGCCTACAGTGGAGATAGGAAGCACTGGTGTTTCTTGTCCAGCTATGCTCAGTGTTATGGTACTGCTCTAGGCAGCAAAACAGACCTCTGCCTTCTGTGGATCAGATGTTTGAGCCTGTTAATAAGAGGAAAGGGTAGAGAGGATATATACCATAATATTGTTAAGGTTGACTTCTTCAAGGTCAGGATCATTGCTTTCTATTCGTTTCAGAGTTTCCTCCACATCTGTTGAGTTTGGTTCCTCATCAGGAACTGGTTTGTACTGTGTGGGCTTGATCACACCTGCAAGTGAAAAGCAACACATGAAACTGAAAGCACCCTTAGCACCAGTACCTTTTCTTTGGGTATGTTTGTTCTCTTTCAGAAGCAGAGAGGTGGAGGCATAGGAGATGGAAGCATGACATGACAAATAGACATGAAATGAGAGACCCTTCTACTGGGGTCAACCAACACAGGACAGCCTGTATCTGCTGCTATATGCTTTCAGGGTCCAAATCTGGGTGACAGAAGGCACACTGCTCCCATGGGGCTGTTCCCTAGGCTGTGCTAGTTCCCCAGTGATACCAGGGAAATGCCTGACACTGCACTGGCTCTCACAGAGCAAGGATGCACCTGAGGCAGCTCCAACAATCACAGGCTGCTTTGACATTCACGCCTCTAACCTTCAGCCTAAAAATAATTTCCACTTTGCCCCTGCTAGCAGCTTCAAAGCCAAATACTGCAGCGTGCTAACACTCTAAATCACTTACTGTTCAGTCCTTCTTTGTTCACGATGGTGCTGCTCCCCAGTGCCTCATAGTACTGCTGGTTACTCATCAAGGTGTGCATGCCAAGGATGGCTACAGAAAATGAGAACACAATTTATTGCAGGCTCCAAAGCCAGGAAACGACACGTAGATGCTGCCTGGGATGGGAGTCTGAAGCACAAGCTTGGAACAATATAAAAAGGTGGGACAAAGCCCACTGCTGTCATAAATACACAACAGGGCTCAAATATGCTCCATTCTTTATTCCAGTGTAGCATGATTCATAGGAGAAGAGAAACATCATCTTGTGCATAACAAATAGACAAACAGTAAAGGTTCCCCGGTAGCCTACCTGACTCAGCATCACAAAAAAAAATAGTGTGAAAACAGTACAATGCTCAAAAATTGCCATTGGTAGGCTTTAACCTAAGTCCAGCAGGAGCCTGCACATTCTTGTCACCCTTGTTCACCTGGGCATGTGCCACACACTGCAACAGTCCAGTTTGTGAGGTGGGTTGTGCTCCACACAGAGCCCACTGATGCCAAGGCAGCAACATATGAGGTGACTGTCACCTGAAGCGTGGATGGCACATCATGTTTTCACTCAACAACAAGCGTGGTGTTGTGCTGTTGATTTTTGTATGCTTGAAAGTTGACATTTTGAGAAGCTAAAGCTCTGCTGGCTTGGTTGAGATGCAGAGAGTGATGAATGAAACTCAAACACTGTAATAGCCCAAAAGCCAAACTCAGCAAATTTGTGTCTCTCAGCCTCATGACTGCAAAACTGATGTGCAAATGCACATTGAACCATGACCAGGGGGCTCTGGTAACATTCTTACCAGCTGTAAATGAGCAGTAGGAAGTCAATGGCTTAGAAACATTTGGGCAAAGAATCTGTTTATGAAAATAACCCTACTATTCACAAAAAGATCAAGTTTCAAAATAAATTGATTTTTTTAATCAACGGCTTTTTTTGTTTTTTAATAGCTATATAACTTTCTAAAGAAAAATGCATATACATGAATACTTGTTAAAACCAACACATCTTGAACTAATTTTGACCTCTGGAAAGACACAGTGGTCAAAATAATAAATTTCTCCCTGAAATTCAAGTATGCCACCACAAAGGCACTATGCTTTAGTCTTAGGCTTGGTTGACACTAGTCTGTCACCATTTTCTTGTTGCTTTGGCCAAGAAGTGCTGGAAGTTGAAGGACAAGGTTATCCTTGAAGTCCAACACATGAATAGCATCTGTCATGGTGACAGCTCATCATGACTCCAGATCTAGGTTGCACAGGCAGGATATCCAGGAGGAAACTGTGTCAGTGAACTTCCCCATGGCCCACAGCACATCCCCAACTGGATCTCACAGAGCCAGTTTCCATCTGAAAGCCTAAATGAGACTGGGCACTTTGAGTTTGCTTGTTTGTACTGTAGCAGGCCCTTTTTTCTGTTATATTCCCATAGATGAAATTTTCAGAGGTGCAACACAACTTGGAAAAGTAATTTGCAGGCCCAGCATTTTGGGGACACACATACCCCCCAAAACATAGCTTATTTGGAGAATGAAATCTCTTCATCAGCCAGGAGTGTGAGTATCTGGACTGCAGAGAGAAGCAAGGATCTGCTGTCATGACCACTCAGGAAGTTTAGGGGCTAGAGTTTGTGCTGATAAGACAAGAGTGATCCACTGTTTCTAAGTCTAGCGCTTACTGTGTATTCTCCAAAAGAACTCAAGCAGAGCAAAGGCATCCCATTTCTGCCTCTCTCAGCTGACCAAAGGCATGGGAGCCCTTCCAGGACTACTTGGGAGCTACCCTCCTGGCCTTGCCAAGGAAGGAATCCAATATATCACAGCTGCCGATCCCTACTAAATAGGCAGGAGCAAAATGAGCTCCTGCTAAATGAGCCCTGCTAAACAGGCAGGAGCAAGTCACTGTCAATATTAAGACTTCAGCGCAGCTTGTATCACATCAGTACTCCTGCTGCCACGTCAAGTGTACTCTCGCAGCAACTGCAGAACAAGCTTCCATGAACAGCATTTCTCTGTGGAAATAACTGCTGCACAGATATGGAGAAAGGCAGATTTGATAAGATAGGCCTTCATAGTACTCTAGAATAATAGTAAAAAAAGCAAAATCCAGAGATGCAATACTTGGCCAAGGTGCATATGTTGAAAGTCTTAATGGAGAAACACATTTCTAAGCCAAAATACAGTATTCTTAAGATGTCTAGCTCATGTACTTATTTTACAGACTTACAGATTTCTGGAAAGGAGGGTACTTCTAGGGAGTATCTTGTCTGAAGGAGACAAAATGAAGAAGCAGCCAGAATCCTTGAAATGTTCATTGACTGCTAGACCAGGAGGGCACATGTGAGCTCCATAAAACACCATGGGGTGTCCATATGCTCCTTTGGCCGAGGCATGTCATGTCCCAGCCACAGAGCCAAATCCATGCTGTGGGCTTCAGCAAGATACCCAGTCATCTGACTGAATGACCACACAAATCACAAGAAATTGGTAGCTTTAAAAATGTGTTGAAAAAGCTCTTTAACAAACGGCAGCTTTGAGTGCCCAGTGAAAGACTTCTCTAACTTGACAGCTCCCTTAATGGGTTGCACAAGAAATCCACATTCTCACTGGGTCAGCTTGACTGTTTCCTAAGGTTTGATTTGAAGAAAACATTTTTAACAAAGAAATAAAATTCTGTCAAAACTTATAGCATTCAGATAAACAGCAAAAAATGCAACAGCTCCTTTGTTACAAAAGAACAAGTAAAAAACTGCAGTAGTTGAACAACTTCAACCTACAATTGTTATGAAATTATTTTACCAGCAATGTCACAGAGCTCTGCATCAGAGGCATTAGCAAGGGCTTCCTCCAGTTCCGGCTCCAGAGTCACACTTTCCAAAACGGGATCCATTGGCTTCTGCTTGGGGATCCAAGCTTTTCCTATAAATGCAAAGTGAAGTCACTCTCAGTATAGCTGGAACACCTATTTCACAGATAGCTGTGCAGACACATTTCCATGGTTTGAGATTTGAGCAGCGGTAAGGACAGAGCAGGGCACAAGGACCTAGAGAAAAGTCAGAGGATACACTGAATCCCTTCCCATCAGCTTGGTCTGAGTCCTGCTGTGATGAGGGCCAGGAGGCAAATGCAGAAACCACCAGCTGTGGAGCTGGGCTCCTTCAGCAGCACAGCAGGCTGCATCTACAGAAGCCCCACTGTACATTTGTACAGGATGATGGCTTTCACAGCATGGCACCCAAAGCCACACACAGCCTGACTCTGCAGGACTTCACTTTTTTGAAGGTTGCACAAAACTAGTGAAGGTGTTCCACGTCTCACACAGACCAAGAGAGGTCAGTGGCTTGGACCCAGCACCACATCTGCAGGATCAGTCCCGTCACCGAGACAGCTCCTGCTGCTAACTCCAAGTGCATGTTGGCAGGGCAGAGAACATATCAGTCAAAAGAAGCTGGAAAGGAGGTGGTGGAGGGGTCTGACAGCAGGTAGAGAGAGAGTTCAGTGAACACACCAGATGTAAGCAGGAGCAGGCTTGAGGCTGCTGGTTTAGCTCAGCCTTGCTGCAAGGGGCATGCCAGATGGAGACCTCTGTGCTTTATCTCCCAGGACAGCAAAAGGCCAAGAAACAGACCTTTTCCGTACAATTCAAAGGTGCAAATCAACAAGTCCAGCTGGTAATGCAAAGTTGTCATCTCAACTGCTTGATCATGACCTTTTTCTAAGGGGGTTGCTCAGATGGAGAAGAGGCTGTATGGTGAGTGGTGCAGCCCCAGCCCAGCTCTGAATGCAGTGGGCTCTCTGGCACTCCCCCATCTCACTGCCCACGGTAATCACCGGGCAAGCCATGACCTTTCTCTGATGGGGCTGGATGCAACCAGGGAGGTGTGGGGCAGTGGACAGGGTTATGGCACTGCATGGGTTCTGCCAGCTCCTAACCTCTCACACTGACAAAGCATGGTGGATCTCTTCACAGAGGTGGAGCAGTTCAGGTCTGAGATTTCAGTTACCCATCTGTAACTGCTCAGAAGAAAAGAGAGAGGCTTGTGTGTTTTAACACAGCACAGTAAGGAACAGTCTGTCGGGTGAATCCAGTGCTGCTGAGACTGGAGTAGGAGGAAGCGGGCTCTTGGAGCCTTTTGGAGCAGCCTCCTCCCTTAAAATAGTACAGAATCACTGCAGAGGAGATAGTGAGTGCAAAACACTTGGTATGCCAGTCAGGACTATTTTCGTCCCCTCTCTGAAACCAGAGTCAGCAGCACTGAAGGGGAGAAAGAAAGATCCTGCTGCTCAGGCATGTGCAGAAACAGAAGGGGCTAAATTTAGCCTCAAGGAAGAAGCAACTGCACCTAGGGCTCCCCTGGTATGAAATGGAGGCTGCCATACACAGCCTTTTGCACAGCAGCTCATCTCCTGCCTGTGCAGGAGATGCCCTGACAAAGAGGGCAGGAATCTGCCTCCTGGGACACAGCTGCTCTCACAAAAATAGGCAGAGCGTCATGTGTGTCTGCACAGCCAGGCAACTTCCTGGAACGCAGCACCAAAATGTCTGCTCTAGCTTGGTGTGAAGATCTGGAACCCCTGTCCCACCAAATGCAAACCGTACATACCATCTGGTCTGTGCAACTTCAGCAGAGAACAGGAGAAACGGCAAACTTAATTCTGCTGTCACACACAGTAACTCCATTTGATACCTCAGTGTCAATGGAACTTCTAGGGTTTAATTCTAAGTAAATTTTAATTAACTAATTTAATAGTCGACTTTTAACTTTTAGAAAGTTCTGTATCTCATCCACGCTTTGTTACAAGATTGAACTTTAAATTAAACAGTGGAGGTAAACACAGCATTTTATGTCATAATATAGCATGTATGCACACCCCAGCTCCTACCCTGCCCAGAAGCATGGCCAGGGAGAACACCTCAGTGGCAAACCAGTAAATCACCCTCCAAAGGTGGTGATTTATTTACAGCTCTCTCACAGCTGTGAATATGTAATTTACCGTCTCTGGCTCACAGTCAATGTTAAGTAGTGTCTTCTCTCAACAGCATGTTACAAGTGAAAATATGTTTAATGCATTTGAGATCACATCAGGCTGAAGTACTATGAGCTCAGATAAGAAGTTGAAGATTTGAGATGCCTGAAATACCTCTGTCCCCTGCAGAGCACTGCTTTTATCTGCTGGGCTAGCCAAGCAGGTAATCAGTGCTGAGCTATGTCTGAAGTTACTAAATTGGTCTTCCTGATAGCACTCAATTTACTCTTTAAATTTACTTTTCTCAAGTAGTACTTTGTTTTTAATCTAAAAATACCACCTCAGGTTTTATTAAATGAACAGATTTAACACAAGTGCTTTCTAAAAGAGACATGTGAGTCTGTAAGGAGATATCTTTGAGAACGATCTCAGTTAGGAAACCTGCTCATATGCCCACATTTTCATGTATTTCTGTTTTGACACAGGGCAACCATTAGTGTGAACAGTGTAGAACCAGCTCACCTGCTGCAGGGGCACCATGGTGCACAGGGAGACATAACAGCAGAAAATTGCTGCTGAGAAGCTCCTGGAACCCAGAGGCAGGGGCTGACCAGACCATGTCACATATCAGATGATATTCAGAGTGCTAACAGGAACAGGAAGGTCATTTGTATAACGAGTCATGTATGAGTAGAACAGGAAGAGATGCCAGAAGCAGAAAAAAGAGAAGAGGCAGAGAAAACTCTTTGCACACAGGCCTCATGGCCATGCAGAGCAGGAGTGCAGTCACTGTTTTAGGATATGGTGCAGAAAGACACAAACATGTGACCTGCAGAAGAGTGGGAAGTGAGGCTGCAGTTATCAAGAGGTGATGGAGATTAGATGGCAACTGTGGGACTCATCACAGCTGTGGAGAATTGTGGCGTTTCTTTATGATGAGAAGCTCTCAGTGTTGGGATGGAGTGTAAAAGACAATGATGAAACAAAGAGCACAGCATGCAGACCTCACAGGAGAACAGGGCAGAGGAGGAACAGGAGAGGAGAGAAGACGGTGTCTTTCCCATGGCCTGATCCACCTGCAGTGGCATGGGAACAGAAGGAGGCTGCACAGTGTTACAGCTTCTGTCTAGTTCTTAACAACGTATCAAGTGGTATCCAAATTAGCAAGCACAGGGACCTCTTCCACACACACCAGTTTATCAGCCAGCCTGGGCTCCGGCTAGACAGCAAACAGAGCAGGTTCACCACCTCAGTGGTGTCAAAATGAAGATTTAGCAATGCAGGTTAGACACAACCCTTCTGCTGTGCACCCACTGTACCCTCATTGTGATGCACCCAGCATGGTGCAAAGGATGACCATACCTCTCTTTTCACCCGTAAAAGGGACCAAGTCTTCTCTATCTTTAATGTCCTTTGCCTGCTTTTCTAGGTGGGCCATGAGTTCCTCCCTTTTGAATGGGCCAGTTGGTGGCTTCTGTGTCTGATCCCGCTGCCGCAGCCCTGCTGGCAGCAACGCATTCTAGACATGAAGGGAAGAAAAACAGGTTACCTCTGCAGGACATGATCCCCATCCATCAAACACTCTCACCTCTCCACTTCCCTCATTCCAATGTCTTCCACATGGCTGGACAATTTTGCTTTACCTGTGTCAAAGGTTTTCTCCATCCAGCCCCACTAATTCTCACATCATCCAAGACATGTGATGCTCCTTCCCTGCTCCAGTTTCAAGTGCTGTTAAGTGGATATTTCACTGCAACTGCAACTCCAGCCCGTTCTTCTGAAGGCTCCCAGCCATCGTCTCCCCACTAAATGAGTCTGTTCAAGTGCCCACATGCCCCATACATCCCAACAAGAATATGTTACGTGAAATCTCATGGTGTTTCACAGAGCAGACCACAGAGGAATGGTGGTCCCTTCTGTCTTTCATGATTCCTCACATAACTACAGACAAGGTCTAACAGAGAAGGTCACTTGGTTACAGAACAAGATCCCTGTTAACCTCAGCCCTTTTACAAATTGCGTCCCTGTTATTATTCAGTCACATTAGCCACCATGGGAAGTTGCTTTTCACCTGACACATATGGCACGTAAACACCTGCTTATATTTAAATATAGAACAGCTTTAATGCAGTAAGTAAGGCTATTTCCAGATTTGACACTAAGCATGTTCTTTAAAGCTTTATGGGATAGAAGTCAACATTTACTTTTTAAGACATTCAAGGTGAGTTTTCCATGCCCACTTGATAAAATAGTTCATTATAATTTTAATGTTTCAGTGAAAAGCCTGGGAAGGAAAATTACTAATAGGAAGAAAATAGACCCAGGCAGCCTTGGAGTGCAACAGAAGAGAACTGTGTGAATGCCCAGGCAGGGAAGAATAGGAGACAGCTTGCTTCCTCAGGCTTCGTGCTGTGAGAAGTAACCATGTAATCTTCATGTTTTAACTTCTGCATTCAGATGACATCTGTACTGACAAATTTCCACAATTATTTTACCTTTCTGCATCTTTCACAGAATGCTGCCTGTCTCTGTGTTTTCTGAGGCAGCTGTAGCCAGCCCCTCAGCCCAGACACTTAATCCTGGGAGCTAGCTTTCCACCTCTTAAATATTTTCCTATGTTGCAATTAAAAATACTGATGATGCAAGCTACACGTCCCATCATGTACTCCAGAAACACTAGTTGCATGTTGCAGGAACAATTTCTCACTTGGCAGTTCCCAAACTCATCATGTAACATTGCCATAACCCAGAGACCTGTCAGTTGGCTCTGCATGTCCTCTGCTAGGGCCACAGAACAATACTGACTCCAGAAACCTCTCACCAGCTTGGCACCAGCAGACACCACATTTGCTTATATGTAAGCTCCTGCTGATGCTGGGAGGTTGTTAAAAATAAACTATCTCACTGCAAAATGGTGGGATTTAGCTTTCTGCCTAAATGGAGTAAAATACAGACCATTTGAAGTTTGTTTCAAAGAAACAAAACTCCCAGAAAGCCTGAAACCAAACAATCCACAAAGCAATCCCTCCAGGGTGGCCTGATCAGAAACAGAGATCCATTTTCCAAGTTGCTGCCCTGCACCAGCATCAGCTCCTACTGGTGCTACAAATCACAATGCTTGTCACATCAGAGAATGCACACCAGGAAAAGTGCAGAAAAACAGAAACAAAACCACACATCTAGACTGCTTGCAGTGGCAAAAACCTCTTTTGCTCACCTGCAGCCAGTCTCTTCCATTCTTGCACTGAGTACAGGCTCTGTAAAGAATCCCACTGACATACAGATTCTATGGAGATTTAACATCTAGCAAATCCCATTTAAAAATTACTTACATCAGGATCTAGTTCTTCCAGTTCATTTTCTAACTTCCTGAGCTCCTCCTCTGTCAGGGCTCCAAGGATCTTGTCTTCATCAAGGTCTCGGTATTTTTCTAGCTCCTTTCTGTAAGACATCTTAGAGGAGTCTTGTGGATCTCACTTGTATGCTGAAACAGAACCTGAAATGAAAACCAGAAGCATTAACACTGATCACATGAAAGATAACACTGTAGCCTGTCTGGGTGAGGAACGCTGAATACCCCCAAGTTACAGAAGATTTATGCTTGAAGCATGGCTGATTTCGAAGACAGGGTCACATGTCTCAAGGCTGCCCACCCATATCCTACATGCACCTAACAGCCCATTGTGATGAGAGTGGCACAACTGCTGGCAGTGCATTGCCCCATCATGGATTTACAAGGCAGCACTGAGGAAGTACTTTGAACAGGGCCCTGGATAGATACGTTTTTCTACAAGCAATACTGTATGATAATGAAGTGCCCTAGGCATTTATTTTCTTGAAGTACAGTAAACCAGAAGTCATCAATAAACCGGAAGACTGAAGCTCTCATGTCCTTACAAACCCTCAGTAACACCAACCTACACTTGGCACTCCAAATGATGGTGTCACCAGATGGGAAAACAGCACCACTGAGTACCTCTGAGCCCTGCAAACCTCCACAGGGCTACAGTACACAGAACTTCTTCCCATGTTTTAAAGCCACAAGTAGATCAGGAAGTATTATCCACACATGTCCAGAAGGCTGCCAGCTAAAGGTACTATTTAGTGACCCACCTTCCCTGGGAAAACACATTTGCACAGTCGCTGGCTAAGCAGATGACCTGTGTGCTACTTCATATTCTAAACCAACCCTCCCAGAAGAGAAACGGGAGTAACATACTGAATGGCCTATGTGAATAACCCCTGCTGACCCAGAGGTTTGGCCTACATCTCCTGACATAAAATGTCATACAGAATCAAACACATGTAACTGGACCTCTGCAAGCAAAAAGACTGTAGAGGACCTTCTACAAAGGCCAATATGTTTAATATATGCAGGTGGGTTAAAAATACACTCAGCACAACACACAAAAATGTATCCAACTCTGCTCTTTTGTTGGCAGTCTCCTTCTGTTCTGTAGTAATGCCTGTATATTTATATATTTTAGGCTCAGTTTTTGTGAAGACTGAACTCTAGATAATTTAAAGTGACTTTTCCCAAAGTTTTGCTACTGTCTTGAATGACATTTATATTAAAATAACAGCAAGGCCTGTGCATATTTAAGGAGCCAAACCTCTTTTGGTTTTCTATAAATGGGCTTTTCTCAGCCCAGTGGAGCATCAGAACACTACTCCAAGTCTTGTCTCTCTAGCTTTAGCTGTCCTCTCAGGACAGGTTATGGTCTTAAAATCCTCACCCTTCATTAGTGGACAAAGTTTCTTTATACAAGTTACAACACAGCTGCTGTTCCAGATAGGAAAATTATCTTTAGCTTGGTCACAAAAGGGCACTGTAATGCACACATGCTTGCTCAACACCAAGCCCTTAAATTTAGAGCTGTCATCTGGTCAGATGTTTGGTTTCCCACTGCTGTGATGGCAATTCCTGCATCACTTGCATTCCTGCCACTTGCCACTTAGGAGGTGAAGCACCAGAAGATGGTGCCTCCTTGATGAGAGAAACAGCCCCCAAAGCTCCCAGATCTGGGAGTGAAAGGATGAAACCCAACTTTTCATAGGGCTGGTTTGCTCTGTCAGTGACAATTAGCTGTGGGCACCAGAGTCAAGGGCAGCGGGAGGGTAAAGGAGAAAGCACAGACAATGGGGCATCATGGGTTTGGCTAAATGAGGTGGTGGGGACCCCCATACACCTGTTCTTTACCAATGCCCTGCAGCAGTCAGTGCAAGGCTCCTGGAGCTGTGAGACTGGCATGTGGTAGCCATGCAACCACACCCTAGTCAGTCCAGGAGGCATATCCAGCAGCTCATCCCCTGTAAGATTGTGTTTCCTGTAGGCATAGAGACGGGCAAAGCCTTTACTGCAGTTACCCATGAACACTGATGCACAAGACTCTAAAAAAGCAGTTTGGACTTGGATCTGGAGATGTGTTGCTCTACTGTGACCCTTAGATTCAAGTGCACAAACCGCAACTTGTCTGGATTTCATACGCAACTTTTAGTTCCGACCATTCTGCTATGAAAGAAGCTGGAGCTAGGAGCAGGCAGGAGGCAGAGGATAACTCACTCCAGGCTGCTAAATTCCCAGTAATTGCTTAAAATACAATTGCTTAAAATACCCCCCCACCTGCCATGCATATGGCAATCTCTGGCTATGTGAGGACAACAATGTCCAGAGGCAGCCACCGTCCCTTCCCAGAAATCCAGTGCAGTCTTCAAGCAGTAGCCCATCTGGGCCCAGAGTGCAGCCTCTGCATGGCTGACCTTGTTGTCTCCTGCCAGAAGGACAGAGATGTCAGCACCAAGAGGCGAAAGACAGGACATTGGATGTCAGTGCGCACAGGCAATGCTTCTGGAAAACGCTTCAGGTTTCAAAGCATCTTGCAGAGATATGAAGCTGTGGCTGCATATAGCAAAGGCCCTGAGGGTTGAGGACAGGTGCAGAGCCTGCTGAAACACAGTTGAAATCCCCATGGGGAGAATTTCATTTGCCACCTACCTCAGACAGAGCTGCTGGGAGGGGGAAGTGCACTCACAGCCTTGCTGGTGCAGCCGGATAGTGCTGGCACCTTGCACAGCTCCCACAGAGAGCAGGTCAGGAGCACTGTTTGTTGGGAGCACTAGCCCCGTGCATGACAGCAGGACATTGTGTACTGCTCTCCTGCCTGCCCAGTGAGCTCCTCAGCATTGTGTCCTCCAGCACAGCCTCTGGGACCAGTATGTTCACTGGCTCTCCCTTATCTTCACATCCCAGCCCTCTTCTACCCTATCTTGCTAATGAGTGCTGGGAGAAAAAGCAAAAGAGGCCATATGCTGTAAATGGCAAGAGGGCTTTGTACTGCTAAAAATAAGCAAGCAGGTAAATTCAGCCTAATTGTTTAAATTTACACAGCATACTGAAACAAGCACCACAACAAACAGGTCTCCCTAACCTGTGCTAAGGTACAAGTATAGCTTAACATAGATCCTGCCCCTGAGCTCAAACAAAACAAGATCATCCAGCACAACTACAGTGTTAAACTTTTAAATCCACAGACTGCTAGCCATTCAGGGAAGAATCAAATGTAATTCACCACAAATCTACTCCATCAAATCTTTTCCCAAAGCTCAACTAAGATGGCAACTCTGATTTTTCACTATTTTTCATTAAACCTTCCACTCTTCATTCAATCAACTAAGGGAGCATCACAAAAGAATACATAAGTAATATACAGAAACCATACAGGACGAACACTATTACAACTTTAAGACCTCATAACATTGAAATTCACATTGACTACCAAGATAGCAAGGTATTAATCTCCTTGTTCAAAGTACTTGTCAAACACATGAGAAGACAGCCCAAACACTTGCACTTCATAAGTCTGAAGAGCACATAGGTTGGAATGCATGATGATAATTAAAAATCTTAAAGGAGAAAATTGAAATTGGATGGGAGATAGACCATTCCTGCCATGAATATAGGAAAACAAAACAAAAAAAGGCAACATTTGTGATGAGTGGGACGGAATAGTTTCTTTCTGAAGGATCCAAAGCTGCTGAACAAATACATGGATGCTGAAAGCCAGCAAAACCCTGTAAGACCCTGGAAATAATCCTTTCACTGCTCTGCACTGGTACTGCCCCTCTGCAGTCCCATGACCTTTCTGGGGTACCAAAACCTAAGAGCCGCACTGACCTCTACACAGGGAGCCAACAGAGACATGGGAAAGTGACCCATGTGGGACCATTGTGTCCCATCCACAGACAACAGCAGGCAGGGAGGACAGGACCAGGGCAGCAATGGGCTCAGGCTGCAACAGCCTGCTCAAGGAGGCTGTGGAGCAGCACCAGTACTGCTGAATAGGAGGATCTGCTGGATCAACCCCCAGTGCTCTGACAACACAAAAATGTTGTAGAGAAAGCATAAAGACTGATTTCCACAGGTGCTGTGTCAGGCAGTGAGACTGCAGCCCTGTGCACGCTGACACCAGGAAGCCTCTCTCCACACAAGCTCCCAAGAGCACTAGCATTCTGACACCAGGACATTAGAGAAAACCCTTTCCTTTTCATACAGACCCAGGGAGAAAGAGCAACTAACATCAGAGAAGTTACAGGACTTTTCAGTGATAAATTCTGTTACCAGCCCAAGCCACAGCTCTGCACAGGCTGTGGCACACGGCCACCATGCTCATGGCTGCAGAGAATGCAACACATGGGAGGGTTTGGTGCATCCCAAGTCACCAGCCACACTGGACCACCACCAAGAGGCAAAGGATGGGAATCTTGCATACTCTGATCCATGATGAGAACCATGACTGAAAAAGTTAACACTCTAACCCCAGACAACCCTCATATCTACTGTGAAATATCTTCTGTAAACTGAAATTTGAACAGACCAAATGGCTCAGTTTTGGGGATCAGGAAGTGGCCAAGACTCTTGGAAAACTGGAAAGTTTGAAGGCAGAAGTCTGTTCAGGAGGAAAGCTAGTTTTTAAGCAGCAGTAGAGGCAGGAATTAACCTCGTGGCTTGAGAACAGTTCCTATTTGACTCACACAGGACCTTAATCTATTAGGGGTTTATTTTTTTATAGCTTAAGTATAAACCTGAGTCAAAGTTCAGGGCTATTATTTTTGCTGCTTAAAAATAAATCAATGCCAACCAAGCCCTCTGCATTTGTTACAATTTCTTTTCTTTATTTTTTAACTTTTCTTTGATTTGTAGCATAACTTTAAAGATAAATGCCAGGGCTTTTTTATTTTTTCATCAAGGTACTATACATACCTAAAGTGACCATTTCCTATAAACTCACAAGAAATTAAGTATTTTCTGTGCATACACTTAGACCTCAATAAATCACCCAGGTGTAGATCCAAGATACATGCTGTGCAGATGAGAAGAACAAATCAGTTCCAGCTGTTTTCTAAATGAAAACTCTGGTTTTATGTGGCCTGTCAGATCTTTGGTAAACCTTAAAGCCATTAGCTAACCCAAATAAAATCTCATCCAGGGTTCAAGTCCTAATTTATTGTCAAGCTGCATGTGTGTGCAAAGGGACTGTCAGCCTAGAGAACTCCTTTGGCTGACAGTGAAGGAATGAAGGACAGTTGGGGCATTTGCAGGGAGGTATAAGGGAAAACAGGGGGTACCAGAAGCAATTGGAGATGTGGTAGCTGTTACATGTGGTAGAGCTGGGGCAGGCACACTAGGGATGAAGGACCAAAAAGTGTCTGCTGATTCTGCCACTCATGGGACAACTTTCAGCACACTTGGTGCTGGTGTGCAAGAACTTGACTCCACAGATGATGTTTGCGTCACTGAGCACCCAACACCACCATTCCCTGAAGTTTCAAGAACTGACCAACAAATCATATCCAGATCCAGCTGCAACAGAGGAAAAGATGAATATCACCTCCTACATAGACCAACTCTAAAAATGTGCATCTATGTGCATTTTTCAAAATCCAGTAGGAAATCAGAGCAGAACAGAGGAGGAGCAGGATCCATCCCCAGTGTCATAACACAGCTGGACACAATCCAAGTTTTGACCATCACTAGTCAATTTATCTCTAGCTATTCTGCTGATAAGGAATGTCAATGCAGATGTGCTGGTATGGGAACGTTCCCCTCCTAACACACAGGTACAGATATCACAGGTGGACCCTCACAGTCTCTTCTCCAGTAGACATAACCAGAGACCCATAGTGGCCTTACAAGTAACTACTTGAGATACAGGCATTCAGAAGTTTATCCCATTTCAAATTAACATTGTTCTCCCTAAAAGTCAAGTCTTTGGCTTGGAGAAATGAAAGGAAGGTAAGTATCTAAAGCTAGGCTCTTACAGAAATGGTCTCCTGTACATTTTTGTAGATTCTTTTTTAGGTAGATCTCCTTTTCTCAGACAGAGAAGAAAGCTTCTTTTTAACAAGTCCTAAACACAGACCCAGGCTGCAGCACCAAGAGTTTGCCTGCTTGGGCTCTGCATCACCACCTTGAATTCACAAGATATTGAAACCTCTTGATAAAGCTACAAGACACTTCCTATAGACTCTGCAGTGGACTTGCAGTCCAAGCTGCATTAGAAAGTGTCTGGCCAGGAGATCCACAAATGTGGATATTCTCCTCTGCTTAGCACCACTGAGGCTGCAGCTGGATGCTGCATCCAATTTGATGTTCCCCAGTAGAAGACAGGTCTTCCCAAGGTGAAGAGACTCCAGTGCAGGGCCATCAGGGTGGGCAGGAGGCTGGGACACAGAAGATGTGAGGAGAAAGAAACAGAGCTGGACTTCTTCAGCCTGGAGGGAGGAAGGCTGCAGAGGGATCTTCTTGCAGTTAGTCAGTCACGCCCTCCCAGAAGGGAAATGATTTCTAAAGAGGGCAAAACCAGGCTTTCCTCAGAGGTGCACAGAAGGAGCAACAGAAATAGCCTGAGGCAAGGACCAGATGGGGACCAGAGAGGTGGTGGAATTTCCATCTCTGGGTATATGATGCTCAACTAGTAAAGGCCATCGGAAAACTGATCTAGTTCTGGGGCTATGCTTGCTCAGAGAACATTGGACAAGGAACTTCCAGAGGTCCCTTACCAATCAAACTTTCTCTGACTTGGACACACCTGTGCATTCTTTAGAGATTAACTGTCCAAGTTCCTCCTCTGGATGCCAGGAGTTTACACAGGTTGGGAACTGGGCTGCAAGCTGACTCCCTAGAAGTCACAAAAATTTGTTTTCTGCACTCATCAGTTTGAATTCTGATTCTAGTTCAACACAAGAGAGTTTTAGCTGCCTTTCCCCTGAAACAGTTAAACCACTACAAGAGGTTTACGTGACTGAAATTCTCCTTGCTCCTGCAGCATGACAGTGAGTCACTCAGCCTCCAGGAGACTATCATAGTCTTGCTTTGTAGCTTTCTCACATTGAGAAGCCCTTGTGTAGTGTGTGCAGTAGTTAAGCATCATCTAATTCTCAACAAAACAGAGCATACAAGACAGTTGGTGTCCCCAGGTCCTGCTAAGCAAGCAATCCCATCAGGCTTATCTTCATCCCTTGGTCTTTCCAGGGCAGAGCTGGCACTGGCCTGGATGAGGAGCATGGACAGATGAAAGACAGTGGGTATACTCCAGGTGGTGAGAAGCTCTGTCAGGTCAGATGCAGGAAGAGGAGCACAGCACACATCCTCATTGCTCCAGGCAAGTTAGCCATCAGCTAGAAAGACTGGGGCACACTCAGCTTGTGGCAAGAAGCTCACACCTATGCAAATCCAACGGGGAATCTGCCGTCCCTTCAAGAAACACAAACTTCTCCAAAGAAGTTGTAGATTTCCTCTGGTTTGATAAAAATCTCCCAACCAGCAGCTGCTAACCTAAGATACCGTGAAATTCATATTTGAAAGGAAACATCTGGAAGAAGGCATTTTAGATCTCTTACAGCATACCTTGACTTCTGCCTCTCTAAGTGACAGGCCAGCCATACAGAACACATAATGCTATCTGGAGTCATCCTCACCACCCAGAACGCTGCAGCAATGAAATTCAATAGGCCACAGACAAGACTTATTAATGATGCTGCTTCATTCCCATGGGTATCCTCGTGCCAGAGCTGATGTCCCATCCTTGCACATGATAGTTCCACAGAAAATAGCTTGTTTGAGGTCATGCATGCACTAGGGAAGGCTTCTTTGCTCAACCAAAGTGATTTCTCCCTTAATCAACTGGTGCTCAGGTTAGTGTCATGCCCTCCCCTGTGTTTCCCCTCTGAACTCACCTGGGTCCTAACCTGATATTCAGAAACTGTCTGTATTGTCTGGTCCTTCTCTTGTCAACCCTTCTGCAGCCTGCAAGCTACACAACTCAATACTGACTCTTACCGAGCTGTCTTTCTCACCAGCCAATAGCCTGGATGTTTGGTGACCAGGCCAAAGCCCAAACACAATGCATGCCAGTTGTACCTCCCCACTTTGCATATTTTTAAGGCACTTACTTGTAAGCAGTTATGTATTCTCCTATTTAGGGTGAGGTTCTCTCATCCACCTGGCATGTACTTAGTTGCTTAATTACGAATCCCTATGAAAAGTGCATGGGCACACTTAAGTCATTAGTGACACCATGCACTCAGCTCCTGCTCTGTAACTTGAACCCTTCCACTTGGAAACTTTGCAGCAATGCACAGGGATCTCATCTGAAAACGGATCTTGGGTTCCTTGTCTGAGTTTCTGTTAGTCCTCAAATGGACACCTTCTTTCTCTGGCACACTCCAGTTGCAGGGAACTTGATGGATGCAATGTGAACACAGGAGCAGAAATGTTCCTGCCTTGCACTGAACAGTGCTTTGGATCCTTTGACAGACATTGGCTGTGTCCTGTAAATCTGAATCCTGCCAGACTGCCAGGTATAAAGCACAGCAATCTGTTAGTAGTAACACACCTATGTCTGTATGTCCTGATGCCATTCCACTGCTAGTGTGGCTGAAGCACAGGGAATGAAAGTGAAATACTCCATCAAACTGCAGCCAAGTAAGCCTTGGGTACATTGCTGCTTAATGAACGTCAAAGCAAAACAAGTCCTGTTCCAGCAGAAATGAGTATTTGATGTACACTATGCACCAAATCTGAATGAGGCACTTAGAGGCAAGACACTCACACAATCCTTTAAGGACTGTAGAATTGAAGGTACTACCTCCAGCTGGAAGATCTACTAAGCTGCACAGTGCTTGAATGGGGCAGAGCTCTGAGGAAGCATCACTTCAACCTTGCTTCCATATTTCTCCCTAGGCTGTGCCCAGCAGAGATTTTATATACAGCTAAAAAACCCCTCAGCCACATGGCTGAGCACCTTTCTGGCTCAAGGCCTAATATCCAAGGAAAGATGTTAAGCAAGTAGGGAGGACCTCCACATAAAGTTGGAGCAGCTGGCCTAGAAAGGAGGCAGAGGGCAATGGATTCTGCCGAACAAACAAATAATCTATGACCATTTCAAAAGCAAAAGCAGATAGATGAGCACATCAGGATGAGTGGAGGAGAAGTTGTGTCCATCAGAGTGAAGAGAAGTTAACTTCGGGATAGCAGCCCCTTTCAATCAATGACTATTTCAAGCTGGACAAAGTACGGCCATGGAAAACAGACCAAAATGGCTCAAGGAATCTTTCCTCCTGCTATCTGCTTTTCCCTTACAAAAGCAGCACAGCTTTCTATTGATCCATTATATGGAAGAACATTTCCTAAAGGAGCTCCTAGGATTACAAATGCAACGGCAGTAAAAAAACTCTCAGTGTCCTTTACAACGCGCTTAGTGCGGTGCAAGGCCCTCTCTTCCCTCCCTGCGCCAGCTCCCCCGATCCCCGCCGGGCTCTGCCGTGGGCACGTGAGAGCACCGCCGGCTGCCATCCATCCCAGCCCATTCCAGCGTCTCACGCCGAGGCAGGACACAGTCGCTCCCAGCTTGAGGACACCGGCTGCCCACCGAGGGACACAGCCACTCCCAGCCTGGGGACACCGGCTGCCCGCCGAGGGACACAGCCGCTCCCAGCTTGGGGACACCGGCTGCCCGCCGAGGGACACAGCCGCTCCCAGCTTGGGGACACCGGCTGCCCGCCGAGGGACACAGCCGCTCCCAGCCCGGGACACCGACTGCCGCAGCGCCCGCCGCCGGCTCCGCGCATCCCGGCGCAGCGCTCCCAGCTCCGGGCACGGCTCCCGACAGGCAGGCAAGTGTGCTGGCTGGCCGGCTTGCAGAGAGGCAGACAGGGAGACCCAGCACCCAGGCAGTCCCCCCTGTCCGCCGTACTTAGGGCGGCGGCGGCCGCTGCGCATGTCGATCCGGTGCCGGCCGGGGTCCGGCAAATATTTTGCCCAAAGAGAGGTCGGGTCAGGCCGGGCCCACCACCCCACTGCCCACTTACCGCACCCGTGAGCCAAGCCAAGCCAAGCCAAGCCAAGCCAAGCCGAGCCGAGCCGAGCCCGGGTGGCGCGTCCTTGCCCGCGCCTCCTTCGCCGCTGCCGGAGGCGGGGGTCCAGCCCGGGCTCGACCCGGCCGTCACTCAGCGGGGCGGCCCCACCGTCCCTCCCGGCCGGTAACAGCTGCGCCCGGCTCAGCCCCCGCCCCAATCCCGGCGGGGGCCCTCCTTCCTCACCCTGCGCCCGCACCCGCACCGGCACACGCTCCCCGTCCATCCCCAGGGCAGCATTTGCTTCCGAAAGGGTCTCTGCTGCTTTTTAACGATTCGGAGACGCTGGAGCCGGCCATTTGTCCCGTGGCAACTTCCTTCGGCGTGCCAAGCCAGACGCCTCGGCAAAACTGCCCTTTGGGAAACCGCGCTAGATGCGCACACATTTTCATGGCGATGCAGGCCACTGTAAAGTACCCTGCGACGTGCGGCTGGAAAAAGTCCTTCCCGGGAGGAGTGGTGCAGCAACTGGGATACGGAGCGCAGAGGGCTCTCAAGCCTCAGACAGACCAAGTCACAGCCGCTCAGGCGGCTGGCAGGATCGTCCCACTTACCAGCACTGCAGGGAACCTGTGGCTGCAAGCATGGGCACTTTATAAAAGCAACTTCTCCATAAACACCATCTGCTTCAATGCACTTACTAATCCTGTCTTACTTCACTCCCTGTCATTATGCTCCATAAATCCAGTGACAGCCACCTCCTACCTAGAGCAGCTCCAAGTCTGTCATCAGCCTGGGAGAGCTGCCTTCCAATCTTATGGTGTCAAAAGTTCCGATGTTGCTGCAAAATCTCCTTTCCCCTGTCTCACCTTTGAGTCACCCATGGATTTGCCCTATAATAATTTTTTTAACAAATCTCCTACAAAGTGTTAGTCCCAAGCTCCTTCTTTGCTCTCTAGTCTTCACCAGCAGCTACAAGCCAAGTGCAAAGAGGGTCCCAGATTTACTAGGGGAGGGCAGTGCATCTGAATGCTTATCCAGTGTGAAACCATTCACCATACTTTGCAGACCTAGCGATGACTTTCATCCAAAAATGCCCCCAGTCTCCATGAGATGGTACTTGGCTTTTTTTGCATGGCTTGTCATACAGCTGACCTGGCTAGCACTGAAGTCCCATTTCCCATGGCATTCAGAGAAAGATATGAAGTTAGCACTGGAAATACTGCTCATGACTGGGCCAAAGAAAGAATACAAATGGGTGCCCTGCCAAGCACTGAATTCAGTGCATACCACATTGAGGTAAGCAGGATCATGGCCCAGGTCACCTGCATCATCCCAGCTCTTGGCAGGAGAGAAAAGGGCACTTAGAACCACTGAATTCCCCTAAATGCCTGCGTTTGTTCAGGATGAAGAAGCCTGACTGGTACCAGACCAGGGAAACCTGGACACCCGTGGTTATGCCAATTTACCAACTGCCTTCCTCACGGGTGTGCCAGCTGTGAACAGCTCAGGGAAGGATCCACTGGCACCCCTCAGCTTCCCTACAGGGCTACATTGGTTTTACACTCTGACATACATAGCCACTTATTTTTTATCCCATCTGGCTGGTGTCAGATCTAGCTTTGTCTGCACCAGAAGTTCATCCAAGGTGAGTGCTAGTCTCCTTAGAGTGCACTCCATTAGGCAAGAGATTAACACAGCTTCTCAGAACGTTTGTTTTCAGTGTATCAGTGATAGTTTTTATCAGTCTGCTGTAACATACCGCAGTAATGAATGCTGCAAGTAAAATGCACCATGCAGCACCTTCACAAGACACCGAGTTTCACTAACTCCAACTACACCGAGGCTCTCAGGGAAGTGGCTTGGCATGCTCAAAGTGTGTCTGCTCAGATCACAAGCTCCCACTACCCCAGCCAAGTTCTACCTTCACAGAGCAGGGCAATTTTCCTGTTTCAGACTTCCAATCCAATCTGAAAATATCATCTTTCATACTTTATGAAGGTCTAAATGGTTTTTTTTCACAGCATGATTCCTCACTTTTGTTGTCTAATAAAATCAGCACATGACAATGTAGACTCCTTTCCAAGGTTTGCCTGGTGCACAACAACTGCAAGGACAAAGGATGAGTGTGGGGAAAATACAGAGAAAAAAGATCTTTGCAATAAAATTCTTCCCAAATGGGGAAAGAGGAGCCTAGGAGTGGCAACCTTTCAGATAAGAATTAATTTTGGGATGGCACAGAGGGTTCTTACATTTTCTCTGACGAAAGAGAGTTCCTCAAACTGACCCAGGGTGAACATACTGGGAAAAGAAAACAGGTAAACTTTAACTTTATAAACTTAACAAAATACAGCTGAGATGGAATAAACAGAAAAGAGGTGATTTGAACATGCTTATTTTTCACAGCCTTGGGAAAGTAAGAGATCTACTTTGTTTTAGTTATTACAGTGTTGTATGTTTCCTCTAGGTAATGAATGTTCACTTTCCATTTTATAAAATTCACAATGATCCACAAAACATGTCTAACAAAGCTGCATTCTATTCTTTTGGTTGAAAAGTTACCCTGGGTAGGGTCCCAAGAATTACACATTCCATATCAACATTCCAAGGGAGGATCAGCTGGGCTTCTGCAGATACATCCTACATGGTTTTGGTATTTATAATAAAACTGGAGTTCCAGAGAATTTCCAGGCCTTTCCTCTCTTCAGAAAAATGGTCTGACACCTAATCTAAACTTACCTTTCTGCAATTCAAGCTTTTACACACCTTATTTTATCTACATATAAAAACAGTTGTCTGCAAAACTTCTGAAAGTCTTCCCCTTCACAGCCTTCTTCTATTCAGACTAACTGCAAATCCTACTATTTAAACCAGACTACCTGCACTTTCATTGTTCTTGCTTTCATCTGGATCCTCTGAATAATCCACATCTTTCCTGTAGGACAATGACCAGGAACTGAATGCAGGTTTCCAGTGGAGGCCTTTCTAATAGCTGTCAGTGCAGAAAGACACTGTGAAACTGTAACTCCACCACGTGCTGGATGCAGACACAGGCAATGAAGCATCCCTGGTGAACATGCACTCCTGGAAGCAGAGAAATCATTCACAACCGTCGGGGAACACAGACTGCGGAATAACTGAAGTTAAACCCACACAGCATTCTGAGTGAACAACCTCCACAGAGCAGTCTAATGCCTCTTCAGAACCTCAGACTAACTGCTGATCATGCTATTTCACGATTTGCAAACTTCAGCAAACTGAAAGCGCTCAGTATTGTTTATAGCCAACACCTTCTGCACCTTTTTCAAACCAGAGCACAAAAGGTACTCAGAGAGCATTAGAAGGTCAATTAGCAAATGTGTTACAGAATCTTGCAGTCGGGCGAGTGAGTAACATTAAAAGCAGGTGTAAAATTATAGTCCTGCAACTGAAATCCCAGTCAGTGTAAGGAGCCAGTAGTAACAGCAGAGTACCTGTACTGTAACGGACTAGTAATGGAGACACTAAAGACAGTTGTGCAGCATAGCTGGAATGGAGAGACATCTCAGTGCAGCCTCTCTGAAAACACTAAGACCTGAACACAGCATCGTGTTAATAAATTCGGGTTGGGTGTGTGCTCCATGCATGCATAAAACAATTCACATGGGGAGTGATGCCCCGGCTTTGCTCATCAGTTAAACTGCACTCTGTTCTACCAGCAGACAAAGCAGTCTATGTGGACTCCAGTATTAATGGACCATTAATAATTATTAATTAACAGCATTAATGCAGATTTTTTTAGCTCAGTTTGTGCACTACTGCAAATGTTATACAACCAGCAGAAAAAATCTCATTGCTGCATATGTCGTGTAAAACTTTAATACTGTGCATAACAATCTAAAGAAACTATGGCAAGAAACACACATCTGGGCAGCAGACTATGAAATATAACCATGTCTACATCTCCTCTAAGTATTTCTGTGGTCAAAAATGAAGTAGGTTCTACTGTAGGCCAAAAATACTGTGTTCAAAGGATTTTAAGCATCCATCCACACGCTTATAGGACACTGCATGCTCCTCTCTCCAGGGAGCAGTCCTTTAAAGTTTCTGAGAAGCTAACACAAAAACGAGCTATCAAAAGAGTGGGAAAGAAATGCTTCGAATTTAGCAACCAGTCAGGGATTGCGATGAGGAGGGGAGAGCAGAACTGAGAAAAGTGGTGTCACTGCTAAAGAACAGCAAACAGACTAGTAACTACACAATTGCAAATGCTTCTGTGAACATTACGCCCCACAAATGCAGTATCCCAAACAAGGGATAATTACCAAGATAAGGGGGAAAAGGTCACCAACAATGTGTATCTCTGACAATAATTCAGAGATATGGGTCATGTTTCAAAAGTAATAAAAATGTTCACTAAAAGGAGGACTACCCAGTGTGGCTCTAATAGCTATGAGATAAAAAAGCCTCAAAAATTAGGGAATGATCACAAAGACAAAATTCACGTTGTTTTATTGCTAAATAACTTCTAAAATATTTTAACCCAAATATTCTAGCATTACAATGGTAAACAACTTGAAAATTTTCAGAAAGTCAGCTGAAGTCAACAGAAAGCAAACTTGTTAAACAAACACAGATTTTTCAGTTTTATCCCCATTATGTCTTCAAGGCCATGTAGTAGTTATATTTCTCTTCAAAGCCTGTCACTTATTTCATTGCTAAGCTGCTACATTTCAGAAGTGGCGATTAATCATCCTTTGAAAATTCCACAAGACTCTGTGACACAAATTCATGAATCCATGTATCAATATGCGGAAGAGATGTGTCCACAAGAAAAGTCACTATTTTTCGATCCCAAGAGTTAGTGCTTTCATTAACTGACTGTATCTGTGCCACAAAGGGTTTCTTCTCTACAAGATTCCGGAACACTATTGATGCCTCTTCTGACCACTGCTGGTTTTTCACTCCTAGGACAAATGTAAAGCAAAATAGAAGGTCATTTATAGACTAGATCAATTTGAATCATTAAGTTTATAAAGAAGCGGGGTGTGTTCAAATACTTGAGAAAACAGATGTTAAAGTGCTAATGAATGCAACTTAATTCTAGGAAAGAAGCATAAGCTCACTCATCTCCCACACAAGCAAGCTTAACTATTACATAGCCTCAGACATTTTTTTTCCTTGAAGTCTAAAGATATGGAAAATGGAAGGCAAATGCACTGACTCACTAAGCAATTCGAAGTACATCAGCTGCCTTGCATGACCAGTGAGTATCAGGAACCTTTTTGAAAGTTCCTTTCAGAATAGACTTTGTCTTCAGCCTGAGGGTGCTGAAATTATTTGTCATGGTGGCCTTGCTTTAGATTAAGTTTTCTTCATCTCAAAGCAGCACCAGCTGCTAAAATGTCTGCCAAACCTTCAAGTCCCAAACTAGATCTGCAGAGGGCAGAAATGAAGAGAAATGCTGCCTAAATGCCTCACAACTGCTCTTATTTTTTTCAGAGCAAAGTCAAAACCAGAGCAAAGAAAAGTCTCAAAATCCCACGAAGTCATATCTGTTAGAACACAAACAGGTTTTTGAATATGGCTGTAAACTATCTAGAATGAAGTGGCTCATGCAGACTTGGGATTCAGTCTCCCCAGACCACTTCTGGTGTATATATTTACACACAGGGGCTCAAATATCATGCAGGAATACACAAAAACCAGCTTGTGGTTAAAAGAAGCAAACCAGCAAAGCGACAGTACTTTGCTTCTACTACTAGCAGCAGCTTGCCACTGACAGAACAACACAGGCACACAGCTGCCACAGATTACAGAAGGAACTGGAAGCCAATAGTTAATCAACATTTAAGAAAGGGTAATTAATGCTGAGAAATGCTGCTGTGGAAGCAAATGGGATTTGACAAGGAAACAAACCAGAAACTAAGATGCAGGAGACATGAAAACAGAGAAAAAAAAAGTGGCAGAAAAGCAAGGCAATAGTTACTGGTCTTCCAGGCTCAGCTGGCCTGCTTTGACAATATGAAGCATCTCAGAGGCAAACTTAACCAGCTACTTGTGGGACTCTGGGAAGCAGGAAAAGCAGATGACTTGCAGGTTGCTCGGCTGGATCCTGTACTACCCCAGAAGACAGACACAGCTAGGAATCAGCTTCATTACAGCACTTCCAGGACCCCAGCCTGCTCATAACACATCCATCATCCGTAGTTTAAAGCAACCCCCAAGGTCACACTGAGGCCATGCAGGAAAGCAGATCCACACAAGGCAACCCAGGATCAGAGCACCAACCTTGTGGCCTGTCACTTCCAACAAGCATATTCTGTGTCTGAAATCTAGACTAGTGATGACCAAACAGCAGCAGAAAGCAGAAACTGACTAAGACGAGATGCATACATCTGAAAGCCATACAGAAATCAAAGAAACATTTGGAAAGTAAAAGAAAAGCAGCAAGGAGAGATCAAGTTTTATTTTTTTATTTCTCTCAGATGCATGCACACTCTCTATGCCCCACATTCTCAAGGAAATTAATCTCACTTAAGCTTTTTAAAAGCCCTCACCCCTCTTGTGGAGTTTTTTGTTTGTTTGAGAAAACCAATATATTTCACGCAATTTTACATTCCAAATATGCACTGGAAAACTGTAAATTACAATGGGGTCAGATATATATGTGAAAAATGTCTAGAAATTCAGCATCTAGGTTCCTAACATTATGTAAACTAGGATAATCAGAACATTAAGTCCTTAGCAACAGATACATCATTAACTTTCATGCTTCATAATGGTTTATGTAAGAAGCAAAACAAAATTTATTTCTAATTTCCATGTCCTTTGCACATTAGATATCACATACATTAAATGATAAATTTTATGACAATAAAAATCAGCTGCTGCGAAAATTGACGCAATCTTCATTTTCAAACATGATAACTAAAAGTGCTTCACTAAATTAAGCAAACAAATAATAAAACAGAATTATCACTACCTATGCCATGAAGAAAAGCAGAGCTGCTTTGATTACATAAACATGTATTCATTAAGGATGTTTCTGCAAGCATGTACACTTCAGAAAAAAAGTAATTACATCACTAATCTTTGACTTCGTCCACTTTACATTTCTGTGCATTTGGTACCCCCCACTGATTTAAGACCTTAACAAGAACAATGGTAAATGCTTGTTACCTACCTGCTAGCTGAGCTGTTATAGCTTGGAAAGGGAGTCTTCTAAACGCGTCCGTGAGTGGCTGCACTTTCTGAATGCTGACAAACTCATGCTTACCATAGTCCAGCTCATACACTGACAAAAACCCATTTCTAAGAATTCCTTTTACTATGACCCTGTACCACCTGAAAAGGAGGTGAACAAGAACAGACAATTTGAATTCATATTCACACACTGTCAAGACACCAGAAAAGTAATACATGATGAAAAATCTTAACCAACTTGTCTCAAGCTTTCCAGGTCTGTATTTAGCTGAATAAAAATCAACTACTCCAACTACAATCTGGAAGCATGAAGGGACTGCAACCTCATTTACTCTCTTAATCTCTCAGATTTCATTTGACATCTGCCACTTTGTTAACAATGCAGACTAAGCAAAGCTAGGCTTGCCTAGCTTAGCAGAGTTAAGCTTGCTTTAAAGATTTTGTTTGTAAGTAATTTAAATATCTACTTACTCATCTCCAATTTTAGCTGCATACAGCTTGTTTTTTTCAATGTTCACAGGTTTCTCTTCTGCCCTGCTGTAGTACAAGATCATTTCTTCCATTAGGGCATACAGATTGTTTAGCTCATTCCAAGGCTGGACAATGAAGTGACCTGGATGGCAGGCCACGGAGACATAGATATCCATGAGCTCGCCAGGCTTTGGCAAGGGTAGAGGAGGCGGCGTCTCCACGGCAGACACTGCACTGCTGTGTTCTCTGGCTGAATCACAGAAACTCTTCTCTAGCATCCCACTGGCTACCTGTGGAGCTGAAACACCGCCACTTACAACTTCAGTGGAGCTAGTCCCGCTGGGTGTAGCACTCAAGAAAACATCTTTCTGATATTTCCACAAGTCTGCATTTTTGATCTGTCTATTGATGCTTTGATCCATGTCCGGGAAACTCTCTGGAGTGAACAAGTAAATGTGTGCAATTCCTTTTGAATCATCCTTTTCAATCACCTTGGAACACAAAATGCAGTTTAATATCCAGCTAGTAACTATTGAACAAACATCTGATTTTGTACAGAAAATTAAGGCAGCAACAGTTCATTGCATTTATGCACAGAAGTATTTTCAAGGTTCTCCCAAAAATGTTAATGAGGTTGTGGATAGTAAGCCACTCACTGCAGATAGAAAGAGCCCTTGCAGCTATTCCAAATACAAACTTGAACTGAGCTTTGTTCCGCCCAACAGGTTCAATCCCAGTACTGTATTATACAATTCTAGTTTTCAGGAGAACAGTAGCCCATGTCCATTCAGATCCAAAAAACTATTAAAGACATAAAGCTTCAAAATATCTTCCTGTCATTATGGAAGTGAAGCCTACTAAATTATTGATGGGAAAAAATAAAGACCAACAAAGCTCCCAGATTGGCATCATGCATAATTTTCAAGCACCAGCACAAAAATATTTCCTATTTAACACCAGATATGTTAGCATTATTAATAGTAAAGCATTGAAATTTAAATTTGACAACGTATATAACATTTCTTTAGAGATTTTTCCACTGATATTACTTGCCAGGAATAAAAACTTTTCACAATTAGAGCACACATCTGCTGTCTATTATTTAATCCAGCAAAAAATTAGCACCAAACACAAACTGTCTTGAAAGACTGTAGTTAGAAAAGCTAGATGAAACAGGCTTAAGTCTCAGACTACAGGTCTAGACTAAAACAAGCAAAAAAGTTAAGGAAAGCTACAAGGCACTTTTTCAAAGTGCTCTGACAGTAACTAGAATCAAATTTTTCAGAGGAAATTAGCTTTGTTTAATCTGTAGTTAGTAACAATGTTCCTTCAGAAGGGTATTTTCAGTTACTTAAACTGGTTAGGATAGACTGCAAATGGAAATAAGTTTTCCCTCAAAGGTAAACAAAACACATACCAAATCAAATGCACTTAGTAAAAGCAAACAAAAAACAAATCTGCTTTCAAAGATCAGAAAGAGAAAATGCTATGCTCACAAGAGGCATAAAAGTAATTCAGGATTAACTCAGAAGTTGCATTATTTTTATGTGCTGAAACATGAAAAACTGTATTTCTTTCTTATCACTTGATAAAGTAACTCTAGCTGCATATTTGGACTTGGACAGCAAAATGTGAAAAGCAGCTGTGAAAGTTGCTAAATTCTTGAGGGGAAAAGAGAAGATTCTAACAGGCTTAAGCAGGTAAGATTTATGTCAAATGTCCTAAGAAAAGGGACTTTGTATAGAATTTATGTCCAATAGCTGGTTACAAACTTCTGCATTTTTGTAAGAAAAATCAATTTGATAAGTTATTAAACTTTTGAAGTTGTTCTTCCAATGCTCTCTTCCCATGCCTATGGATTTCAAGTCCCATAGGCATTTTGACTATTTACCTTCATGGTAAATTCAGGACAATTCATCACAGAGTCTCTCAGCCACAGTACAGCATCTGGAGTCCACATACCAGTGTTGGGAGGCAGATCTGCTAGGCAGCATTTTAAAGCCTAAGAACAGAATTAAGTATACAAGGTATAATTTAGAATTATGAAAACTAGTCTGTCAGTTCCAGTTCACAGGATACTGCTGACAGATTCAACGTTGTAGGACAAATAGAAAAGGGCAGGGCAAAATGCAAAACCAGTACCATTACACATCACAAGATAGTCTCCATATATAAGACTACATTGTGATTTATATCAGGCAACGATGCACAATGAAATACACTGCAGTGTCGAATGCTATGAAATAAAACCAAATTTCATTACATAAATTTTGGAATAGCAGCACTACAAATGCTGCCAAGACATCTAGGATAGGTTAGCTTTAACATGTCTTTATACCTGAGGAGGTATTGCAATTACTTCTCTCAGAAATTGCGGTGGGATTTCTCTGAGCTCTGATACTTTTACAGTTGCAACTGTTCCAGTATCCAAAAACTGCACATCCAGTGCCCGTCTAGTGTGAATAATTTTTATCTGAAAGACAAAGGCAAGAGCATAATGTTGAGGTTAAAAGCCTCACTGACACACACTATGAAATGTTTCATGGAGACTTAAGACTCGGACTGAGTTGAACAAAGAGACATTTCAATGTGGGAAAACTGTAGCTGCTTTTTGAATACTTCTTACCTCTACACGTGCCCATTTTCCTTTGGAAGGAAACAAGCAGATTTTGCCACAGAAAGGTAGCAATACATTGAATTCAGATGTCTGCTGCAAATACAAAAACAGAAATTAAACAGCATGGAGCTATTACTATCTGGCACTTGACTAACCATTTCAAAAGCCAGACATGGCACAAATACTTCTGAAAAGCAAAACCACTGTTTCAAATATAAAGTCTCTTTCCAGCTTCAGAAACATTACTTATCAGGTGTTGGGAGGAGTCCCTCAGAGAACTTTTCTCACCACACCAACAGAAAAGGTTGGGGCTTGGAGTGCCAGGACTGAGGACAAAAGATGGCTGATGACTTTCAGATTCCAGCTGAATGGTGGGCTGGAGGTGAGAAAACAGAACCCCAGCACCGGGGGAGGGGGGGGGAGGTTTTTCATTCTCTTTCCCTGTCAGCTGGCTTGATTTGTTTTAGGGGACTTTCTTTGGGCAGGTGCAGAAATGCTTGGTGGTGAGAGCTTCTTTTCTGGCTCTGCTTTTCCCCCTCCATCTCTGAGCACCCTGAGCTTCAGAGTGGGAGAGCGAGAGTGGGAGCGAGAGGGAGGGAGCGGGAGGGAGGGAGAGAGCGGGAGGGAGGGAGAGAGCGGGAGGGAGGGAGAGAGCGGGAGGGAGGGGAGAGGGGGGAGAGGGAGAGAGGGGGGAGAGAGGGGGGGAGAGAGGGGGGGAGAGAGGGGGGGAGAGGGGGGGGGAGGGGGGAGGGGGGGAGAGGGGGGGGGAGGGGGAGGGGGGGGGAGAGGGGGGGGGAGAGGGGGGGGGAGAGGGGGGGGGGAGAGGGGGGGGGAGGGGGGGGGAGGGGGGGGGAGAGGGGGGGGAGAGGGGGGGAGAGGGGGGGGAGAGGGGGGGGAGAGGGGGGGAGGGGGGGGGAGGGGGGGGGAGAGGGGGGGGAGAGGGGGGGGAGAGGGGGGGAGAGGGGGGGGAGAGGGGGGGAGGGGGGGGGAGGGGGGGGGGGGGAGACGGGGGGGGGGAGGGGGGGGGAGAGAGGGGGGGGAGGGGGGGGGAGAGAGGGGGGAGAGAGGGGGGAGAGAGGGGGGGAGAGAGGGGGGAGAGAGGGGGGGAGAGAGGGGGGGAGAGAGGGGGGGAGAGAGGGGGGGAGAGAGGGGGGGGAGAGAGGGGGGGGAGGAGGGGGGGAGGGGGGGGGAGGGGGGGGAGAGGGGGGGAGAGGGGGGGGAGGGGGGGGGAGAGGGGGGGGGGAGGGGGGGGAGGGGGGGGAGGGGGGGGGGAGGAGGGGGGGAGGAGGGGGGGGAGGAGGGGGGAGGAGGGGGGGGAGGAGGGGGGGAGGAGGGGGGGGAGGAGGGGGGGAGGAGGGGGGAGGAGGGGGGGAGGAGGGGGGGAGGAGGGGGGGGAGGAGGGGGGGGAGGAGGGGGGGAGGAGGGGGGGAGGGTGGGGGGGAGGGGGGGGGAGGGGGGGGGAGGGGGGGGGAGGGGGGGGAGTGGGGGGAGGGGGGGGTGGGGAGGGGAGGGGGGGGGAGTGGGGGGGAGGGGGGGGGTGAGGGGGGGGAGAGGGGGGGGAGAGGGGGGGGGAGGGGGGGTGGGGGGGGGGGGGAGGGGGGGTGGGGGGGGGGGGGGTGTGGGGGGTGGAGGGGGGGAGGAGGGGGGGAGGAGGGGGGGGAGGGGGGGGGGAGGAGGGGGGGGGAGGAGGGGGGGGGAGGAGGGGGGGGAGGAGGGGGGGAGGAGGGGGGGGAGGAGGGGGGGAGGAGGGGGGGAGGAGGGGGGGAGGAGGGGGGAGGAGGGGGGGGAGGGGGGGAGGAGGGGTGGGAGGAGGGGGGGAGGGGGGGGGCGGGGGGGAGGGGGGGGGGAGGGAGAGGGAGGGGGGGGGGCGAGAGGGGGGGGGCGAGAGAGAGTGGGGGGGGCGAGAGAGAGTGGGGGGGGGCGAGAGAGAGTGGGGGGGGGGCGAGAGAGAGTGGGGGGGGGCGAGAGAGAGTGGGGGGGGGCGAGAGAGAGTGGGGGGGGCGAGAGAGAGGGGGGGGAGGGGGCGAGAGAGAGAGGGGGGGGGCGAGAGAGAGTGGGGGGGGGGGCGAGAGAGAGTGGGGGGGGGCGAGAGAGAGTGGGGGGGCGAGAGAGAGTGGGGGCGAGAGAGAGGGGGGGGCGAGAGAGAGGGGGGGGCGAGAGAGGGGGGGGCGAGAGAGAGGGGGGGGCGAGAGAGAGGGGGGGGCGAGAGAGAGGGGGGGCGAGAGAGAGGGGGGGCGAGAGAGGGGGGGGCGAGAGAGAGGGGGGGGGGCGAGAGAGAGGGGGGGGGCGAGAGAGAGGGGGGGGCGAGAGAGAGGGGGGGCGAGAGAGAGGGGGGGCGAGAGAGAGGGGGGGGCGAGAGAGAGGGGGGGGGCGAGAGAGAGGGGGGGGGGCGAGAGAGAGGGGGGGCGAGAGAGAGGGGGGGCGAGAGAGAGGGGGGGCGAGAGAGGGGGGGCGAGAGAGAGGGGGGGCGAGAGAGTAGGGGGGGGCGAGAGAGAGGGGGGGGCGAGAGAGAGGGGGGGGCGAGAGAGAGGGGGGGGCGAGAGAGAGGGGGGGCGAGAGAGAGGGGGGCGAGAGAGAGGGGGGCGAGAGAGAGGGGGGGCGAGAGAGAGGGGGGGGCGAGAGAGAGGGGGGGCGAGAGAGAGGGGGGGGCGAGAGAGGAGGGGGGGCGAGAGAGAGGGGGGGCGAGAGAGAGGGGGGGGCGAGAGAGAGGGGGGGCGAGAGAGAGGGGGGCGAGAGAGAGGGGGGGCGAGAGAGAGGGGGGGCGAGAGAGAGGGGGGCGAGAGAGAGGGGGGGGCGAGAGAGAGGGGGGGCGAGAGAGAGGGGGGGGCGAGGAGAGAGGGGGGGCGAGAGAGAGGGGGGGCGAGAGAGAGTGGGGGGCGAGGAGAGAGGGGGGGGCGAGAGAGGGGGGGGGCGAGAGAGAGGGGGGGGCGAGAGAGAGGGGGGGCGAGAGAGAGGGGGGGCGAGAGAGAGGGGGGGCGAGAGAGAGGGGGGGCGAGAGAGAGGGGGGGGGGAGAGAGAGAGGGGGCGAGAGGAGGGGGGCGAGAGAGAGGGGGGGCGAGAGAGAGGGGGGGCGAGAGAGAGGGGGGGCGAGAGAGAGGGGGGGGCGAGAGAGAGAGGGGGGGGCGAGAGAGAGGGGGGGCGAGAGAGAGGGGGGGCGAGAGAGAGGGGGGGGCGAGAGAGAGGGGGGGCGAGAGAGAGGGGGGGCGAGAGAGAGGGGGGGCGAGAGAGAGGGGGGGCGAGAGAGAGGGGGGCGAGAGAGAGGGGGGGCGAGAGAGAGGGGGGGCGAGAGGAGGGGGGGGGGCGAGAGAGGGGGGGGGCGAGAGAGAGGGGGGGGCGAGAGAGAGGGGGGGCGATAGTGGGGGGGCGATAGTGGGGGGCGATAGTGGGGGGGATGGGGGAGGGGCGGAGGGGGGTAGAGGGAGAGCGGGTGGGAGAGAGCGGGTGGGAGAGAGCGGGTGGAGAGAGCGGGTGGGAGAGAGCGGGTGGGAGAGAGCGGGTGGGAGAGGAGCGGGTGGGAGAGAGCGGGTGGGAGAGAGCGGGTGGGAGAGAGCGGGTGGGAGAGAGCGGTGGGAGAGAGCGGGTGGGAGAGAGCGGGTGGGAGAGAGAGCGGGTGGGAGGAGAGCGTGTGGGAGGAGAGCGGGGTGGGAGAGAGCGGGTGGGAGAGAGGGGCGTGCTTTATAGCAATCTGATGCAATTTCCATGGAAGCTTTCCATTAAGAGCCATATTATTACACTATTCTAACTATTCAAGGAACTTTGTAAGTAGTTACTGAAGCCTTAGAGACCTTTTGTGAACAAGAAGCATCAAAAGACAGTTTTCATGCTCAAAGATACACCCTGAAAACCCCCAAACTAGGAGGAGAATTTATAGCCTTCTTGAATAGCCTATGGCTACCTCAGAAACTTGAACTTATGTACAAGAAAAATGACTGGTACACTCTGAAGAAAGGCTACGTGACTTCACCACTTCCTTCATCAAAGAACTTACCTTGTAACCAAAGTAGTCCTCTAGTTTCTGCAAGACCTCAGAAAGTCTAGACAAGGCTTTGGATGGCACTTGGCAATAAAGGCTTCCATCAGAGAAAACACTGGTTACTCTAACATTTGTATACAGTGCATCTACCTGCAAAAGTAAGATTTTGACATGAAAGGGTTAAAAAACCACTTAGCCAATTTCTGACTACTGTTTTTTGTCCATCCAAGACCTCAGCAGTCAACGATTTTTGATGAATTAAGAGGGCAACAGGATGATGGTACCTGCAGGTGCAGTTCAAGGGACTTGTCATACAATGCCTTCAGACAAGTAGCATTGATGTTGATATCATCTTCTCCAGAAGTGTCATAGAGAACAAGAAGAGGAATATCACTCTTTTCCAGTATTTCCACAGCAAATATCTTGGAGCATGTCTGCGATTCCACAGTCTTTACTAGGACTGGATCGTCACTGAAGGCTTCCAGTCCTGTAAGACATACCATGGGTTTCATGTATCACTGTACGGAAAGGGAAAACCAGTAACCAGTCTGTGTTCAAAACAGGAATACTTCCAAGAATCAGGATGCAGCAGAACAGTTGTACTGCACCTGTACTTGCATTCTACTTAATTTCTACCTTCTTAACACAGAAAGCCATCTTTGGGGGTGGGGTGGAATAGAAAAGGCCCTCTTTAGAAAGAGGCGGCAAAGTATAGTGAAAAAAGGAATGTATCCAAGTAGTA